>NC_086444.1:1082385927-1082700927 GCF_028390025.1 Pseudophryne corroboree
GTTTTTACTAGTGATGAGCGAGGTTCGGTTTTACTCGGTTTTACTCGGTTTTACTCGGTTCTCAAAACGGCATCTTATTGGCTATCCAAAACACGTGACATCCGTGAGCCAATAAGATGCCGTTTTGAGAACCGAGTAAAACCGAGTAAAACCGAGTAAAACCGAATCCGCTCATCACTAGTTTTTACCAGTTCGATGAATGAATGTGGAATCCGTATCCCATAATTAGCAAGAGTCTTAGAATGGCTGTAGGTGGTTGATTGATATGAATAAATATGGTAGGTCCAAAGCGCTGGTGCGAAAAATGAAGATGGTGGTCCAATATCTAGAGCAGGGGTGGGGAACTTCCGGCCCGCGGGCCGTACAAGGCCCGCAAAGCCGTTTGCTCTGGCCCACCCGCTTGTGTCAGTGAGGCACGCCGCCGCTCAGTCCGGCGGCGGCGTGTCTCAGCTGTCAGGGCAGGGAGGAGAGCGCGGCTATGTCGGGCGGTGGCGTGTAGGACTTCAAACCAGCCGTTGGTTCGTGAGCCAATCAGAGCTCTGATTGGCTCTCGAACCGGCGGCTGGTTTGAAGTCCTACACGCCACCGCCCCAACATAGCCGCGCTCTCCTCCCTGTCCTGACAGCTGAGACACGCCGCCGAAGGATTTTATAAATATCCAAATGGCCCTTGGTAGAAAAAAGGTTCCCCACCCCTGATATAGAGTGTCCAATAGTGGTGTTGCATAACGCGTTTCGTCATGGTAGGTGCTCACAACATCTTCAGAAGCATATGTTCTGAATAAGTTGTGGGCACTTACCTACTGGCACTTACCTACTGAACTTTTTACATATTTGTTAGCTGGACTTTTGGGAGAGGAATCCTCCAGATCCCTCTCCATCAGCCCCCAAAGGCACATGCCTCAGCTGACAGCTTTGCCTACATATTAGCTGCGGAGTATCTGAAGCAAGAAGAAGCAAAATTATAGTGTAATCTAATCTATTTACTGGGCTAGGTTCTTATCGGAGTCCATCTACAACCAAGATGATATTGCTAAATTCCCATGAAAATGATCTGCATTAGACAAAAAATATTTATTACATTTGCATTAAATTTGTGGATTGTTGTAAGTCTGTCCCATAGTTACAGTAAGTTAGTTTAGCCGTTATGCGATACCCTGCAGTAGCCATTTTGGAAATGGGTTGAAGCTAATGTCATATTAAAATAAAGTTGATTTAGAAAAAATCAGTTGAAAAGGTTATAGTTGGAGACAGGATAGCTGAGGTGACACAGTTGCACAGTGATAAGCAGCTGAAAGGCAGAGCAAGAAAATAGAAGAGTGGATGGGACTTGTAGTGCCACATATAAAGCCAAGCTGGGACTCCTGTCCAATTGTTTGCTGTGCCTACCTTTTGGAGGGGAAGTTGCATCCTGGTTTAGGTCCTCAGATTTGGTGAGAAGAACCCATTATTACATACAAGTTGTATGTGTGATTTAGAGACATTGCTCCAACTTTATATATCAGTGCTGGAACATTGCTATTTGACCTACAATGGTAAATACACTTTAAGGACCCCAACGTGTGCACAAAGACTTGACTGTAGCCCAGGTTATCAGTGATATGCCATCTGCATTACGTTATTGGGACATTCTACAAATGTGTAAAGAACGTTGCTAATTTAGTATAGGGAATAGTTAATTAGAAAAACTGTAAAAGCTATTGTTGTAGTAATTTATGTGATTTATTATGTATTTATTGTTTGTTGAACCAAACCCAGTACTCTATAACAGTGACCCATTCCAGTAATTTTGGTTTACTAGAAATAATTCTAAGTTGCTTTTGCATAAGTTTTGTCTCCCATTGTCTGTGTCTGGTTGGAGAACCATTGCCTCTCTGCCGGGCTTGGACTGAGGTAGGAATTGGCGTCAGCTTGCACCTGCACCACACCATCTGTATCCTTACCAATGGGGTAATACAGTTAGAATAAACTTACTTCTCAATTCACAGTGGCATCCATCAACTCACAAGAGTAATCACTTTATCACCACAGAAACCCTCTAATCCCCTACAGAATATCGGGGGGGGGGGGGGGGGGGGGGGTTGTGCTGTAATATCACTTCAAACATTGTTAAATCTACCAACGTTGAATTCACTAATTTACATTTTTTGGGGCATCCAGAAATTAGCCTTTATATAATGTATTCCTTATAAAAACTAGCCTCCTGTTTCAGTTTTATCACAAATTCACATGTAGGGTGTAGTCTTGGTTTAGCTTTCATCATCTGGAACATGGGTGTTAAGATTACCACTAATACAAAGATCACTGCCACTAGAGGGCGCTGCATGCTAGCAGTGACAGCAGAAATACTGTCTTACACTGTACAGTACGAGTACTTTATTATTATTATTATTATTATTATTATTATTATTAATATTATTATCCTTTATTTATATGGCACCAGAAGGATTCCGCAGCGCCCAATTACAGAGTACATAAACAAATAATCAAACAGGAAAACAGCAACTTACAGTTGATGACAGTATAGGACAAGTAAAAGGTAAATGAACATAGTTACATCAGCAGATGACACTGGAATAAGTATCAGGTGGCAGAAGACTGCTGGATTTGGTGCAGTTGAAGATTATTAAAGTAAGAAAGGATAAGCACATGAGGGAAGAGGGCCCTGCTCGTGAGAGCTTACATTCTAAAGTACTGTAGGACAGATACAAAAAAACATTAAAATCCTTTTGTCTGTGAGATCATTGCTCTCATCGAAATAAAAAGAACTGTACAGTATGTTATGTTCTGCCTGCAGTGCTACTTACTGGGTTAGATATTGTCATCATTTCTTTATGTCATAAAGTTTATTTAGCTGACGACTAATTGTTTTCACACACAATATAGAAAAGTTGTTTCTCAGTAAAACAGATTAGATTACGTGGCAAGGTCTTCTACCTTTGCTTTGATAGCTAAGCAACAGCAGGAAAGGAAAATTAATCAATTAAAGGTCAACTTTATGAAGTTGTGAGAAGCTTGTCCCCAGCGAAAAGAGTTTTTGGTGGGGCTGTCACTGAGAACTGCTGGCAGTAGCCTTCGCCAGGGAACTTCTGTTGGCAAATTTATTTATCAAGGACAGTAATGGGGATGGCAGCACTGAGGCACAGTGCTGCATTAGTTTACTCAGGGGTTCCCAAACTGGGTGCCACTGTCTAGGCACCCTGGGGTGCCGCAACGCTCTTGCAGGGGTGCCCTGGGTTGGTGGTCCAGGACCGCTTCAAATTATTTATGGTCATAGTGATAGGCAAAACCAGTCCTAGTGGCTGCCAAACATAAAACATGTGGACACTCAGAAGCACAACTGTACACCACCACATAACAGAACCTAATGATGACAGGTAGGCACAATTTACTTCATTTAATCTTTTTTCCCAAATATATCAATAATGAACTTTTAACCTAGGGGTGCCGTGAAGCAGCGCTGGTAGTCTAGGGCGCTGTGATTCAAGAAAGTTTGGGAACCGCTAATACCCCCTGCCACTAGCTCTAAAAACACGGGTAAATGCGCGGGGGCGCCCCCCCCTGCAAATTCCCGGATCAAGTGATCCGGGAATCTTACCCGGGTAGCTTACCGGGTTGAACACGAGTTCAACCCAGTAAGCTGTGCAGTGTAAACTGAAGCCATGTCGATGTGACACAGCTCCCGTTCACAGTGTATGGAAGGGTGGCGCTGGGAGATCATGTGATCTCCCAGCGCCGCCCCTGCTGCGTCACCAGCAGCGTCACCAACCCGGCAATATGCCGGGTTGGTGAACGCAGTGTAGAAGGCTGCTCTAGCACGGGTCGCAGCCGTGTCAGGCTCCCGGTTGCGACCCATGCTAGCTAGTGGAAAAGGGGTATGAGTTAACTAAAGCATTTTTTTAACATTAAAATATTTTTATTTCCTATTTATTTTACACATTTTTATTTAAGACTAATTTATTTAAAACATTTTTTTTATTTTTTTTTACCAGAAGTGGAACTGAAGGTACAAGTTGTGCTTTCATTTGCACTGCGCATGTGTGTACCGGCACTGACGGCTTACGCATGCTCAATCACTCCTTGCACCTGCCTCTTCTCTTACCACTGCCAGGTAGCATCACCAGGGAGAGGATGCCTAACAGATTCAAGAGTGGAGAAGTGAGCCTGTGGAGAAGTTGCCCATGGCAACCAATCAGCTGCTCCGTACAACTGTATGCAAATTATATATGTTACTTCAATGCTGATTGGTTTCCGTGGGAAACTTCTCCACAGGCTCACTTCTCCACTCTTTTCATTGCTTCATGAATAGACCCCTAAATCGTGGCTGGCACGCCACAATCTGTTGTGGTCTAATTGCAACAGTTAAGGGCAAATCTGGCATGGGCATAGACGCTTTCCAGTTTTGATGTTTTTGCTGCATCCTATCTGGAATCAAGTACGTAGGTGCATGTCAATGGGATTCACTATTTACACCATATACACACTCTGCTGAGTTCCGGCAGGGGAATGGCCAAAGAAAAAATAATTTAATTGTAAACAAGTTTGCTGTAGGATCATGGATTTTTGATGTAAGGACGTGGAGGTGTGGCCTGAGGTCACCCAGCCTCTGCCTACTGCATCTGAGAAACCGGCTTTGCTCTGTCTGGTGAGACCTTTCTCGACTTGTTGGGTGGGTGGGAGCCAGGGTAGTACACAGAGCTTTCCACTGGTGAGTGGTGACTGGTGAGACTGGTGAGTGCTCCCATTCACATCAATTACATTGGAGTGGTGACTATTATGGTTTTCCTCATTGGATGTCACCCCAGCAAGTGAAGATTAAAACGTGAGTGTGGACCAAGATATATATATATATATATATATATATTAGAGATGAGCGCCTGAAATTTTTCGGGTTTTGTGTTTTGGTTTTGGGTTCGGTTCCGCGGCCGTGTTTTGGGTTCGAACGCGTTTTGGCAAAACCTCACCGAATTATTTTTGTCGGATTCGGGTGTGTTTTGGATTCGGGTGTTTTTTTCCAAAAACACTAAAAAACAGCTTAAATCATAGAATTTGGGGGTCATTTTGATCCCAAAGTATTATTAACCTCAAAAACCATAATTTACACTCATTTTCAGTCTATTCTGAATACCTCACACCTCACAATATTATTTTTAGTCCTAAAATTTGCACCGAGGTCGCTGTGTGAGTAAGATAAGCGACCCTAGTGGCCGACACAAACACCGGGCCCATCTAGGAGTGGCACTGCAGTGTCACGCAGGATGTCCCTTCCAAAAAACCCTCCCCAAACAGCACATGACGCAAAGAAAAAAAGAGGCGCAATGAGGTAGCTGTGTGAGTAAGATTAGCGACCCTAGTGGCCGACACAAACACCGGGCCCATCTAGGAGTGGCACTGCAGTGTCACGCAGGATGGCCCTTCCAAAAAACCCTCCCCAAACAGCACATGACGCAAAGAAAAAAAGAGGCGCAATGAGGTAGCTGACTGTGTGAGTAAGATTAGCGACCCTAGTGGCCGACACAAACACCGGGCCCATCTAGGAGTGGCACTGCAGTGTCACGCAGGATGGCCCTTCCAAAAAACCCTCCCCAAACAGCACATGACGCAAAGAAAAAAAGAGGCGCAATGAGGTAGCTGACTGTGTGAGTAAGATTAGCGACCCTAGTGGCCGACACAAACACCGGGCCCATCTAGGAGTGGCACTGCAGTGTCACGCAGGATGTCCCTTCCAAAAAACCCTCCCCAAACAGCACATGACGCAAAGAAAAAAAGAGGCGCAATGAGGTAGCTGTGTGAGTAAGATTAGCGACCCTAGTGGCCGACACAAACACCGGGCCCATCTAGGAGTGGCACTGCAGTGTCACGCAGGATCTCCCTTCCAAAAAACCCTCCCCAAACAGCACATGACGCAAAGAAAAAAAGAGGCGCAATGAGGTAGCTGTGTGAGTAAGATTAGCGACCCTAGTGGCCGACACAAACACCGGGCCCATCTAGGAGTGGCACTGCAGTGTCACGCAGGATGTCCCTTCCAAAAAACCCTCCCCAAACAGCACATGACGCAAAGAAAAAAAGAGGCGCAATGAGGTAGCTGACTGTGTGAGTAAGATTAGCGACCCTAGTGGCCGACACAAACACCGGGCCCATTTAGGAGTGGCACTGCAGTGTCACGCAGGATGTCCCTTCCAAAAAACCCTCCCCAATCAGCACATGATGCAAAGAAAAAGAAAAGAAAAAAGAGGTGCAAGATGGAATTATCCTTGGGCCCTCCCACCCACCCTTATGTTGTATAAACAAAACAGGACATGCACACTTTAACCAACCCATCATTTCAGTGACAGGGTCTGCCACACGACTGTGACTGATATGACGGGTTGGTTTGGACCCCCCCAAAAAAAGAAGCAATTAATCTCTCCTTGCACAAACTGGCTCTACAGAGGCAAGATGTCCACCTCATCTTCACCCTCCGATATATCACCGTGTACATCCCCCTCCTCACAGATTATCAATTCGTCCCCACTGGAATCCACCATCTCAGCTCCCTGTGTACTTTGTGGAGGCAATTGCTGCTGGTCAATGTCTCCGCGGAGGAATTGATTATAATTCATTTTCATGAACATCATCTTCTCCACATTTTCTGGATGTAACCTCGTACGCCGATTGCTGACAAGGTGAGCGGCGGCACTAAACACTCTTTCGGAGTACACACTTGTGGGAGGGCAACTTAGGTAGAATAAAGCCAGTTTGTGCAAGGGCCTCCAAATTGCCTCTTTTTCCTGCCAGTATAAGTACGGACTGTGTGACGTGCCTACTTGGATGCGGTCACTCATATAATCCTCCACCATTCTATCAATGTTGAGAGAATCATATGCAGTGACAGTAGACGACATGTCCGTAATCGTTGTCAGGTCCTTCAGTCCGGACCAGATGTCAGCATCAGCAGTCGCTCCAGACTGCCCTGCATCACCGCCAGCGGGTGGGCTCGGAATTCTGAGCCTTTTCCTCGCACCCCCAGTTGCGGGAGAATGTGAAGGAGGAGATGTTGACAGGTCGCGTTCCGCTTGACTTGACAATTTTGTCACCAGCAGGTCTTTCAACCCCAGCAGACCTGTGTCTGCCGGAAAGAGAGATCCAAGGTAGGCTTTAAATCTAGGATCGAGCACGGTGGCCAAAATGTAGTGCTCTGATTTCAACAGATTGACCACCCGTGAATCCTTGTTAAGCGAATTAAGGGCTGCATCCACAAGTCCCACATGCCTAGCGGAATCGCTCCCTTTTAGCTCCTTCTTCAATGCCTCCAGCTTCTTCTGCAAAAGCCTGATGAGGGGAATGACCTGACTCAGGCTGGCAGTGTCTGAACTGACTTCACGTGTGGCAAGTTCAAAGGGCATCAGAACCTTGCACAACGTTGAAATCATTCTCCACTGCACTTGAGACAGGTGCATTCCATCTCCTATATCGTGCTCAATTGTATAGGCTTGAATGGCCTTTTGCTGCTCCTCCAACCTCTGAAGCATATAGAGGGTTGAATTCCACCTCGTTACCACTTCTTGCTTCAGATGATGGCAGGGCAGGTTCAGTAGTTTTTGGTGGTGCTCCAGTCTTCTGTACGTGGTGCCTGTACGCCGAAAGTGTCCCGCAATTTTTCTGGCCACCGACAGCATCTCTTGCACGCCCCTGTCGTTTTTTAAAAAATTCTGCACCACCAAATTCAAGGTATGTGCAAAACATGGGACGTGCTGGAATTTGCCCATATTTAATGCACACACAATATTGCTGGCGTTGTCCGATGCCACAAATCCACAGGAGAGTCCAATTGGGGTAAGCCATTCCGCGATGATCTTCCTCAGTTGCCGTAAGAGGTTTTCAGCTGTGTGCGTATTCTGGAAAGCGGTGATACAAAGCGTAGCCTGCCTAGGAAAGAGTTGGCGTTTGCGAGATGCTGCTACTGGTGCCGCCGCTGCTGTTCTTGCGGCGGGAGTCCATACATCTACCCAGTGGGCTGTCACAGTCATATAGTCCTGACCCTGCCCTGCTCCACTTGTCCACATGTCCGTGGTTAAGTGGACATTGGGTACAACTGCATTTTTTAGGAGACTGGTGAGTCTTTTTCTGACGTCCGTGTACATTCTCGGTATCGCCTGCCTAGAGAAGTGGAACCTAGATGGTATTTGGTAACGGGGGCACACTGCCTCAATAAATTGTCTAGTTCCCTGTGAACTAACGGCGGATACCGGACGCACGTCTAACACCAACATAGTTGTCAAGGACTCAGTTATCCGCTTTGCAGTAGGATGACTGCTGTGATATTTCATCTTCCTCGCAAAGGACTGTTGAACAGTCAATTGCTTACTGGAAGTAGTACAAGTGGGCTTACGACTTCCCCTCTGGGATGACCATCGACTCCCAGCGGCAACAACAGCAGCGCCAGCAGCAGTAGGCGTTACACGCAAGGATGCATCGGAGGAATCCCAGGCAGGAGAGGACTCGTCAGACTTGCCAGTGACATGGCCTGCAGGACTATTGGCATTCCTGGGGAAGGAGGAAATTGACACTGAGGGAGTTGGTGGGGTGGTTTGCGTGAGCTTGGTTACAAGAGGAAGGGATTTACTGGTCAGTGGACTGCTTCCGCTGTCACCCAAAGTTTTTGAACTTGTCACTGACTTATTATGAATGCGCTGCAGGTGACGTATAAGGGAGGATGTTCCGAGGTGGTTAACGTCCTTACCCCTACTTATTACAGCTTGACAAAGGGAACACACGGCTTGACACCTGTTGTCCGCATTTCTGGTGAAATACCTCCACACCGAAGAGCTGATTTTTTTGGTATTTTCACCTGGCATGTCAACGGCCATATTCCTCCCACGGACAACAGGTGTCTCCCCGGGTGCCTGACTTAAACAAACCACCTCACCATCAGAATCCTCCTGGTCAATTTCCTCCCCAGCGCCAGCAACACCCATATCCTCCTCATCCTGGTGTACTTCAACACTGACATCTTCAATCTGACTATCAGGAACTGGACTGCGGGTGCTCCTTCCAGCACTTGCAGGGGGCGTGCAAATGGTGGAAGGCGCATGCTCTTCACGTCCAGTGTTGGGAAGGTCAGGCATCGCAACCGACACAATTGGACTCTCCTTGTGGATTTGGGATTTCAAAGAACGCACAGTTCTTTGCGGTGCTTTTGCCAGCTTGAGTCTTTTCAGTTTTCTAGCGAGAGGCTGAGTGCTTCCATCCTCATGTGAAGCTGAACCACTAGCCATGAACATAGGCCAGGGCCTCAGCCGTTCCTTGCCACTCCGTGTGGTAAATGGCATATTGGCAAGTTTACGCTTCTCCTCCGACAATTTTATTTTAGGTTTTGGAGTCCTTTTTTTACTGATATTTGGTGTTTTGGTTTTGACATGCTCTGTACTATGCCATTGGGCATCGGCCTTGGCAGACGACGTTGCTGGCATTTCATCGTCTCGGCCATGACTAGTGGCAGCAGCTTCAGCACGAGGTGGAAGTGGATCTTGATCTTTCCCTAATTTTGGAACCTCAACATTTTTGTTCTCCATATTTTAATAGGCACAACTAAAAGGCACCTCAGGTAAACAATGCAGATGGATGGATTGGATACTAGTATACAATTATGGACGGGCTGCCGAGTGCCGACACAGAGGTAGCCACAGCCGTGAACTACCGCACTGTACTGTGTCTGCTGCTAATATATAGACTGGTTGATAAAGAGATAGTATACTCGTAACTAGTATGTATGTATAAAGAAAGAAAAAAAAACCACGGTTAGGTCACTGGTATATACAATTATGGACGGGCTGCGGAGTGCCGACACAGAGGTAGCCACAGCCGTGAACTACCGCACTGTACTGTGTCTGCTGCTAATATATAGACTGGTTGATAAAGAGATAGTATACTCGTAACTAGTATGTATGTATAAAGAAAGAAAAAAAAACCACGGTTAGGTGGTATATACAATTATGGACGGGCTGCCGAGTGCCGACACAGAGGTAGCCACAGCCGTGAACTACCGCACTGTACTGTGTCTGCTGCTAATATATAGACTGGTTGATAAAGAGATAGTATACTCGTAACTAGTATGTATGTATAAAGAAAGAAAAAAAAACCACGGTTAGGTGGTATATACAATTATGGACGGGCTGCCGAGTGCCGACACAGAGGTAGCCACAGCCGTGAACTACCGCACTGTACTGTGTCTGCTGCTAATATATAGACTGGTTGATAAAGAGATAGTATACTCGTAACTAGTATGTATGTATAAAGAAAGAAAAAAAAACCACGGTTAGGTCACTGGTATATACAATTATGGACGGGCTGCCGAGTGCCGACACAGAGGTAGCCACAGCCGTGAACTACCGCACTGTACTGTGTCTGCTGCTAATATATAGACTGGTTGATAAAGAGATAGTATACTCGTAACTAGTATGTATGTATAAAGAAAGAAAAAAAAACCACGGTTAGGTCACTGGTATATACAATTATGGACGGGCTGCCGAGTGCCGACACAGAGGTAGCCACAGCCGTGAACTACCGCACTGTACTGTGTCTGCTGCTAATATATAGACTGGTTGATAAAGAGATAGTATACTCGTAACTAGTATGTATGTATAAAGAAAGAAAAAAAAACCACGGTTAGGTCACTGGTATATACAATTATGGACGGGCTGCGGAGTGCCGACACAGAGGTAGCCACAGCCGTGAACTACCGCACTGTACTGTGTCTGCTGCTAATATATAGACTGGTTGATAAAGAGATAGTATACTCGTAACTAGTATGTATGTATAAAGAAAGAAAAAAAAACCACGGTTAGGTGGTATATACAATTATGGACGGGCTGCGGAGTGCCGACACAGAGGTAGCCACAGCCGTGAACTACCGCACTGTACTGTGTCTGCTGCTTATATATAGACTGGTTGATAAAGAGATAGTATACTCGTAACTAGTATGTATGTATAAAGAAAGAAAAAAAAACCACGGTTAGGTCACTGGTATATACAATTATGGACGGGCTGCCGAGTGCCGACACAGAGGTAGCCACAGCCGTGAACTACCGCACTGTACACTGGTTGATAAAGAGATAGTAGTATACTCGTAACAACTAGTATGACGACGGTATAAAGAATGAAAAAAAAACCACGGTTAGGTGGTATATAATACAATTATGGTTGGACGGACTGCCTGCCGAGTGCCGACACAGAGGTAGCCACAGCCGTGAACTACCGCACTGTACACTGGTTGATAAAGAGATAGTAGTATACTCGTAACAACTAGTATGACGACGGTATAAAGAATGAAAAAAAAACCACGGTTAGGTGGTATATAATACAATTATGGTTGGACGGACTGCCTGCCGAGTGCCGACACAGAGGTAGCCACAGCCGTGAACTACCGCACTGTACACTGGTTGATAAAGAGATAGTAGTATACTCGTAACAACTAGTATGACGACGGTATAAAGAACGAAAAAAAAACCACGGTTAGGTGGTATATATTATAATACAATTATGGATGGACGGACTGCCTGCCGAGTTCCGACACAGAGGTAGCCACAGCCGTGAACTACCGCACTGTACACTGGTTGATAAAGAGATAGTAGTATACTCGTAACAACTAGTATGACGACGGTATAAAGAACGAAAAAAAAACCACGGTTAGGTGGTATATATTATAATACAATTATGGATGGACGGACTGCCTGCCGAGTGCCGACACAGAGGTAGCCACAGCCGTGAACTACCGCACTGTACTGTGTCTGCTGCTAATATAGACTGGTTGATATAGAGATAGTATACAATACTACTAATATACTGGTGGTCAGGCACTGGTCACCACTAGTCACACTGGCAGTGGCACTCCTGCAGCAAAAGTGTGCACTGTTTAATTTTAATATAATATTATTTATCATGTACTCCTGGCTCCTGCTATAACAACCTGCAGTGCTCCCCAGTCTCCCCCACAATTATAAGCTTTATATACAATACATTGATGTGCAGCACACTGGGCTGAGCAGTGCACACAGACTGAGTCACTGTGTGACTGTGTATCGTTTTTTTCAGGCAGAGAACGGATATATTAAATAAAACAAACAACTGCACTGTCTCTGGTGGTCACTGGTCACTGTGGTCGTCAGTCACTAAACTCTGTCTGCACTCTGCACTCTCTTCTAATCTACAGTATCACAGCAATCTCTCTCTCTCTCTCTCTTCTAAATCTAATCTAAATGGAGAGGACGCCAGCCACGTCCTCTCCCTATCAATCTCAATGCACGTGTGAAAATGGCGGCGACGCGCAGCTCCTTATATAGAATCCGAGTCTCGCGAGAATCCGACAGCGTCATGATGACGTTCGGGCGCGCTCGGGTTAACCGAGCAAGGCGGGAAGATCCGAGTCGCTCGGACCCGTGAAAAAAAAAGTGAAGTTCGTGCGGGTTCGGATTCAAAGAAACCGAACCCGCTCATCTCTAATATATATATATATATATAAATAATATGTTGTCTCTTTCCCCCTCCCAGCGACTCATAACCTCCAAATCTCATATACTATATTTAATGCCCACCCCTTATATTTTTAATGATCTCCCACATCCCTTAAATATTTAATGGTCCACCCTTTAGATATTTAATGAACCTCTCACCTCTGCCTTATAAAATATATTCAATGATTTTCTCCCCCCTATCTTTACATTCTTACTGACCTCAGTGCTGATTGCCTTTTTGTTTTGTCTTGTATGTAGTGCTTAGATACAGCAGTATGGTGTGGAGGTCATCATTTTGTGGCATTGAAGGAAGCCAGGAAAAGAGTTAATGCGACTGTTAGTAAATGTCTTTTAGCCAATGGTTTTGCAGTTGTGTGGCATCCGCTGATTTGACATTTCCATTCCCATTTCTTCCGAGACGCTGGAGTTCATTAGTCTGAAGAAGGCATGTCTCTGTTTAGTTGTTTTGTTAAGTTAGTTTAGGTACAGTAGATGTATGGTGGCAGGGGGTCGGCTCAGGGTTTCTCTTTGGCGGGAAAGAACAGTAGGTAATTCAGCTCGGAGGCATATGATCAGCTTTTTGGGTGCACTCATCTTGACTGAAGTCTGAACCACCCCATCTGGGACAGCACCTATTGGTGCATTGCTGGGCTGCGCTGAATACTGCCCGTCCTTTCTTGCCACCATGCAGTCTGTAACATGTTGGTCTTTTCAACAAATAGATAACCTTTTGTAATGCCACTTCCTGTCTCTGTGACATTATTTTATTAAAAGTTATTTAACATTATGTGGCTTAGAAGAAACACCTCAGCCATTAGGAGGTTTAGTAATACAGGTTGAGTATCCCATATCCAAATATTCCGAAATACGGAATATTCCGAAATACGGACTTTTTTGAGTGAGAGTGAGATAGTGAAACCTTTGTTTTCTGATGGCTCAATGTACACAAACTTTGTTTAATACACAAAGTTATTAAAAATATTGTATTAAATGACCTTCAGGCTGTGTGTATAAGGTGTATATGAAACATAAATGAATTGTGTGAAAGTAGACACACTTTGTTTAATGCACAAAGTTGTAAAAAATATTGGCTAAAATGACCTTCAGGCTGTGTGTATAAGGTGTATATGTAACATAAATGCATTCTGTGCTTAGATTTAGGTCCCATCACCATGATATCTCATTATGGTGTGCAATTATTCCAAAATACGGAAAAATCCCATATCCAAAATACCTCTCGTCCCAAGCATTTTGGATAAGGGATACTCAACCTGTATAGACATGACGAGTCCAATTTCTCTGGTGAAAAAGAGTTAAAAGTAGTGATGTGCACTGGAAATTTTTCGGGTTTTATGTTTTGGTTTTGGATTCGGTTCCACGGCCGTGTTTTGGATTCGGACGCGTTTTGGCAAAACCTCCCTGAAATTTTTTTGTCGGATTCGGGTGTGTTTTGGATTTGGGTGGTTTTTTTCCCAAAACCTCCTCAAAAACTGCTTAAATCATAGAATTTGGGGGTAATTTTGATCCAATAGTATTATTAACCTCAATAACCATAATTTCCAGTCTATTCTGAACACCTCACAATATTATTTTTAGTCCTAAAATTTGCACCGAGGTCGCTGGATGGCTAAGCTAAGCGACCCAAGTTGCCGACACAAAACACCTGGCCCATCTAGGAGTGGCACTGCAGTGTCAGACAGGATGGCAGATTTAAAAAATAGTCCCCAAACAGCACATGATGCAAAGAAAAAAAGAGGTGCAATGAGGTAGCTGTGTGACTAAGCTAAGCGACCCAAGTGGCCGACACAAACACCTGGCCCATCTAGGAGTGGCACTGCAGTGCCAGACAGGATGGCAGATTTAAAAAATAGTCCCCAAACAGCACATGATGCAAAGAAAAAAAGAGGTGCAATGAGGTCGCTGTGTGACTAAGCTAAGCGACCCAAGTGGCCGACACAAACACCTGGCCCATCTAGGAGTGGCACTGCAGTGTCAGCCAGGATGGCAGATTTAAAAAATAGTCCCCAAACAGCACATGATGCAAAGAAAAAAAGAGGTGCAATGAGGTAGCTGTGTGACTAAGCTAAGCGACCCAAGTGGCCGACACAAACACCTGGCCCATCTAGGAGTGGCACTGCAGTGTCAGACAGGATGGCAGATTAAAAAAATAGTCCCCAAACAGCACATGATGCAAAGAAAAAAAGAGGCACAATGAGGTAGCTGTGTGACTAAGCTAAGCGACCCAAGTGGCCGACACAAACACCTGGCCCATCTAGGAGTGGCACTGCAGTGTCAGACAGGATGGCAGATTTAAAAAATAGTCCCCAAACAGCACATGATGCAAAGAAAAAAAGAGGTGCAATGAGGTAGCTGTGTGACTAAGCTAAGCGACCCAAGTGGCCGACACAAACACCTGGCCCATCTAGGAGTGGCACTGCAGTGTCAGACAGGATGGCAGATTTAAAAAATAGTCCCCAAACAGCACATGATGCAAAGAAAAAAAGAGGTGCAATGAGGTAGCTGTGTGACTAAGCTAAGCGACCCAGTGGCCGACACAAACACCTGGCCCATCTAGGAATGGCACTGCAGTGTCAGACAGGATGGCAGATTAAAAAAATAGTCCCCAAACAGCACATGATGCAAAGAAAAAAAGAGGTGCAATGAGGTAGCTGTGTGACTAAGCTAAGTGACTCAAGTGGCCGACACAAACACCTGGCCCATCTAGGAGTGGCACTGCAGTGTCAGACAGGATGGCAGATTTAAAAAATAGTCCCCAAATAGCACATGATGCAAAGAAAAAAAGAGGTGCAATGAGGTAGCTGTGTGGCTAAGCTAAGCGACCCAAGTGGCCGACACAAACACCTGGCCCATCTAGGAGTGGCACTGCAGTTTTCTAGCGAGAGGATGAGTGCTTCCATCCTCATGTGAATCTGAACCACTAGCCATGAACATAGGCCAGGGCCTCAGCCGTTCCTTGCCACTCCGTGTTGTAAATGGCATATTGGCAAGGTTACGCTTCTCATCAGACGCTTTTAATTTTGATTTTTGGGTCATTTTACTGAACTTTTGTAGTATACTTGACGACACAGAGGTAGAGCAGTGGACCACTGTACCGTACTGCTATATATATACTGGTGGTCACAGCAACATTCTGCATTGTCCCCTCCTACTATATACTGCGCACAACTAAAATGCAGCACAGGTATGGATGCATAGTATACTTGATGACACAGAGGTAGGTAGAGCAGTGGCCTACTGTACCGTACTGCTATATATTATATACTGGTGGTCATCAAAATTCTGCACTGTCCTCCTACTATATATACTGCGCACAACTAAAATGCACCACAGGTATGGATGGATAGTATACTTGACAACACAGAGGTAGGTAGAGCAGTGGACTACTGTACCGTGCTGCTATATATTATATACTGGTGGTCAGCAAAATTCTGCACTGTCCTCCTACTATATATACCGCACACAACTAAAATGCACCACAGGTATGGATGGATAGTATACTTGATGACACAGAGGTAGGTAGAGCAGTGGCCTACTGTACCGTACTGCTATATATTATATACTGGTGGTCAGCAAAATTCTGCACTGTCCTCCTACTATATATACTGCGCACAACTAAAATGCACCACAGGTATGGATGGATAGTATACTTGACGACACAGAGGTAGGTAGAGCAGTGGACTATTGTACCGTACTGCTATATATTATATACTGGTAGTCAGCAAAATTCTGCACTGTCCTCCTACTATATATACTGCGCACAACTAAAATGCACTACAGGTATGGATGGATAGTATACTTGATGACACAGAGGTAGGTAGAGCAGTGGACTACTGTACCGTACTGCCATATATTATATACTGGTGGTCAGCAAAATTCTGCACTGTCCTCCTACTATATATACTGTGCACAACTAAAATGCACCACAGGTATGGATGGATAGTATACTTGATGACACAGAGGTAGGTAGAGCAGTGGACTACTGTACCATACTGCTATATATTATATACTAGTGGTCAGCAAAATTCTGCACTGTACTCCTACTATATATACTGCGCACAACTAAAATGCACCACAGGTATGGATTGATAGTATACTTGACGACACAGAGGTAGGTAGAGCAGTGGACTACTGTACCATACTGCTATATATTATATACTGGTGGTCAGCAAAATTCTGCACTGTCCTCCTACTATATATACTGCGCACAACTAAAATGCACCACAGGGATGGATAGTATACTTGACAACACAGAGGTAGGTAGAGCAGTGGACTACTGTACCATACTGCTATATATTATATACTGGTGGTCAGCAAAATTCTGCACTGTCCTCCTACTATATATACTGCGCACAACTAAAATGCACCACAGGTATGGATGGATAGTATACTTGACGACACAGAGGTAGGTAGAGCAGTGGACTACTGTACCGTACTGCTATATATTATATACTGGTGGTCAGCAAAATTCTGCACTGTCCTCCTACTATATATACTGCGCACAACTAAAATGGACCACAGGTATGGATGGATAGTATACTTGACGACACTGAGGTAGGTAGAGCAGTGGACTACTGTACCGTACTGCTATATAATACTGGTGGTCACTGGTCAGCAAAATTCTGCACTGTCCTCCTACTATATATTACAATGCAGCACAGATATGGAGCATTTTTCAGGCAGAGAACGTAGATATTTTCAGCACACTCAGCACAGATCTTTGCAAGCACACTGAGCACAGATATTTGCAGCACACTGAGCACAGATATTTGCAGCGCGCTGAACACAGAAACTGAGAAAACGCTGCACGTCCTCTCCCTATCATCTCCAGTGCACGAGTTAAAATGGCAGCGACGCGCGGCTCCTTATATAGAATACGAATCTCGCGAGAATCCGACAGCGGGATGATGACGTTCGGGCGCGCTCGGGTTAACCGAGCAAGGCGGGAGGATCCGAGTCTGCCTCGGAACCGTGTAAAATGGGTGAAGTTCGGGGGGGTTCGGATTCCGAGGAACCGAACCCGCTCATCACTAGTTAAAAGGTAAAGATAGTAATTTTGGAGCCTAAAGTTCTTCACATTTTCGTTGTTACTACCACATCCAATAACAAGCAAATGTATATCCCCCAGAGCATTCACTGTTTTCCATAAATAACTACGTACAGAGAAAGATACTGTACAGTATATTAATACAGGCATTACGTCTGCAGCAGCGCTAGTGTATATACAAGGGTTCTTTTTCATTCTTCAAGAGAAGTACAGCCACAGCTAGCATGGTCCATATTTATTTATTTATTTATTTATTTATTTATACATATTATCTTACTTCCTCAGTGATTGCTTTAAATATTTAGCACACTGTTATCAGGTTATAAAATGTGATTTGCTGCTAGCACACATTGCAATTGTATTCTATTACAGTCCGCTCCTTGATCCATGCAGCTTGCATTACAGGAGCAGTTCCAAGCCCAGGCTCACTCTAATGGGAGACAACACAAGGAGACAAACCTAGGAAGTTTGACATTCTTTTTATACTGTACAGTATGTGAGTCTGCTTAGTTCATGTTTCCAAAGCTGTATGAATTCAGTATATAACATTTTACATGGCTAGAATAAGGACTGTACACTCACAGCTCTCCCTGGGACTCTCATGTGTAGTCCACACACCTTCCCTGAGACATCACTAAGGTTGTAAAAGTCTAGGGGACAGATGTACTAAGCCTTGAAAAATGATACATTTCACTGTGATAAAGTACCAAATAACCAGCTGATGTCATATTCTTCAAACCCAGCCTGTAAGATGGTAGTGATTAACATCAATAATTTTTATTGAGAATATTAGTTTTTCAAAACAGGGGGTACAGAAGGGAAAAAGAGGGGAGGGGAAGAGGTCAAGTAACATTGTCATTAGACCATAAAATTCAAGAGAGTACAAAACAGACATTATTGAACATACGCACAACCACATGATATGCAAGTCCTGTCATAATATGTAAAGATCAAATAAAAACAAATAGAAAATCATCAGGAATGATAAAACTGATGAGAGTGAGTCAATTCCAGCATTAAGGATTCGAAGATTCCCTATCTTCATTTAGGCTATGTGGATGCGCGTCAGAACAGGAGGCATGAGCCATTCATTTTGCGCCCTCGCCTTCTGTGACGTAGACATGCCAAGGCATCCAACGGGCAATGGGAGAGTTAGCGGAAAAAGAGTAAGGAATGTATTTAGTTTCCATTAGAAAATATAATTGGACTTTGTGGAAAACGTTCAGTAGAGGGGGTAATGAGGATTGTTTCCAACACTGGGCTAGTGATGCCCGGGCCGCGATACAGATATGTCCTAGCACTTAGTGTTAGTGAGATCCCACTGAATTTGGATATACGTTTAATAAAGCTATAAGGGGAGAAGGGGACAAGGAGAGGCGTAGAACCTTATTAATTTAATTCAAATAATTCTTCCCAAAATACCTTGTCATGGGGACATGTCTTAAAGACATGAAATAGGTGGCCTACTGTACTTCACCACATAGGTGCCAGCAAAACTTGTAACAGGCAGGCCATATTTTATGCAACCTGTTAGGAGTAAGGTACAACCTATGTAACAACTTGATGTGCATCTCGGAGTGGTTCAAACATTTAGACATTTTATAAGAAGACTGAAAAATCTTCTTCCATTGTGAGTCCTGTAAGACACACCCAATATTTAATTCCCATCGGTCTTGAGCCTTCGATTTAGGAGACGGTATTAGGTCTATTAGTGTTTTGTACCAAATAGAAATCTCTACTTTAGTGTCTTTGTTAGAAAGTCGTCCCATAATACAAGCTATAGAGGGATTCGGTGGAGTGGGTATACAAGGGAGACTATTCCACCAATGCTGGATTTGATAGTACTGTAATCTCTCAGGCAAAGAGAAACAACTTTGGAGATCTGAAAAGGAACTGTGTACAGACCCATTTAACAAATCACCCAGTAATCTAATCCCCCAGGGATACCACTTTGTAAGGTTGAGATGAGGAACAAGATTAGTTACCGTGCGTAGGGAAATTAAGGACAAAATGTGAAAAGATTTAGATAAACCACAAATCAATTTGTCCCAAACCTGTAATGTCGCTTGAGTGGCGGGGAGGAGATGTAAATCTTTTGGCCACATAGATTTAGGTAGCCATAGCAGGTTTTTCAAAGGAAATTGTGAGCAGGCCATATCCTCTAGACTTCTATCGTCTCTGCAATAAACTTTAATTTGAGCCAGGAGACAAGCTTCTTGATATAATGATAAATGAGGCAGATTTAAGCCACCCTTATTCTTTGGCAAGCACATTTTTGATCAAGCTAATTTGGGCGGTTGCGATGACCATACATATTTAGTCAGGATAGAGTTACTTTTATCCAGATATGTTTAAGGGAAAGTATACGGAATTGTCTGGAAAAGGAACATTAATTTAGGTAGCAGTGACATCTTTAAAGCCGCTAAATGTCCTAGCCATGATATGTCATAATTAAGCCACGATTTAGTTAACATTAGGAGAGAGTTAAGTAGTGGGGGGAGATTTACCTCAAAAATGGAAGAGGAAGAAGGGGGGATATAAATACCTAAATATCGTATCAAGGCTGATCGCCAATTATCGGGGTATAAGGCATGTAGAGAGTCAATAGAATGGGTAAGATTAATGGATAGAGCATCAGTTTTTGTCTCATTCAATTTGTAATAGGACGCTTCAGAGTATGTATCTAGATTAGTATGTAAATGAGGGAGTGTAGTACAGGGATTTGAAACAAAGAGGAGGACATTATCCGCAAACAGACAGAGCTTGTGGGAAGAAGAACCCATTCGAAATCCCGGAAATAATGGGTCAACCCGAATCTTAGCTGCTAGGGGTTCGATTGCGAGAACAAAAATGAGATGAGAAAGGGGGCAGCCCTGACAGGTCCCAGTGCCAATCGAGAAGGCGTTAGATAAAAAACCATTGCTAAAAATCCGAGCCAAGGGGCAGCTATAGAGAGCTAATATAGAGGAGAGAATTTGATCATGGAGGCCAAATTTTAATAGGACTTCATGCATAAAGACTAGAGCTAATTTAGGCGATCAAATACCTTCTCTGCGTGTAAAGACAGCAGGAGAAGGCCCTGATCATGAGAAAGGGAATCAATAAGGTTAAATACTCTGCACTTGTTGTCCGATGCTTGTCTCCCCGGTACAAACCCAAATTGGTCTGAGTGTAATAGTGAAGGGAGAAGTATATTTAAACGGGAGGCTATGAGCTTAGCATATATTTTGATATCCCCATTCAGCAATGCAATGGGACGATTATTCTGACATAAAGCCAGATCTTTTTCAGGTTTAGGAATTGTGACAATTTGAGCCTCCAGCATCTCTTTCGGGAGATCACCTCGAGCGGTTATTTTGTTATAGACTTTGACTAGTGAAGATACGAGGAGGTCCTGAAAGGTGACATAGAAGTCATTAATAAAGCCATCTGGGCCCGATGCTTTGCCCTTAGGGAGGGATTTAATTACTCTACTGATTTCCGAGGAGGACCAAGGGGCATTCAATATCTCCAATTGGTCCTCGGATATTGAAGGAAGTCTCTAGTCTGCCAGGAATGAGTTGATGGAAGAAAGAGTAGGTTGAGGGATAGAGGAATCAGAGGAGAGATTATAAAGTTGAGAGTAGAAATAAGCAAAGTGGTTCGAAATTTCCAGAGAACTAGAAACCTTAGTGCCTGAAGGAGATACGATATGCTTAATTCTATTTCTAGCCTGCAGTGCCCGGAGTTTACGAGCAAGCATTTTTCCTGGCCTATTACCTGCTAGGTAAAATTTTTGTTGCATCGTATTTAAAGAAACTTGAGTGTGCGCCATGAGTAGTTTATGTAACTGGGACCTAATATCAGCTAATTCTTTCTGGAGGAGTTTTGAAGGTTTATTTTTGTTGTCTACTTCCTTTAATTTGAATTCAAAATCGTCTTGGCATTGCTGATTCAGTTTTTTGAGCTGCACCCCTGCTCGTGTTGCAGCCCCTCTAGTAACAGCCTTAAGGGCACACCGGTCAATAGACCTATCAAATTGGAGGGTCCACTTGTCCGAGAACATGAAATCAATACGAGAGTATGAGTTATGAACTAGTGAAAAATAAGTGTATTCCCAGCCAGTAGGAGTTTGTACCCGCCATATATCATAAAGGTCGAATTGTGTTAGAAGATTACGGAAGGCCAAACATGGGGAGTTGGAAGAAATTGAGGCAGGAGAAAACTTGGCAGACTTGTCTAACTTAGGGTCTACTACCAAATTAAAGTCCCCCGTAATAAGTAGAGAGCCTTTACGAGCTTTTTGTATAGCTAAGCAAAGCTTACGTAAAAAATTATATTTGATTCGAATTGGGAGCATATGCCGAAACTAAAGTGACTGGTTTGCTATCCAGAAGGCCTGTTAGAATAAGATAGCAGCCATTTTTATCTGATACTTGGGAGTGTAGACTGAACGAAACAGTATTCTTAAACAGAATGGCCACACCATTCCTCTTAAAGGGGCTATTAGCAAAATAACCAAGAGGGAATCGATGGTTTTTAAAGACAGGGGGCCCAAGAGATGAAAAGTGGGTCTTTTGCAATGATACAATATCTGCTTTTTGTTTGACGAAAGAGCCTACTGCTAATCTTCTTTTATTGGGGGAGTTCAACCCCTTAACATTCATAGATAGAACTCGTACCATAAGGGAATAATAAAAAAGGTCGAGTCACAGCAAGATGTGGGGTGTACAAGATGTGGGGTTTGCGCTGGTGTACAGCTGTGGCGAGATAAACAGGCATTGTCTCAAATTTGTAAAATAAAACCTGAAGAAGAGAAGGGGTGGGAAGGCAGTAGGTGGGGGGAGGAAAAAAATCAAACCAAAAAACGGCCCAGTATATTGGGTCGGTGCAACTACCGCAGGGAAAGGAAAAAAGTGCAGTAGTATAACATAGTGGGGGAACATGTGGCCCAGCGCCACCACCCCCTAACATGAAAAGAAGAAAGAAAAAAAACTATCGATATTGAGTATGCAAACCTAAAAACACAATAAAACATCTAAACTGAATGAAGAACAGAGAAACTGGGACCTCGCCAGTGAGAACTCCAACATGGGCCCGTGAACAGACATTACAACTGAACAGACATTACAACTGAATATAGGTGTCACTGAGTACCAGCTTCTGCACTGACAGACTGTCTAGTCTGGGGTAACTGCCAGTATATGTAGAAACATTCATCAAGTGACAGACCAATCTGTTTGGAGAGTAGGAAGCTTCTTGGATCCAGGGGAGAGTGGTAATTAAAGGGCAGCCTAGCAGGAGCTCACTCTGCACACGTCCTCTCTGGACCACCGCTAGGCCACACCTCTGCTCTGTATATTTTCATAGTATGCAAATTATAAATGTTACTTTAATACTGATTGGTTGCTATGGACAACTTCTCCAGTGGCTCACTCTTTTCACTTCTTAGTACATCTCTCCCCTACTAGAGTGCAAAGCCAGGCAAGCATAGCACATACAGTAGTCATGCTTACATACTGCCACTGCTGTGCCCACACTTATCACCACATGGCATCATCATCCCTTCACTGTAAGTATAATTGATTTCTAATGCTACAGAACTGTGGAGAACAATTAGGAATATTTTGGCTAACAACACTGTAATGAACAATGCAAGGTGAGAGGACCTGGCTTGATAGAGCTTGCTCCTACATATAATATTAATCACTGATCCTCACATGTGACCACAGACACTGTTGCCTGCACCTGCCGTTCCTGATACTGGGCCCACATGCCACATTTTGATCTCATATGCTATTCTGTACCCCCACATACCATAAATGAGGCTGTGCTCCCCACATGCCATTAATGTGAATATCACACTGTGCAAAATATGTCTACACTCACTGTGCACCCCACATGCCTGACTGTGCTCCCACATTATTGTTACGCACCTCATATTCTTTTATTGATGCTGTGCCTGCCACTATATTACGGTGATCACACACTGACAGCTGTCCCCTTATGTGATCACTCCCCTTGACACCTGCCTCTACAACGTATGCAAAGTCCTGCTCTTTGCTCTGCAGTATTGGCTGGCTCTGCTCTCCGGACCCACACTTATTTGGTAGAGATTAACCATACCTTCTAAAGAAAATAAGTGGAGATGTTGCCCACAGAAACCAATCAGATTCAAGCTTAGATTTTTATAGTACATTCCAGCTAATGATAGCTAGAATCTGATTGGTTGTTATGATAAATCTCCCTCTTGTACTCTTGTGCAACAGCCCTAACCAGCTTTTCCCTTCTCCTATCTCCTACCTGGAAAGAGCTGACTGACAATAAGTGAGCTCCTGTCCCTGGGCCTAACTCAGAGCGGGACGCAGGTACTGCATCCCACGTAGATTCCCGATTATCTGCCCAGAACGGGCTTGCGTTGTCGCCCGCAATTTCCCCCTGACCGACAGGCAGCAGCATTGAGGGGGTTGGCAGGGGAGGCCTGCTATCCAGAAATAGGGTCATGTCACCCCCATTTTCTGGGAGAGGAGAGTGCAGGGTCTGCATGTTACCACTTCCTGGCCTTGCAGCCCCCACTTCTGTTAGTCAGCTAAGTAAGTTGGAGCGTACTCAGCTGGCAGTCTGCATGGAACATCGGAAAGCTTGTGATGCTGGGATCACAGCTACATGCAGGAGGCCTCTTTTCTACTGAGACCTCTCCTGCATGTCCCTCCTTATATTCGGAAGGAAATGCAAAGCTGCTTGCAAGTGTCTTTGCATTTTCCTCCATCTCTTAATCAGGCCCACAATGCGGGACACAAATTACTGTATTACTAATGACAACCTGTCCCTCAGGTGCACTATCCTCTCCCAGCAGGCACCTTTGTGGACGACTGCTCTGCCTTACTAATATGAATCCGGCACATGGAGGGGGAGCTCTGGTGGAGTGTTCATGGGCAAGGTCCTGCATGCATGCCAATAGTAATAAATCTGGTTATCCCAACATTCACATATATAGAGAATGGGGTTGGTTTAGGAAAAAATAAAATAAGATATCCTAATACAATGGGCCAACATTACTATGTGCAGTGATGGACCTCTTACCCATATCTTCCTGTATTTCGTTAATTTTATGAAACCTATAACTTTTTTTGGCATAAATGCTCCATCAAAATATGTGTATATTATATGTCCCTCTTACTGCTCTCTGCATTAATCCCTGCTCATTTCTCACTAGTATACTGACAGTCCATAGACTGGGATGTAGTTATGTGACCAGCGGTCAGGAGTCCGCCGGTCACAATACCGACACTTACATCCTACCGCAGCAAAATCCAGACAGTCGGCATGCCGACTAGCAGGGACTATTCCCATTTGTGGGTCTCCACGACACCCATAGAGTGGGAATAGAACCTGTGGCGAGCGCACGAGTCGACGGCATGGCGAGCGCAGCGAGCCCACAAGGGGCTTCATTGCACTTGACCACCCCCTGCCGGCATTCTTATCCCTGGGATCCCGGTGTCGGTGGGATGACCGGCGGGATCCCAAGCGCCGATCACCCATACCCAACCCTATAGACCTGCCCATTGAGATCAGAGCTATTAGTCATGCTCTGATCCAGCACTGCAGCAAAGGAAGCCTCTCCACCAATCACCGGCAAGCCCACGCTGTCCTAAGCTACATACAGTATGTTTAGATACAAACAACATTTTTCAATTGTTCTCCCTTCATCTTAATTCTTTTAATTTGCTTTGTTTTCCTTCCTGATCCGGTTGTCAGTTTTGGACGTCCGGGAGTGACTGCAGGTCTGCTGATACTAAGGCTACATGATACATTTGTGTCATCATCATTAGTAATGCTGGCGTGTTATTCAGCAGCAGTATCAATATCATCTTCATCATCATCTGACCAAGCTGGGATAGGCGGAAATTTCAAAGAGGTACGTGGTGTGGCAATTAGGAGGATGTCCGCATTGGGAAAATTGCACACTACTCATTATCACGACTTCCACAATTTATAAATGTTTATTCATCTGCCTCTTTCTGGTCTGCTCTTGCTCCACTTCTTCATACTTAGAGTTTTCTTCAGAATCGGAAGCCTGCATTAGGTCCAGAGAATTGGGTACACATTTAGTTTCAAATGCTGTTACAATCTGTAATCATTGTTAGATGCTGTACATCTACACTAATTGCACCAGTGAATAAATGTCTTGCTATTTGACCATATGCTGTGTTTGCTGGTGCCTCTATGTGTAAACATCAACAGAGATGCTAGGTAAGGGCATTATTTCCGGGATGGATATGTGATCTAGGCTGTCGGGATGTCAGCAGTCACATGACCGACACCGGCATCCCGTCAATGAGAATGCTAATAGAGTATGGGGTAATTATTTTACCCCTTCCCTGACCCCTACCCTAACCTGCCTGGGGTGGTGGCTAGGGCTAAGATTCGAGAGTGGTGGCTAGGGCTAAGACTCAGGGGGTGGTGGCTACAGCTAACCCCCCTCTAGTGCCTAACCGTAACCTCCCTGGGCCCTAACCCTAACAGTGACCCCAAAACTTACCTAAGGGATGTCGTGGTTGGTGACCTTATATCCCTCTGATTTTCATGTACTGCTGATAGTAATATAGGTGGGAGGGTTGTTCCTCATCAGGCCTTTTGTGCATAAGTTAGCTTGTTCCATACAACTTGTGCGGCTGATTTCAGCATATCTCATTTCCTCAATATTCTCACTGAGGCTAGATGGACTGCTCAAAGTACAGAAACTGTATGGCAGCTTTAGGTTTGAAAGCTTAATTTTAATTATGCCTCGTTTTGGGTCTGACACATTGATATATATGCAGTAAGTTTATCTAACCAGTAATACCATCATGAAGGCATCTGACTGGCTCTAAATTTATTCTGCATCAGGACAATGTCCCCAAACATACAGCCAATGTTATTAATAACTATATTCAACGTAAAGAAGAGCAAGGAAGTGATGATATGGCCCCCACAGAGCCCTGATCTCAACATCATCTAGTCTGGGATTACAAAAAGAGACAGAAAGATCTGAGCAAGCCTACATCCACAGAAGATCTGTGGTTAGTTCTCCAAGATGTTTGGAACAACCTCCCTGACGAGTTCCTTCAAAAACTGTGCAAGTGTACCTAGAAGAATTGGTGCTGTTCTGAAGGCAAATGGTGGTCACACCAAATATTGATTTGATTTAGATTTCCCTTTTGTTCATTCACATTGCATTTTGTTAATTGATTGAAAAGAAACTATTAACACTACTATTTTTTTAAACAATCTTACTTTGCAGCATTTTTTTCCACACCTGCCTAGAACTTTTGCACAAGACTGTGTATACAGTAAATAGTGCTATTGCATGCACAATAATATATCAGATTATTAACAACAATGCACTGCAGTGAACACCATAGTCCTGTGCAGTATAATGTAACATATGTTTAATGTATAATTAAAGTGCACAGTCTAACACCTAATCCCTAGAGGAGGGGGTGGGTCTTCAAGCAGTGGAGCCCACCAATGATTTCCTCTGTACCCGTATGGGCCAGTGTCTGGATATATATAATAATGGGTACTTTACCACCCTATCCTCATCTCACAATTCCACCCCACTCTCTTTATCCGGATGAAAATAATTTGAAACGTCCTCATGATTTTCTCCTGCTATTTAAAAGGACTTACAATGGTCAGATCCAAACTTTCCTCATTCATGACAAATGGCTCCATAATTAGGGACTAATTTAGAGAGTTAGGGTGTGGTGTGTTTAAACTGAAATCTAAATTGCAGTGTCAAAATAAAGCAGCCAGTATTTTACCCTGCACAGAAACAATATAACTCACCCAAATCTAACTCTCTCTGCACATGTTATATCTGCCCCAACTATAGTTCACATGGGTTTGCCCATTTGAGAAAGATTTTGCTGCTGCGATCAGGTCTGAATTAGGCCCTATGTTTCTTAAATTGCTGCTGGTACTTTTACACTAGTCATTAAATAATAATAAAACACTGCAAATAGTGTCTAGTTATTATAACACTCAGGTATAGCCCATTCAGCCATGTTCTGTATAAACACTTCAGTCTCTATTTGCAGGTACTGAATGCTGAATTGTGCATTCCTGTGGCCCAGCGATAGTGTCACACAGCTTTAGCAATAATTAAAATGCTCATGACAAAGACCATGCTGAAGAAGACCCACATGAAGAACCGGTCCATCACCTTGGCCACCTTCTTCCACTCAATCCCCTTGGCGCTAATGGATTTCTGCTCTCGGTACCAGTTAGTGATGTACTCAATGTTACTTGCTAGGACTCTGTAATGGATGCAGTGGTTACAGTATGGATGATCTGGAATGTCAACCTGTCCTCCTTTGTTTCCAGCAGCATGACCATTGTGCTTTGTACGTAGGTCAAGGTCACAGACAAAGTCATCTCTACCAGAAAGGGGATACTTCAGAGTGTCATAGGCATCTTTATCGTACACATCATAGGAATGAACGCTGTCCTGTGAAACGGTGTCACATTCCTCCCGGGAGCTCGTGCAGTTCTCACCAACATCGTACACAAAAAATATCTTGGACATGTAGTTGAGAATAACGATCCTGGCCCAGCGGGGGACGGGCTTGGCTTCTGCTCCGCACAGGTGGATGTTCATGATAATGATTGTCAGAGCGGTGGATGCTGTGATCATGGTCATTGTTGCTATGTAATATTTACCTAAATAAGTAAAAGGTAGAAGAAAATCTTAAATATATATATTTATCTGCATGCTTCCAACAACATGTTTATGCTGCAATATATATGCAAAAAGTGTTATAAAAATAATGATGTGCATGTAATATATTACTAATAAACTGCAAAAGTAATACTATACATCAAAGGAACACTGTGGAAAGATAGCTAGAAAAAAACAACCCAAAAATACAATGTTATGTAATATATAAAAAACAAGCCGGCCACTCCTTTCATTTTCTAAATTATACTCAAAGGATTATGCAAATAAATAGTGAATTAATGATGGATTAACATGCATTGGGAATAGGTCAAATGAGTTTGCAGGTATGTACGAAGCTGCCTGTCATAAGGCACACTGAGGCAGTTATCTGAACCAAAAATGTCTAAATTAGAGGTTTCTGTCATATCTAATTATGGTAGAAGAGACCCAGTACAAATCCCTAAATTATTATGTTGTTCTGAGTGACGATCAAGAGGGGCACCATCTTGAGAGGTGGCAAAATCGCTGAGTACACCCTAACTAACAGAAATATACTGTTGAAAGCACGGAAACAAACTGCTGCAAATATAATATATTGTTTGTTGTTTAATTTAGAGGTGTTCGGACTGGTGGTAAATAAAGCTATCACCACACCAGGAGATCAACTGCATCCGTAGTGAAATCCCCAATTGCACTGTGCACGCACCAGACTGCCGCATACTGAGCCATTTGTGAAATTTTAATTCTGTGAGCAAAACTTTGTACTCTCTCTATAACTATATTGCATATATGAGTACCGGAGTTTGTATGTTCTTCCACATGGGTTTCTTCATAATGCTTTGGTGTCTACCTACACTTCCTAAACATGCTAGTAGGTTAGTTTGTTCTAAACTAAAATTGACCAGGTAGGAAAATTCTATTGTAAACTCCATTACAGCGAAGATGGAGACTGGTGGGAATAAATAAGTGCAGAGTATATTTGTGCAACAATGTGTCAGCAAAAATGTTGCATGTCAGTAAAAACGACTGGAATGGTATGCATTGAACAGCTACCACACTGATTGCTAAGAGAATGGAGTCTGTGAGGGGTTCCTTGAGAAATCTGATCCTAAATATGGGATAATAAATCAAATATGCAATAATATTTACTGTGTAGATAAAGCCAACTTTATGTTAATATACTTATGCTGAAGACTACACAAGTTCAGTTAATCAGACAGCTCACCATCCAGGTGGTGCCCAGCACTTACCTATTAGGGGCACACTTTCATGGCCAGCACTTACCTATTAGGGGCATACTTTCATGGCCAGCACTTACCTATTAGGGGCACACTTTCATGGCCAGCACTTTCCTATTAGGGGCATACTTTCATGGCCAGAACTTACCTATCAAGTGCACACTTTCATGGCCAGCACTTACCTATCAAGGGCACACTTTCATGGCCAGCACTTACCTATCAAGGGCACACTTTCATGGCCAGCACTTACCTATCAAGAGCATACTTTCATGGCCAGCACTTACCTATCAAGGGCACACTTTCATGGCCAGCACTCACCTATCAAAGGCACACTTTCGTGTCCGGCACTTACCTATCACGGGCACACTTTCATGGCCAGCACTTACCTATCAAGAGCACACTTTCATGGCCATCACTAGCCTATCACGGGCACACTTTCATGGCCAGCACTTACCTATCAAGGGCACACTTTCATGGGCAGCACTTACCTATCAAGGGCACACTTTCATGGCCAGCACTTACCTATCAAGGGCACACTTTCAGAAGGGGGCATGCTTTCTGCTACCATTAGTTGAAAGACAGTGAGAGCCAGGAGGACGGTCACTCCCAGGGAGACTTTTTCCCCTGAGTCCGCAGGAAGGTAGAATCCTAGTGGTGCCAGGAAGGAGATCATCACACAGGGAATTAATAAGTTGAATATATAAAAGGAAGATCTCCTCTTAAGAATCAGTGTGAAGGTGACATCAGGGTAAGGCTCCGAGCAGCAGCCATAGGTAATAACGTTCTTCACGGCTGGCATGCCCTGCATTTCCCATTCCACGTTTTCCACAAAGTCGGACAGGTCCCCAGTGTCCATAGCATTAATAATGTCCACCTGGTTACCATTGTAGGTCCAGGAGCCGAAGGTCAGGTTACATTGCTGATTGTCAAAGGGGAAGTAGGATACATCTACTACGCAGGAGCTCTTGGTGATGGCTGGGGAATCCCATGTGATTTTCCCATCATGACGGAGGACAACGTTTGTGTTTACCGGCTCGGAAAATTCATCATCTGCCCTGTTGAATGGAAGTAGAGAAATCCAGATGTTTACGTCTATGTGCAGATAGCCCCACACGGGGGAAGGGTTGGGAGACAGTATAGTGTGTTTAGGAGTTATGTTTAGAAAAATATTATATACAATTACAGGAGTGAAAGAGTTGGCCAAGAGCTATATCCTAGTACACAGCAGGTAGTTCTGTTGTTCTGGTAACTTCACTATTAAAAAAAAGATCTGTATAAAAGGGGCTGACTGATCTTAGTATGATGTATGAACCCTAGTGCTTTAGTGATGTGACGTGCACACTGCAATCATTTATACAAATACTGTAATAATCCCACCTACTTGTTATACAGAACAATGTCTGGTCTCCATACCATGTTGCTTGGAATACGGATTGAATCCAGACCATCATACTCATCTTTGTCCCACATCAGATATGCATCGTACCAGCTCTGCCTGATCCATAAGTATGCTGTCAGTATCTGGTTCCTTTCATCCTGGAGGAAATATGAATAAGGCAGAATTCAGCTAGTCCCTGCTTGCGCGAGTTCTGTAAGTCACTCCTCCATTGCACCCTGGAGGCCATGTTTTCAGGATTTGCTTATCTATGGACAGGGAAGTAACTAGCTTGGTGAGTATCCAGCATATTATTTCAACAGAATACTGAAAACAAAACCAGTTTTAATTTCTTGAGGAAACAGTAAAAAGATTCCTTTCTCTTAACAAAGCTATCAGATTTTATTTTTATACGTAACAGCAGTGTCCGACTGGGGCATGTAGGCCCACTAGGGTAATGCAGTGCCCTTGGTTGTGGCGTGTGCCCAGCCACGAGAGTGGGTTGGTTAGCCAACACAGAAGCTTAGCCAACCAATAGTGAGGACATCCTGTAACTTACAGACATCATGGCTAGTACAATGCACTGCCTGTAATCTATATATATATATATATATATATATATATAGTTCCACCAATCGGCACTCCCAGAATAGACAACTTTGTAGCTGCTCCGGTGCCCTCTTACAGGGGACAGCGCCCCCCACACATGTAGCAATGAGGAATGAAGTGGCACTCGGAGTCTCCAATCAGTGTAAAACAGCAGTCAAGCATTTATTATTTTTGAAAAATAAAGGCTTGACTGCTGTTTTGCACTGATTGGAGACTCAGAGTGCCACTTCATTCCTCGTTGCTATATATATATATATATATATAGTGACTACTGCCAGTGCAACCTGTATGTATATACCACATTAATGTACGGTACATATGATAGGAGTCCCTTGTACTCAGTCAGTGTCTAAATCCCATTGAGAACTGCATTAGATCTAGTAAAGCCCATTTGTAAAGAAGGATTTAATTATAGAAGTTATTACCACTTGATGATTTGAGTGTAGACTACTTTTTGCTTTTATTTATACAGTATCTACATTCATAGTTTGCAATATGCTATATTTTATAATTGAGTCACACAATAAAACTAGAGATGTGCACCGGACATTTTTCGGGTTTAGGTGGTCATTCCGAGTTTTTTGCTCGTTGCCGATTTTCGCTATATTGCGATTAGTCGCTTACTGCGCATGCGCAAGATTCGCAGAGCGCATGAGCTTAGTTATTTTACACAAAAGTTAGGTATTTTACTCACGGCATAACGAGGAATTTTCATCGTTCTGGTGATCGTAGTGTTATTGACAGGAAGTGGGTGTTTCTGAGCGGAAACTGGCCGTTTTCTGGGAGTGTGCGAAAAAACGTTGGCATTTCTGGGAAACACGCGGGAGTGTCTGAAGAAACGGGGGAGTGTCTGGGTGAACGCTGGGTGTGTTTGTGACGTCAAACCAGGAACGAAACTGACTGAACTGATCGCAATGGCTGAGTAAGTCTGGAGCTACTCAGAAACTGCTAAGAAATTTCTATTCGCAATTGTGCTAATCTTTTGTTCGCTATTCTGCTAAGCTAAGATACACTCCCAGAGGGTGGCTGCTTAGCGTGTGCAATGCTGCTAAAAACAGCTAGCGAGCGAACAACTCGGAATGAGGGCATTTGTGTTTTGGTTTTGAATTCGGTTCCGCGGCCGTGTTTTGGATTCGGATGCGTTTTGGCAAAACCTCCCTGAAAATTTTTTGTCGGATTCGGGTGTTTTTTTTCAAAAACCCCTCAAAACAGCTTAAATCCTAGAATTTGGGGGTCATTTTGATCCCATAGTATTATTAACCCCAATAACCATAATTTCCACTAATTTCCAGTCTATTCTGAACACTGAACACCTCACAATATTATTTTTAGTCCTAAAATTTGCACCGAGGTCGCTGGATGACTAAGCTAAGCGACCCAAGTGGCCGGCACAAATACCTGGCCCATCTAGGAGTGGCACTGCAGTGTCAGACAGGATGGCACTTAAAAAAATTAGCCCCAAACATCACATGATGCAAGATAAATTAAAGAAAAAAGAGGTGCAAGATGGAATTGTCCTTGGGCCCTCCCACCCACCCTTATGTTGTATAAACAGGACATGCACACTTTAACAAACCCATCATTTCAGCGACAGGGTCTGCCACACGACTGTGACTGAAATGACTGGTTGGTTTGGACCCCCACCAAAAAAGAAGCAATCAATCTCTCCTTGCACAAACTGGCTCTACAGAGGCAAGATGTCCACCGCCTTCTCATCGTCCGATTCCTCACCCCTTTCACTGTGTACATCCCCCTCACAGATTATTAATTCGTCCCCACTGGAATCCACCATCTCAGATCCCTGTGTACTTTCTGGAGGCAATTGCTGGTGAATGTCTCCACGGAGGAATTGATTATAATTCATTTTGATGAACATCATCTTCTCCACATTTTCTGGAAGTAACCTCGTACGCCGATTGCTGACAAGGTGACCGGCTGCACTAAACACTCTTTCGGAGTACACACTGGAGGAAGGACAACTTAGGTAAAATAAAGCCAGTTTGTGCAAGGGCCTCCAAATTACCTCTTTTCCTGCCAGTATACGTAGGGACTGTCTGACGTGCCTACTTGGATGCGGTCACTCATATAATCCTCCACCATTCTTTCAATGGTGACAGAATCATATGCAGTGACAGTAGACGACATGTCAGTAATCGTTGGCAGGTCCTTCAGTCCGGACCAGATGTCAGCACTCGCTCCAGACAACCCAGCATCCCTGCCAGCGAGTGGGCTCGGAATTCTTAGCCTTTTCCTCGCAGCCCCAGTTGCGGGAGAATGTGAAGGAGGAGCTGTTGACGGGTCACGTTCCGCTTGACTTGACAAGTGTCTCACCAGCAGGTCTTTGCACCTCTGCAGACTTGTGTCTGCCGGAAAGAGAGATACAACGTAGGTTTTAAATCTAGGATCGAGCATGGTGGCCAAAATGTAGTGCTCTGATTTCAACAGATTGACCACTCGTGAATCCTGGTTAAGCGAATTAAGGGCTCCATCCACAAGTCACAAGTCCCACATGCCTAGCGGAATCGCTACGTTTTAGCTCCTCCTTCAATCTCTCCAGCTTCTTCTGCAAAAGCCTGATGAGGGGAATGACCTGACTCAGGCTGGCAGTGTCTGAACTGACTTCACGTGTGGCAAGTTCAAAGGGTTGCAGAACCTTGCACAACGTTGAAATCATTCTCCACTGCGCTTGAGTCAGGTGCATTCCCCCTCTTATGCCTATATCGTAGGTAGCTGTATAGGCTTGAATGGCCTTTTGCTGCTCCTCCATCCTCTAAAGCATATAGAGGGTTGAATTCCACCTCGTTACCACCTCTTGCTTCAGATGACGGCGGGGCAGGTTCAGGAGTGTTTGCTGGTGCTCCAGTCTTCGGCACGCGGTGGCTGAATGCCGAAAGTGGCCCGCAATTCTTTGGGCCACCTTCAGCATCTCTTGCACGCCCCTGTCATTATTTAAAAAATTCTGCACCACCAAATTCAATGTATGTGCAAAACATGGGACGTGCTGGAATTTGCCCACATGTAATTAGGTAATGCACGCACAATATTGGTGGCGTTGTCCGATGTCACAAATCCCCAGGAGAGTCCAATCAGGGTAAGCCATTCTGCGATGATGCTCCTCAGTTTCCGTAAGAGGTTGTCAGCTGTGTGCCTCTTATGAAAAGCGGTGATACAAAGCGTAGCCTGCCTAGGAACGAGTTGGCGTTTGCGAGATGCTGCTACTGGTGCCGCCGCTGCTGTTCTTGCTGCGGGAGGCAATACATCTACCCAGTGGGCTGTCACAGTCATATAGTCTTGAGTCTGCCCTAATCCACTTGTCCCCATGTCCGTGGTTAAGTGGACATTGGGTACAACTGCATTTTTTAGGACACTGGTGACTCTTTTTCTGACGTCTGTGTACATTCTCGGTATCGCCTGCCTAGAGAAATGGAACCTAGGTGCAGTGGCGCACCCAGGGGGGGGTTCCGAGCACCCAGAAACCCCCCTCCACAAAAAATTATTTTATTTTTTTTTAGCTGCATGAGTATTATTAATGGCTGTCTAGCGTCCTCTGCAGCCTGCTGTCTTCCTTGTAAGTGCAATAAAAGTTTACTTTATTTTAATTATAGTACATATATATATCCATGTGCATACATATATACACATGTATATACATACATACATATAAACACACACACACACACACATATGATATATACATGTGTGTATATATATGTACTGTATGTGTGTGTACACATATATATATATATATATATATATATATATATGAATGCATGTTTAATATGCTATGTATATGTGTATATGTATGTGTGTGTGTATGTATATATATATATATATATATATATGTGTGTAGATATATGTGTATATATATATATATATATATATATATATATACACACACACACACAGACACACTAGTTTTACGGACCCAGGATATACTGGGTCACCTCAGTCCCCATCCCCGTGATTGGCTCCGCCCAGTTCTGGAAACCCCCCCATGCAAATCCTGCGTTTGCCACTGAGATGGTATTTGGTACTGGGGACACAGTACCTCAAACAATTCTCTAATTCCCTGTGAATTAACGGTGGATACTGGACATACGTTTAACACCACCGCAGCTGCCAAGACCTGAGTTATCCGCTTTGCAGCAGGATGACTGCTGTGATATTTCATCTTCCTTGCAAAGGACTGTTGGACAGTCAATTGCTTACTGGAAGTAGTACAAGTGGTCTTCCGACGTCCTTTCTGGGATGACGATCGACTCCCAGCAGCAACAACAGCAGCGCCAGCAGCAGTAGGCGTTACACTCAAGGATGCATTGGAGGAATCCCAGTTAGGAGAGAACTTGTCAGACTTGCCAGTGACATGGCCTGCAGGACTATTGTTTTTCATGTCTAATGAGGAAATTGACACTGAGGGAGTTGGTGGTGTGGTTTGCAGGAGCTTGGTTACAAGAGGAAGGGATTTAGTTGTCAGTGGACTGCTTCAGCTGTCACCCAAAGTTTTTGAACTTGTCAATGACTTCTGATGAATGCTCTCCAGGACGTCGTATAAGGGAGGATGTTCCTAGGTGGTTAACGTCCTTACCCCTACTTATTACAGCTTGACAAAGGCAACACACGGCTTGACACCTGTTGTCCGCATTTCTGTTAAAATAATTCCACACCGAAGAGGTGATTTTTTTGTAATTTGACCAGGCATGTCAATGGCCATATTCGTCCCACGGACAACAGGTGTCTCCCCGGGTGCCTGACTTAAACAAACCACCTCACCATCAGAATCCTCCTTGTCAATTTCCTCCTCAGCGCCAGCAACACCCATATCCTCATCCTGGTGTACTTCAACAGTGACATCTTCAATTTGACTATCAGGAACTGGACTGCGGGTGCTCCTTCCAGCACTTGCAGGGGGCGTGCAAATGGTGGAAGGCGCCACCTCTTCCCGTCCAGTGTTGGGAAGGTCAGGCATCGCAACCGACACAATTGGACTCTCCTTGGGGATTTGTGATTTAGAAGAATGCACAGTTCTTTGCTGTGCTTTTGCCAGCTTAACTCTTTTCATTTTTCTAGCGGGAGGATGAGTGCTTCCATCCTCATGTGAAGCTGAACCACTAGCCATGAACATAGGACAGGGCCTCAGCCGTTCCTTGCCACTCCGTGTCGTAAATGGCATATTGGCAAGTTTACGCTTCTCATCAGACGCTTTTAATTTTGATTTTTCGGTCATTTTACTGAACTTTTGTATTTTGGATTTTACATGCTCTCTATTATGACAATGGGCATCGGCCTTGGCAGACGACGTTGATGGCATTTCATCGTCTCGGACATGACTAGTGGCAGCAGCTTCAGCACGAGGTGGAAGTGGATCTTGATCTTTACCTATTTTACCCTCCACATATTTGTTCTCCATTTTTTAATGTGTGGAATTATATGCCAGTAATATATCAATAGCAATGGCCTGCTGTACTGTACTATATATGTATACTGTTGGTCACCAAAATGCTGCACTGTAATACTAGAAGCTATAGAAAAGTATATATATTATTGTATATATCAGTACAGAGCGGTGTATCTGTGACACATGTGTCCTGACAAGCAGTATAGAAGCTATAGAATAGTATATATATTACTGTATATATATATATCAGTACAGAGCGGTGTAACTGTGACACATGTGTACTGACAAGCAGTATAGAAGCTATAGAATAGTATATATATTACTGTATATATTACAGTACAGAGCGGTGTAATTGTGACACATGTGTCCTGACAAGCAGTATAGAAGCTATAGAATAGTATATATATTACTGTATATATATTAGTGATGAGCGGGTTCGGTTCCTCGGAATCCGAACCCCACCGAACTTCACCCATTTTACACGGGTCCGAGGCAGACTCGGATCCTCCCGCCTTGCTCGGTTAACCCGAGCGCGCCCTAACGTCATCATCCCGCTGTCGGAATCTCGCGAGATTCGTATTCTATATAAGGAGCCGCGCGTCGCCGCCATTTTCACTCGTGCATTGGAGATGATAGGGAGAGGACGTGCAGCGTCCTCTCAGTTGTGTTCAGCGTGCTGCAAATATCTGTGCTCAGTGTGCTGCAAGTATCTGTGCTCAGTGTGCTTGCAAATATCTGTGCTGAGTGTGCTGAAAATATCTACGTTCTCTGCCTGAAAAACGCTCCATATCTGTGCTGCATTGTAGTATAGGAGGACAGGACAGTGCAGAATTTTGCTGACCAGTGACCACCAGTATAGCAGTATGGTACAGTAGTCCACTGCTCTACCTACCTCTGTGTCATCAAGTATACTATCCATCCATCCCTGTGGTGCATTTTAGTTGTTGTGCGGTGTATATATAGTAGGAGGACAGTGCATAATTTTGCTGACCACCAGTATATAATATATAGCAGTACGGTACAGTAGTCCACTGCTCTACCTACCTCTGTGTCGTCAAGAATACTATCCATCCATACCTGTGGTGCATTTTAGTTGTTGTGCGCAGTAGTAGGACAGTGCATAATTTTGCTGACCACCAGTATATAATATATAGCAGTACGGTACAGTAGGCCACTGCTCTACCTACCTCTGTGTCATCAAGTATACTATCCATCCATCCCTGTGGTGCATTTAAGTGGTGCGGTGTATATACAGTATAGTAGGAGGGCAGTGCATAATTTTGCTGACCTCCAGTATATAATATATAGCAGTACGGTACAGTAGGCCACTGCTCTACCTACCTCTGTGTCGTCAAGTATACTATCCATCCATCCCTGTGGTGCATTTAAGTGGTGCGGTGTATATATAGCAGGAGGACAATGCATAATTTTGCTGACCGCCAGTATATAATATATAGCAGTACGGTACAATAGGCCACTGCTCTACCTACCTCTGTGTCGTCAAGTATACTATCCATCCATCCCTGTGGTGCATTTAAGTGGTGCGGTGTATATATAGTAGGAGGACAGTGCATAATTTTGCTGACCGCCAGTATATAATATATAGCAGTACGGTACAGTAGGCCACTGCTCTACCTACCTCTGTGTCGTCAAGTATACTATCCATCCATAACTGTGGTGCATTTTAGTTGTCGTGCGCAGTATATATAGTAATAGGCCATTGCTATTGATATATTACTGGCATATAATTCCACACATTAAAAAATGGAGAACAAAAATGTGGAGGTTAAAATAGGGAAAGATCAAGATCCACTTCCACCTCGTGCTGAAGCTGCTGCCACTAGTCATGGCCGAGACGATGAAATGCCTTCAACGTCGTCTGCCAAGGCCGATGCCCAATATCATAGTAGAGAGCATGTAAAATCCAAAAAACAAAAGTTCAGTAAAATGACCCAAAAATCAAAATTAAAAGCGTCTGATGAGAAGCGTAAACTTGCCAATATGCCATTTACGACACGGAGTGGCAAGGAACGGCTGAGGCCCTGCCTATATTCATGGCTAGTGGTTCAGATTCACATGAGGATGGAAGCACTCATCCTCTCGCTAGAAAACTGCAGTGCCACTCCTAGATGGGCCAGGTGTTTGTGTCGGCCACTTGGGTCGCTTAGCTTAGTCACACAGCTACCTCATTGCGCCTCTTTTTTTCTTTGCATCATGTGCTGTTTGGGGACTATTTTTTGAAGTGCCATCCTGTCTGACACTGCAGTGCCACTCCTAGATGGACCAGGTGTTTGTGTCGGCCACTTGGGTCGCTTAGCTTAGTCACACAGCTACCTCATTGCGCCTCTTTTTTTCTTTGCATCATGTGCTGTTTGGGGACTATTTTTTTAATCTGCCATCCTGTCTGACACTGCAGTGCCACTCCTAGATGGGCCAGGTGTTTGTGTCGGCCACTTGGGTTGCTTAGCTTAGTCATCCAGCGACCTTGGTGCAAATTTTAGGACTAAAAATAATATTGTGAGGTGTGAGGTGTTCAGAATAGACTGAATGAGAAATGAGTGGAAATTATGGTTATTGAGGTTAATAATACTATGGGATCAAAATGACCCCCAAATTCTATGATTTAAGCTGTTTTTGAGGGGTTTTTGTAAAAAAACACCCGAATCCAAAAAAAAAATTTCAGGGAGGTTTTGCCAAAATGCGTCCGAATCCAAAACACGGCCGTGGACCCAAATCCAAAACCAAAACACAAAACCCGAAAAATGTCCGGTGCACATCACAAATATATATATCAGTACAGAGCGGTGTAACTGTAACACATGTGTCCTGACAAGCAGTATAGAAGCTATAGAATAGTATATATATTACTGTATATATATATCAGTACAGAGCGGTGTAACTGTGACACATGTGTCCTGACAAGCAGTATAGAAGCTATAGAATAGTATATATATATTACTGTATATATATATCAGTACAGAGCGGTGTAACTGTGACACGTGTCCTGACAAGCAGTATATAAACTATAAAATAGTATATATATTACTGTATATATATATATATATATATCAGTACAGAGCGGTGTAACTGTGACACATGTGTCCTGACAAGCAGTATAGAAGCTATAGAATAGTATATATATTACATTTACTGTATATATATCAGTACAGAGCAGTGTAACTGTGACACGTGTCCTGACAAGCAGTATAGAAGCTATAGAATAGTATATATTATTATACTGGTGGTCCCCAGTCCCCACAATGCAGCACACTGAGCACAGAGATTTGCAGCACACTGAGCACAGATATGGAGCGTTTTCTGGCAGAGAACGTAGATATTTTCAGCACACTGAGCACAGATTATTTGCAGCACACTGAGCACAGATATTTTCAGCACACTGAGCACAGATTACGGAGCTTTTCAGGGAGAGAACGCTGCCACGTCCTCTCCGTTCAATCTCCAATGCACGAGTGAAAATGGCGGCGACGCGCGGCTCCTTATATAGAATACAAATCTCGCGAGAATCCGACAGCGGGATGATGACGTTCGGGCACGTTCTGGTTAACCGAGCAAGGCGGGAAGATCCGAGGTTGCCTCGGACCCGTGTAAAATGGGTGAAGTTCGGGGGGGGTTTGGATCTCAACGAACCGAACCCGCTCATCTCTAAATAAAACATTAGGGGGAGATGTATCAAACCTTTAAGAGAGATAAACTCCCAACCAATCAGCTCCTAACTGCTATTTTACAGGCTGTGTGTAAAAAATGTCAGGAGGCAAATGTTTGGTACTTTATCTCTCTCCCAGGTTTGATACATCTACCCATGCATTATCCCAACTGCTAACTGGTGATTTCTCAAAGCATGTGATGTAAAATAGTTTAGGGACACATTTATATTGTAAATAGTAGTAGAGGATGGGGCCTGCGTGCATTAGAGGGGAGACAGCTTTAAAAATGATTGGGGATGCCCCCTCCATATGGCAGAAAAATAGCATGTATAGGCATGGATAGTGGCAGCACAAATATTGGGGGTGCTCACCCTCAGCAACCACAGAGCTGGCACCTATGTTAGAGGGCACAATGTGCTGTCTTGTCTGTTATTCATCATTGCTCCCAGATTTCCCTAACTTTACATCCATCTGCACCACATCCCACAGGGTTTGAACCAAAAACCCATGTTCATCCTTGATCTTACTACACCAGTGCACGGTGAGCAACCTAAACCCTAGATGAAAGGTAGGGACCATAAGGTAGTGGGACCCACCAGGGATTTTCCCTGTACCCCTGTGGTCCAGCCTGACTCTGTATAACAGTCAATAGTCCAGAAGTTCCCAAACTTTCTTCAATCTTGGCACAGTAGAGTAGCAGATTTTTTTTTTTTCACAGCAACCCTAGGCCAAATGTTTTTTATTGAGAAAAGCAGCAAAAATTATTAAAGTAAGTAAATTTTGCTAGCCATTCATCTATAGGGTCAGTTATGTGGTGGTGGATATGGTTGCACAGCCATCAGCACTAGTTTTATATTGACCATAAATAATTTAATTCAGCCCTCGACAGTGGTGGATTTTTCACTAGGCATGTGAGACACATACCTAGGGGGTGACACTTTTTTGGGGGGCGGCAGAGCATGCTAATTTGTATGACAGCCCTGCTATGCCAATGGGCAGATGAGGTCAGGAAATAATTTTTTTTGTTTTTGTCATTACAATTTGTTTTTTTATTTTACAACTGGTAAGGGGGTGGGGGGCAATAGTCAGTAAATTGTGGTAGTGGAGGGGGGAATGAGGTTTGTGCTGCTTAGCGATCGAGGGGCCCTAACATGAAGGGGGCAATAATGTGATGAGGGCACCATATAATGGTGTGTCTAGGCGCGGCCTGACCCCTAAATTCGCCCATGGCCCTGGACTACCCACCCATGGCACCTCTGCAAGTGTGCCATAGCACTCAGTTTAGGAACCACTGCACTCTTCGATTTTATGTGTAATACCAAGTTGCAGTTGCTGCCTGAGTCACCATTTTCTTTTATTAAAAGAGGTACATACAGTACGTCTATATTAGTGCAAGGTGCAATGCAGTTCTGAACCTACTAGCGTAGGAAACAATGGAGACTCATCAGTGTCTCATATGCTTCATTCTACCCCTTTTCGACTGCAGCAATAACCTGGGTTATTGCTGGGTCTACCCGGGTCGTGGCTAAGTGTAAAAGGTTCCTTGAAAAACAACCTGGATCCAGGGTAAGAGTGCCATGTAAATGGCATGACCAGAGTTATCCGACCCAGGTTTTGCTTAAAAGCTGCTGATTGGCTGTGTGTGCAGAGGTCTACCTCAAGGGAGTGTCTATGAGTGACATGCAGGGCAGATACACGTTCAGTGTAAATGGGGTCTGACCTGGATCTGGCTTGGATTGTAACTGGGTCTGGAAACCCAGGTTGGACGTGGGTTTTTGGTGGAAAAATAGTATTAGTGTCTCCACTAGTTATACAATGATCTCTATATCCTTGCTCCTAGGTTCCTGTAACTGCTTCAATACAGTATATAATATACACATGAAGTCTTTCTTCCCTGCTCTCAAAAGGTAATGCCATCTTTAGATAGCATGTAGCCTATTGGCTACAATATCACAAAGTGGACTGGAGAGGGATCCGAAGGAACTTTCCTCAATAGTGGCAACTAGCATATATGCAGCATGATGGCCAAACATGTGCACGACATCAGTCAGGTGATAAACCCGGAAGGGAAGGCATTGCCAGGACAGTAGCATATTATGCAGGTATCCCAGCAAGGTTTTACTGGAGAATTCCGGCAGTCAGGAAAGCTGCTAAGTAGCCGCTAACACTAGTGTTTAGTATGTTATACAAAGTCTGAGAAGAGTGGAATTCGGTAGCAGAAATAACTACTTGTAATGAAATGATTAATACAGTACGTGTATAATGGAGAAAAGGCAGCAGAGAACCAATACTGTAGGTGGCAGCAGTGAGAAATATAGATGCCCCCATCTACAGCTACATCTCACTGGGTTCTGACTTTTCTCCCTGCGCCACTGAAAAAGGTGTTCCCAAACTAGATACAGGAAACAGGAAGGAGTTATAGAAATGGCCACATAGCACTGGGCATACCTGCCTACAGGGGTGAATTTAGTTGTCCCTAGGCACAACATTATTGGTTGCCTCCCTCCCCCCCATCATGTCACTGCCTCCTTCATGTTGGAGCCCCTCTGGACTTCTAAAGCAGCCCAGGCTTGCCGCCCACCACATACTGCGCCACATTTTACTGCTCAGTGATCCCCCCCCCCCCATACCAGTTGCAAAATAAAATAGAAGTTGTAATGAAAAAAATAAATCACCTGTCTCATCTGCCGAGTGGCCTACCACTCATGCAGGGGAGTATGGTGTGCCCCCCCCCCCCCCCTCCAGGAATGGCACCCCTAGGCAGGTGCCTAGTGTAAAATCCACAACTGCCTGCCTACTCTCCAGGAAATGTAGTAGAATCTCCTAGATTTGGAAGAGTTCACCCAGGCTCCAGGGAGAGGAGACATCCCTCCCGCATGCCCCCGCCCACCCCTTTAAGTGTGTGTGTGTGGTGGGGGAGGGGTTATGATGAAATTCTCTGTGAATAATCTCATCTTCCCCCCTCCCTGCTGCGTAATGACATGTAATTCAACCTCCCTGAATCACCTAGAGCACAGAATAAAATAGGTAAGTATGGAAAGCACAGAAAAAGAGCTTAAAGGGTCTTAGCTCCCTCTGCATTGGGGCTGGCAACAGTGTCCTACCATAAGTACAGCAAAAACAGCCACCATCAGCAATCACCCAGAAAGACAACCACACTATTAACCTTCATAATCAGATAGGGACTACAGGCGCACGTGGTAGAAATCCAATGAAGACAAAGCATGAGATGAATGAAAGAGCATGAATTGGGTGTGCTGGGATTTATTATTGCTGTGCCCCACTGTCCCCATTAATACACTCACCACGTCTTTGATCTGAGAAAGAGTAATTTGGAGGGTAACATTTAATGCTTTGTCAGTGTCTTCCACTGGTCTCAGTGCATTAGAATAATCCTCAAACAGTTCTCGGAATAACAGCTGAGCGTATTTCCCCTTAGCTGACTCCACACCTTCAGTGTACATGAAAAAGAAGAGAATATATTACACAGTATATATCCTTGCACACACGTGGGGCTGATTCTGCGATGGGAGAGAAGCAAAACAAAAACAAAGAAAAACAAGTAACTTTGTTTCTGGGACAAATCATTATTATTTCTTTCTTTTGCATAGATTGTAAATTCTCGTTGCTTTGTGTACACTGCAATTTGAGCTGTCCATACACATTATTACACATTTGATACAACAGATTTATCATAACCGGTGTTTGCCTATTCTCCTGTGTTTGGTAGCAAATGGTCGCTAGTCATTGTCAATGTTACTAGAGTTTCGTTCCAACCAGCCAACTAGTTGTAAAGTTGGGGAAAAAATCATAAGGTGTATGGGCAGCTTAAAACCGGGTACACACTATATGATTTGTGGTGCACAGGGCCGGCTCTAGGCATGTTCGAATAGAGCGGCCGCGCAGGGCGCCACCCTTAATGGGTGCCGCGCGCTGGCGCTGCCATATTCGATGCTGGAGCCGGCCCTGTGTGTGCAGCATTTGCCCGTCGCGCTGTGTGTGCGCTATGCGCGCTGCGCGGCGCCGGTGTCTAACGTCAGACGCCGGCGCCGCGCATAGCGCACACAAGTGGCCGCCCGCCCGCCAGCCCGCACCCGGACCCGGACCACCCAGGCTCAGGCTCACTCGCCCGGACGCCCGCCCGCCAGCACTCCCACACTCGGACAGGCGGACAGCAGTACTACTCCCCAGCGCCGCAGGTATTTGGGGGGGGGGGATCCGCACTGTGGGGGCATTTATCTGGCACTGTGGGGGCATTTCTGGCACACGGGGCAATTTTGGCTATGTGGGGGGCATTTCTGGCACTGTGGGGGCATTTATCTGGCACTGTGGGGGCATTTATCTGGCACTGTGGGGGCATTTCTGGCACAGGGGGCATTTTTGGCTATGTGGGGGGCATTTCTGGCACTGTGGGGGCATTTCTGGCACTGTGGGGGCATTTATCTGGCACTGTGGGGGCATTTATCTGGCACTGTGGGCATTTCTGGCACTGTGGGCATTTCTGGCACTGTGGGGGCATTTCTGGCTCTGTGGGGGCATTTATCTGGCTCTGTGGGGGCATTTCTGGCACTGGGGGCATTTCTGGCTCTGTGGGGGCATTTCTGGCACTGTGGGGGCATTTCTGGCACTGGGGGCATTTCTGGCTCTGTGGGGGCATTTCTGGCACTGTGGGGGCATTTCTGGCACTGTGGGGGCATTTCTGGCACTGTGGGGGCATTTCTGGCTCTGTGGGGGCATATCTGGCACTGTGGGGGCATTTATGTATCTGGCATTGTGGGGGCATATCTGGCACTGTGGGGGCATATCTGGCACTGTGGGGGGCATATCTGGCACTGTGGGGGGCATATCTGGCTCAGTGGGGGGCATTTCTGGCTCAGTGGGGGGCATTTCTGGCACTGTGGGGGCATTTCTGGCACTGTGGGGGCATTGCATATCTGGCTCCGTGGGGGCATATCTGGCACTGTGGGGGCATATCTGGCACTGTGGGGGCATATCTGGCACTGTGGGGGCATATCTTGCACTGTGGGGGCATTGCATATCTGGCTCCGTGGGGGCATATCTGGCTCTGTGGGGGCATATCTGGCACTGTGGGGGCATATCTGGCACTGTGGGGGCATATCTGGCACTGTGGGGGCATATCTGGCACTGTGGGGGCATTGCATATCTGGCTCTGTGGGGGCATATCTGGGTCTGTGGGGGCATATCTGGCTCTGTGGGGGCATATCTGGCACTGTGGGGGCATATCTGGCACTGTGGGGGCATATCTTGCACTGTGGGGGCATTGCATATCTGGCTCCGTGGGGGCATATCTGGCTCTGTGGGGGCATTTATCTGGCTCTGTGGGGGCATTTATCTGGCTCTGTGGGGGCATTTATCTGGCTCTGTGGGGGCATTTATCTGGCACTGTGGGGGCATTTATGTATCAGGCACCGTGGGGGCATTTATGTATCAGGCACCGTGGGGGCATTTATGTATCAGGCACCGTGGGGGCATTTATGTATCTGGCACCGTGGGGGCATTTATGTATCTGGCACCGTGGGGGCATTTATGTATCTGGCACCGTGGGGGCATTTATGTATCTGGCACCGTGTGGGCATTTATGTATCTGGCACGTGGGGGCATTTATGTATCTGGCACTGTGGGGGCATTTATGTATCTGGCACTGTGGGGGCATTTCTTGCACTGTGGGGGCATATCTTGCACTGTGAGGGCATTAATGTATCTGGCACTGTGGGGGCATTTCATGCACTGTGGGGGCATTTCTTGCACTGTGGTGGCATATCTTGCACTGTGAGGGCATTAATGTATCTGGCACTGTGGGGGCATATCTGCGCTGTGGGGGCATTTATCCATCTGGAACTGTGTGGCCATTAATGTAGCTGGCACTGCTGGGGGGCATGTCACGTGTAGCTGGCACTGCTGGGGGGCATGTCATGTGTAGCTGGCACTGCTGGGGGGCATATCATGTAGTGTTCCCGCTAGGCGTCTGTGGCTGGGCAGTGTGTCTCAGTGCTCTACCTGGCGCAATGTGTCTAACGTGCTCTTATAGGAGGTTCTACCTGGTGCAATGTGTATTAGCTGCACTACTGTGTGGTGTAATGTGAATTGCCACTATAATGTGGCTACGCACCTTCCCCACGAAGTAACTCCCCTAAATTTTTGCGGCGCGCACTGTCCATGCTTTGGCGTGTGGAAATGGGAACAACAAGCATTACAGTATGTACATCATTTTGCCCACCTAACTTAAAAATGTGCCCTCCCTGTGATCAGCACCCTGCCCTAAAAAGTGAACACTATCACGTGTAGCTGGCACTGCTGGAGGGCATGTCATGTGTAGCTGGCACTGCTGGGGTACGAGACCACGCCCACTTTTTCAGGAGGCCATGCCCACTTTTCCAGGAGCGCGAGCGCCTTCGGTGCGCGCATGGGGGGGGGGCACTTTTACATTTTCTCGCTCAGGGTGCTAGTAGGCCTGGAGCCGGCCCTGGTGGTGCAGTTATGGTACCTGCATCAACTGCCATCATGTAGTATGCCAATCTGCCGTTTGTAAAGATCATTCATCGCATTGTCCCATCTGCACGTCGGGTGGGACAATGGGCCTAATTCATGTTTGGATGGAAATGTACAGTCGCAAGAAAGCCGCTGTGTATCACTAACTAAGCACTAAGCACTGAGCTTGTCTATCTTCTATAAGCCCGCCCCCAGACTCCCATTGGCTAGTTTCACAGAAGTCTCGGGGCGGGCTTATAGAAGATACAGAGCTGGCCCTAACCAATATGATGCCCTAGGCAAGATTTTGGCTGGTGACTCCTAGCACAAATGCTAGTTCCGCCTCTGACCTGTACCCCTTTCCCAGCACCATCACCCCTCACCCATAGCAGTCCTCATTTTGATGCTCCTACCCCCTATATTTTATATAGGAACAGTGTGCACATTCAGTGCGCAGCCCAAAACGGGATGTGTTCTTGCTGGGACGGGCATGACCACACAATAATACCCCCAGTTGAAATTACGCCACACAGTACTGCAACTTTATTCACATTATATCATGCAATAGTGTCTCTTATTCATGTTACATCACACAGTAGTACCACGTTACTCCTCACAGTAGTGCCCCTTATGCACATTACACCACACCATATTGCTCTTTATTCACATTAGACCACACAGTAGTGCCCTTTCTATACGTTACGCCACAATGTCCTGTAGTACACCTTATACACATAATGCCGTACATTAGTAATGCATTTATTCACATAATACCACACAGTAATGCCCCTTACACATAATGCCGCACATAAGCAATGCATTTCGTATGCAGATAGAGCCGCAGTCACACACAGAATATAGGCATGCTGCATATCATTTTAATCAGCAGAAGCTGCTTGTTCCTCTAGGCTTTCCATATGCCACAGGCAATTGCCTGGTTTGCCTGTGCCTAGGGCCGGCTCTGAAAAGATACACAAACTGAGCGCTGTGTCCCGTGCTGCTGCAGGTCAGTGAGACACAGCGGCGCTACTGATCTCTGGGTAAGGCAGCCTGCACATATTTTACATAGAACATAGAAACATAGAATTTGACGGCAGAGAAGAACCACTTGGCCCATCTAGTCTGCCCATTTTTTTTATCCTTTAGGTAATAGCAACCCTTTTTGAACCTTAATTCTTTGTAAGGATATTCATATGCCTATTCCAAGCATATTTAAATTGCTCTACAGTCTTAGCCTCTACCACCTCTGATGGGAGGCTATTCCACTTATCCACTACCCTTTCTGTGAAATAATTTTTCCTTAAATTTCCCCTGAACCTGCCTCCCTCCAGTTTCAGTGTATGTCCTCGAGTTCTAATACTTCTCTTCCTTTGAAGAATGTTTCCCTCCTGAACTTTGTTAAAACCTTTGGTATATTTGAAAGTTTCTATCATGTCTCCCCTTTCCCTTCTCTCCTCCATACTATACATGTTAAGATCTTTTAGCCTTTCCGGGTAAGTTTTGTGATGTAGGCCATGCACCATTTTAGTTGCCCTTCTTTGTACACTCTCTAATGTATTTATATCCTTCTGGAGATATGGTCTCCAGAACTGGACACAGTATTCCAGATGAGGCCACACCAATGACCTATACAGTGGCATTATTACTTCTCTTTTCCTGCTACTGACTCCTCTCCCTATGCAACTAAGCATCTGACTTGCCTTTCTCATTGCTTTGTTGCATTGCTTTCCTGCCTTTAAGTCACTTGAAATAGTGACTCCTAAATCCCTTTCCTCCTCAGTAGTTTTCCATTATAGTACCCTTGATACTATATTTAGTAGAGATGAGCGCCTGAAATTTTTCGGGTTTTGTGTTTTGGTTTTGGGTTCGGTTCCGCGGCCGTGTTTTGGGTTCGAACGCGTTTTGGCAAAACCTCACCGAATTTTTTTTGTCGGATTCGGGTGTGTTTTGGATTCGGGTGTTTTTTTCAAAAAACACTAAAAAACAGCTTAAATCATAGAATTTGGGGGTCATTTTGATCCCAAAGTATTATTAACCTCAAAAACCATAATTTACACTCATTTTCAGTCTATTCTGAATACCTCACACCTCACAATATTATTTTTAGTCCTAAAATTTGCACCGAGGTCGCTGTGTGAGTAAGATAAGCGACCCTAGTGGCCGACACAAACACCGGGCCCATCTAGGAGTGGCACTGCAGTGTCACGCAGGATGTCCCTTCCAAAAAACCCTCCCCAAACAGCACATGACGCAAAGAAAAAAAGAGGCGCAATGAGGTAGCTGTGTGAGTAAGATTAGCGACCCTAGTGGCCGACACAAACACCGGGCCCATCTAGGAGTGGCACTGCAGTGTCACGCAGGATGGCCCTTCCAAAAAACCCTCCCCAAACAGCACATGACGCAAAGAAAAAAAGAGGCTTTTTACTGATATTTGGTGTTTTGGATTTGACATGCTCTGTACTATGACATTGGGCATCGGCCTTGGCAGACGACGTTGCTGGCATTTCATCGTCTCGGCCATGACTAGTGGCAGCAGCTTCAGCACGAGGTGGAAGTGGATCTTGATCTTTCCCTAATTTTGGAACCTCAACATTTTTGTTCTCCATATTTTAATAGGCACAACTAAAAGGCACCTCAGGTAAACAATGGAGATGGATGGATTGGATACTAGTATACAATTATGGACGGGCTGCCGAGTGCCGACACAGAGGTAGCCACAGCCGTGAACTACCGCACTGTACTGTGTCTGCTGCTAATATATAGACTGGTTGATAAAGAGATAGTATACTCGTAACTAGTATGTATGTATAAAGAAAGAAAAAAAAACCACGGTTAGGTGGTATATACAATTATGGACGGGCTGCCGAGTGCCGACACAGAGGTAGCCACAGCCGTGAACTACCGCACTGTACTGTGTCTGCTGCTAATATATAGACTGGTTGATAAAGAGATAGTATACTCGTAACTAGTATGTATGTATAAAGAAAGAAAAAAAAAACACGGTTAGGTGGTATATACAATTATGGACGGGCTGCCGAGTGCCGACACAGAGGTAGCCACAGCCGTGAACTACCGCACTGTACTGTGTCTGCTGCTAATATATAGACTGGTTGATAAAGAGATAGTATACTCGTAACTAGTATGTATGTATAAAGAAAGAAAAAAAAACCACGGTTAGGTGGTATATACAATTATGGACGGGCTGCCGAGTGCCGACACAGAGGTAGCCACAGCCGTGAACTACCGCACTGTACTGTGTCTGCTGCTAATATAGACTGGTTGATAAAGAGATAGTATACTCGTAACTAGTATGACTATAAAGAAAGAAAAAAAAACCACGGTTAGGTGGTATATACAATTATGGACGGGCTGCCGAGTGCCGACACAGAGGTAGCCACAGCCGTGAACTACCGCACTGTACTGTGTCTGCTGCTAATATAGACTGGTTGATAAAGAGATAGTATACTCGTAACTAGTATGTATGTATAAAGAAAGAAAAAAAAACCACGGTTAGGTGGTATATACAATTATGGACGGGCTGCCGAGTGCCGACACAGAGGTAGCCACAGCCGTGAACTACCGCACTGTACTGTGTCTGCTGCTAATATATAGACTGGTTGATAAAGAGATAGTATACTCGTAACTAGTATGTATGTATAAAGAAAGAAAAAAAAACCACGGTTAGGTGGTATATACAATTATGGACGGGCTGCCGAGTGCCGACACAGAGGTAGCCACAGCCGTGAACTACCGCACTGTACTGTGTCTGCTGCTAATATATAGACTGGTTGATAAAGAGATAGTATACTCGTAACTAGTATGTATGTATAAAGAAAGAAAAAAAAACCACGGTTAGGTGGTATATACAATTATGGACGGGCTGCCGAGTGCCGACACAGAGGTAGCCACAGCCGTGAACTACCGCACTGCACTGTGTCTGCTGCTAATATAGACTGGTTGATAAAGAGATAGTATACTACTAATATTATATACTGGTGGTCAGGTCACTGGTCACTAGTCACACTGGCAGTGGCACTCCTGCAGCAAAAGTGTGCACTGTTTAATTTTAATATAATATTATGTACTCCTGGCTCCTGCTATAACCTATAACTGGCACTGCAGTAGTGCTCCCCAGTCTCCCCCACAATTATAAGCTGTGTGAGCTGAGCAGTCAGACAGATATATAATATATATAGATGATGCAGCACACTGGCCTGAGCCTGAGCAGTGCACACAGATATGGTATGTGACTGACTGAGTCACTGTGTGTATCGATTTTTTCAGGCAGAGAACGGATATATTAAATAAACTGCACTGTGTGTCTGGTGGTCACTCACTATATAATATATTATGTACTCCTGGCTCCTGCTATAACCTATAACTGGCACTGCAGTAGTGCTCCCCAGTCTCCCCCACAATTATAAGCTGTGTGAGCTGAGCAGTCAGACAGATATATATAATATTATATATAGATAATAGATGATGCAGCCCACTGGCCTGAGCCTGAGCAGTGCACACAGATATGGTATGTGACTGAGTCACTGTGTGCTGTGTATCGCTTTTTTCAGGCAGAGAACGGATTATAAATAAAAGTGGTGGTCACTGGTCACTATCAGCAAAACTCTGCACTGTACACTACTGAGTACTCCTAATGCTCCCCAAAATTAGTAAATCAAGTGTCTCTCTAATCTATTCTAATTCTAAACGGAGAGGACGCCAGCCACGTCCTCTCCCTATCAATCTCAATGCACGTGTGAAAATGGCGGCGACGCGTGGCTCCTTATATAGAATCCGAGTCTCGCGATAGAATCCGAGCCTCGCGAGAATCCGACAGCGTCATGATGACGTTCGGGCGCGCTCGGGTTAACCGAGCAAGGTGGGAAGATCCGAGTCGCTCGGACCCGTGAAAAAAAACATGAAGTTCTGGCGGGTTCGGATTCAGAGAAACCGAACCCGCTCATCTCTAATATTTAGCCTTTGGGTTTTTGAGACCCAAGTGAATGATTTTTCATTTTTTAGCATTAAACTGTAGTTGCCATGTTCTTGACCATTTCTCTGACGTCCTAGTGGATGCTGGGAACTCCGTAAGGACCATGGGGAATAGCGGCTCCGCAGGAGACTGGGCACAACTAAAGAAAGCTTTAGGTCACCTGGTGTGCACTGGCTCCTCCCACTATGACCCTCCTCCAAGCCTCAGTTAGATTTTGTGCCCGGCCGAGGTTGGATACACACTAGGGGCTCTCCTGAGCCCTTAGAAAGAAAGTATAGATTTAGGTTTTTTATTTTCAGTGAGACCTGCTGGCAACAGGCTCACTGCAGCGAGGGACTAAGGGGAGAAGAAGCGAACTCGCCTGCTTGCAGCCGGATTGGGCTTCTTAGGCTACTGGACACCATTAGCTCCAGAGGGATCGACCGCAGGCCCAGTCCTTGGTGTTCGGTCCCGGAGCCGCGCCGCCGTCCCCCTTACAGAGCCAGAAGCAAGAAGAGGTCCGGAAAATCGGCGGCAGAAGACATCAGTCTTCACCAAGGTAGCGCACAGCACTGCAGCTGTGCGCCATTGCTCCTCATGTACACCTCACACTCCGGTCACTGAGGGTGCAGGGCGCTGGGGGGGGGGCGCCCTGAGCAGCAATATTAACACCTAGGCTGGCAAAAATACCACAATATATAGCCCCAGAGGCTATATATGTGGTAAATACCCCTGCCAGAATCCAGAAAAAAGCGGGAGAAAAGTCCGCGAAAAAGGGGCGGAGCTATCTCCCTCAGACACACTGGCGCCATTTTCTCTTCACAGTGCAGCTGGAAGAAAGCTCCCCAAGCTCTCCCCTGTAGTTTTCAGGCTCAAAGGGTTAAAAAGAGAGGGGGGCACTAAATTTAGGCGCAATATTATATATACAAGCAGCTATTGGGGAAATTTCACTCAGTTATAGTGTTAATCCCCACATTATATAGCGCTCTGGTGTGTGCTGGCATACTCTCTCTCTGTCTCCCCAAAGGGCTTTGTGGGGTCCTGTCCTCAGTCAGAGCATTCCCTGTGTGTGTGCGGTGTGTCGGTACAGCTGTGTCGACATGTTTAATGAGGAGGCTTATATGGTGACGGAGCAGATGCCGATAAATGTGATGTCGCCCCCTGTGGGGCCGACACCAGAGTGGATGGTTAGGTGAAAGGTATTAACCGACAGTGTCAACTCCTTACATAAAAGGGTGGATGACGTAACAGCTGTGGGACAGCCGGCTTCTCAGTCCGCGCCTGCCCAGGCGTCTCAAAGGCCATCAGGGGCTCAAAAAACGCCCGCTCACTCAGATGGCAGACACAGATGTCGACACGGAGTCTGACTCCAGTGTCGACAAGGTTGAGACATATACACAATCCACTAGGAACATCCGTGACTTAATCCCGGCAATAAAAAATGTGTTACACATTTCTGACATTAACCCAAGTACCACTAAAAAAAAGGGTTTTATGTTTGGGGAGAAAAAGCAGGCAGTGTTTTGTTCCCCCATCAGATGAATGAATGAAGTGTGTGAAAAGCGTGGGTTCCCCCCGATAAGAAACTGGTAATTTCTAAAAAGTTACTGATGGCGTACCCTTTCCCGCCAGAGGATAAGTTACGCTGGGAGATATCCCCTAGGGTGGATAAGGCGCTCACACGGTTGTCAAAAAAGGTGGCACTGCCGTTTTAGGAACGGCCACTTTGAAGGTACCTGTTGATAAAAAGCAGGAGGCTATCCTGAAGTCTGTATTTACACACTCAGGTACTAGACTGAGACCTGCAGATCGTGCTGCTGCAGCGTGGTCGGTGACCCTGTCACACATGAGAACATATTAAAGACGTCGTCTTATATATGAGGGATGCACAGAGGGATATTTTGCCGGCTGGCATTCAAAATGAATGTAATGACCATTCTGTCAGGAGGGTATTAGAGACCTGTCACTGGACAGGTGATGCTGACTTTAAAAGGCGCATAGAGACTCTGCCTTATAAGGGTGAGGAATTATTTGGGGATGGTCTCTGGGACCTCGTATCCATTACCTCAGGTTTCCTCACAGACTAAGAAAGCACTGTATTATCAGGTACAGTCCTTTCGGCTTCAGAAAAGCAAGCGGGTCAAAGGCACTTCCTTTCTGTACAGAGACATGGGGAGAGGGAAAAAGCTGCACCAGTCAGCCTGTTCCCAGAATCAAAATTCTTCTCTCGCTTCCTCTGAGTCCACAGCATGACGCGGGGGCTCCACAGGTGTAGCCAGGTACGGTGGGGGGCCGTCTCAAAAATTTCAGCGATCAGTGGGCTCGCTCACAGGTGGATCCCTGTTTCATTCAAGTAGTATTTCAGGGGTACAAGCTGGAATTCGAGATGTCTCCCCCCCGCCGTTTCCTCAAATATGCCTTGACGACAACTCCCTCAGGCAGGGAGGCTGCGCTAGAGGCAATTAATAAGCTGTATTCCCAGCAGGTAATACTCAAGGTGCTTCTACTTCAACAAGGACGGGGTTACTATTCCACACGGTTTGGGGTACCGAAACCGCATGGTTCGGTGTGACCCATTTTATATTTAAAATCCTTGAACACATACATAAAAAAATTCAAGTTCAAGATGGAATCGCTCAGGGCGGTTTTTGCAAGCCTGGACGAGGGGGATTACATGGGATCCTGGGACATCAAGGATGCTTACCTGCATGTCCCCATTTACCATCCTCGCCAGGAGTACCTCAGATTTGTGGTACAGGATTACCATTACCAAGTCCAGACACTGCCGTTTGGACTGTACATGGCACCGAGGGTGTTTACCAAGGTAATGGCCAAAATGATGATACTCCTTCGAAAAAAGGGAGTTTTAATTATCCCGTACTTGGACAATATCCTTATAAGGGCAAGGTCCAAGGAGCAGTTGCTAGTCGGGGTAGCACTATTTTGGAAAGTGCTACAACAGCACGGTTGGATTCTAAACAGTCCAAAGTCACAGCTGGTTCCTACGACACGTCTACTGTTCCTGGGGATGGTTCTGGACACAGAACAGAAATAAGTGTTTCTCCCGGAGGAGAAAGCCAAGGAACTGTCATCTCTAGTCAGAGACCTCCTGAAGCAAAAACAGGTATCGGTGCATCATTGCACGCGAGTCCTGGGAAAAAATGGTAGCTTCCTACGAAGCAATCCCATTCGGCAGGTTCCATGCAAGAGGGCCGCAGGTTCGACATACAGGACTAGGTCCTAGTGACCATGGATGCCAGCCTTTGAGGCTGGGGGGCAGTCACACAGGGAAAAAACTTCCAGGGACTTTGGTCAAGTCAAGTGACTTCCCTACACATAAATATTCTGGAACTGAGGGCCATTTACAATGCCCTGAGTCAGGCAAGGCCTCTGCTTCAAAACCAGCCGGTACTGATCCAATCAGACAACATCACGGCAGTCGCCCATGTAAACCAACGGGGCGGCACAAGAAGCAGGATGGCGATGGCAGAAGCCACAAGGATTCTCCGATGGGCGGAAAATCATGTGTTAACACTGTCAGCAGTGTTCATTCCCGGAGTGGACGACTGGGAAGCAGATCTTCTCAGCGGACACGACCTCCACCCGGGAGAGTGGGGATTTCATCCAGAAGTCTTCCAAAGGATTGTACACCATTGGGAAAGGCCACAGGTGGACATGATGGCGTCCCGCCTCAACAAAAAGCTATAAAAGATATTGCGCCAGATCAAAGGACCCTCAGGCGATAGCTGTGGACGCTCTGGTAACACCGTGGGTGTACCAGTCGGTTTATGTGTTCCTCCCTCTGCCTCTCATACAAAAGGTACTGAGAATAATAGGAAGGCGAGGAGTAAGAACGATACTCGTGGTTCCAGATTGGCCAAGAAGAGCTTGGTACCCAGAACTTCAAGAAATTATATCAGAGGACCCATGGCCTCTGCCGCTCAGACAGGACCTGCGGCAGCAGGGGCCCTGTCTGTTCCAAGACTTACCGCGGCTACGTTTTGACGGCATGGCGGTTGAACGCCGGATCCTAAAGGAAAAGGGCATTCCGGAGGAAGTCATTCCTACGCTGATTCAAGCCAGGAAAGATGTAACTGCAAAACATTATCACCGCATATGGCAAAAATATGTTGCTTGGTGTGAGGCCAAAAAGGCCCCAACAGAGGAATTTCAACTAGGTCGATTTCTGCATTTCCTACAAGCAGGAGTGTCTATGGGCCTAAAATTAGGCTCCATTAAGGTACAGATCTCGGCTCTGTCGATTTTCTTCCAAAAAGAACTAGCTTCAGTACCTGAAGTTCAGACATTGTAAAAGGAGTGCTGCATATTCAGCCCCCGGTTGTGCCTCCAGTGGCACCTTGGGTTCTCAACGTGGTGTTGAGTTTCTTAAAATCACATTGGTGTGAGCCACTAAAAACCGTGGATCTAAAATATCTCACGCGGAAAGTGGTCATGTTATTGGCCTTGGCTTCGGCCAGGCGTGTATCAGAATTGGCGGCTTTGTCATAAAAAAGTCCTTATCTGATTTTCCATATGGATAGGGCAGAATTGAGGACTCGTCCCCAGTTTCTCCCTAAGGTGATATCAGCTTTTCACTTGAACCAACTATTGTAGTGCCTGCGGCTACTAGGGACTTGGAGGATTCCAAGTTACTGGACGTAGTCAGGCCCTTGAAAAATTATGTTTCCAGGACGGCTAGAGTCAGGAGAACTGACTCGCTGTTTATCCTGTATGCACCCAGCAAACTGGGTGCTCCTGCTTCTAAGCAGACTATTGCTCGCTGGATTTGTAGCACAATTCAGCTGGCGCATTCTGCGGCTGGACTACCGCAGCCAAAATCTGTAAAAGCCCATTCCACAAGGAAGGTGGGCTCATCTTGGGCAGCTGCCCGAGGGGTCTCGGCTTTCCAACTTTGCCGAGCTGCAACTTGGTCAGGGGCAAACACGTTTGCTAAATTCTACAAAATTGATACCCTGGCTGAGGAGGACCTGGAGTTCTCTCATTCGGTGCTGCAGAGTCATCCGCACTCTCCCGCCCGTTTGGGAGCTTTGGTATAATCCCCATGGTCCTTACGGAGTTCCCAGCATCCACTAGGACGTCAGAGAAAATAAGATTTTACTCACCGGTAAATCTATTTCTCGTAGTCCGTAGTGGATGCTGGGCGCCCATCCCAAGTGCGGATTGTCTGCAATACTTGTATATAGTTATTGCCTAACTAAAGGGTTATTGTTGAGCCATCTGTTGAGAGGCTCAGTTATATTCATACTGTTAACTGAGTATAGTATCACGAGTTATACGGTGTGATTGGTGTGGCTGGTATGAGTCTTACCCGGGATTCAAAATCCTTCCTTATTATGTCAGCTCGTCCGGGCACAGTGTCCTAACTGAGGCTTGGAGGAGGGTCATAGTGGGAGGAGCCAGTGCACACCAGGTGACCTAAAGCTTTCTTTAGTTGTGCCCAGTCTCCTGCGGAGCCGCTATTCCCCATGGTCCTTACGGAGTTCCCAGCATCCACTACGGACTACGAGAAATAGATTTACCGGTGAGTAAAATCTTATTTTTTCAAGCCTAGCTAGGTCATCAATCATTTGTTTTACCCCTCCTGGTGTGTCTACCCTGTTGCATATCTTTGTATCATCTGCAAAAAGGCATACCTTCCCTTCAATACCATTTGCAATGTCACCAACAAAGATATTAAAGAGAACTGGTCCGAGTACAGATCCCTGGGGTACTCCACTGGTAACATTTCCCTCCATAGATTGCACTCCATTGACTACAACTGTCTGTTTCCTATCCTGCATCCAGGTTCTTATCCATTTAACTATTTTATAATCCACCCCCACACTTTCAAGTTTATTTAGCAGTCTGCGATATGGGACAGTGTCAAATGCCTTACTAAAGTCTAGATATGCTACATCTACAGCTCCCCCTTGATCTATTATTTTCATCACAGAGTCAAAAAAGTCAATAAGATTTGTTTGGCATGATCTCCCACCAGTAAATCCATGCTGTTTTGGATCCTGTAAGTTGTTTGATTTAAGATATTCCACAACTCTTTATTTTAGTAGTTTTTCCATTACTTTCCCTACTACTGATGTAAGGCTTACTGGTCTGTAGTTACTTGCTTCTTCCTTGCTTCCACTTTTGTACAGTGGAACTACATTTGCTCTTTTCCAGTCCTCTGGAATGGCACTTGTATTTAGTGACTGGTTAAATAATTCTGTTAATGGTGCCACCAGCACATCTTTTAGCTCTTTTAGTATCCTTGGGTGTATCCCATATGGCCCCGTTGATTTATCCACGTTTAGTTTTGAAAGTTCAGTTAGGACCTTCTCCTCTGTAAATGTACTTTCATCTACCTTATTTTTATGAATGTCCTTGCAACATAACTGGGGCCCCTTCCCTTCTCCTTCTGTAGTAAATACTGAGCAAAAATAATTATTTAGGTGTTCTGCTATTGCCTTGTCTCCCTCCACCAAATTCTCACTCTCTGTCTTAAGTCTTATTATTCCTCCATTTGATTTTCTCCTTTCATTTATATACTTAAAAAAAGTTTTGCCCCCTTTATCTACTGACAGGGCCATTTTCTCCTCAGCTTCTGCCTTTGGTAGTCTAATCACTTTCTTAACATCCTTCCGTCTGTCAAGATACATCTCTTTGTCATTATTATTTTGAATCTGTTTGTATTTCCTTAAAGCCATCTTTTTTGCTTTCACACTAGTTGATACTTCTTTTGTAAACCACACTGGCTTCCTTTTCCTGGTGCTTTTCCTAACACTTTTGATACAAAGGTAGTTGCCCTTAGTATTGCACTTTTCAGTTTTTCCCATCTCTCCTGCACCCCTTCCAAGTTCTTCCAGTCCGCCAATGAATCACTTAAACATCTCCCCATTTTTGCAAAGTCAGCATTTCTAAAATCCAACACCTTTGTTTTTGTGTGACAGGAGTTGGATCCTGTCTTTATACTAAACCATACTGCTTGATGATCACTGGATCCCAGGTGCTCACCCACATATATGTCTGATATCCTGTCACCATTTGTAAGAATTAAATCTAATATTGAGTCATTGCGAGTGGGCTCCCTCACCAATTGCTTGAGAGATGCTCCCTGTAAGGAATTTAGAAATTTGCCACTTGTATCTGAACTTGCAAAGGATCCCTCCCAATTTACATCAGATAACTTAAAGTCTCCCATGATTATGACTTCTCCCTTTAGAGCCATTTTAGAGATGTCCAACAATAGGTTCCTGTCCAAATCCTGCCCCTGCCCTGGTGGTCTATAGATCACCCCAAAGCGAATAATGTCCTTCTCCCCAGTTTCCGTGGTGACCCAAAGGGCCTCAGTTTTGTCCTCAACATTTCATATTAAAGTAGCATTTATGCTTTTTTTCACATACATTGCTACCCCTCCTCCTATTCTTCCCATTCTATCCTTCCTAAATAAATTGTATCCTGGTATAGCTATGTCCCAGTCATGATTCTCAGTGCACCATGACTCAGTAATTGCAACAGTATCCACATTGCATATATGTTTAGATGAGCTGATCAGTTCCCCCCTGCAATGTGTGGCCGGCGCTGCAACCCAGGAGGAGCAGCCGCCACTGGTTATATGTACAATGGGGCCCATTTATCAATGAGTTTTATCATATGCAACGAGCACATCAGCTCCTGACTGACGTATTTGAAAAATGACAGTTGTGAGCTTATTGGTAGGAGCACCACTTGTCCTATGCGACGAGTTTTAAAACATGTTGCATATGATAAAACTCGTTGATAAATGGGCCCCTTTATACCATACAAAAAAAAGCCTTTTATGGAAATAAAAGCAGTAATTGCATCCCTCTTGTTTTTATTTACAAATGAGAAAAATTATTCAGAAAATGTTTGATTATACAAATTTAACTTATCTACAGCCAACAAACTATTTTCTACACCGATTCATAGAAAAGATTTGTTACAACCCAGTACACTACCACTGTACACTTCCAGCTTACATTAGAATATATATATATATATATATATATATATTTCAATAGGTTTTAAAATCATTATGAGATAACTAGGATACAGTCATGGAATAAATATATATATATATATATATATATAAAATATTGTGAGATAACTAGGATACAGTTATGGATATTTACAGGCATTATTATCGGACAGTTTGTATGGCCGGCGTTACACAATCGGCCTAATTCAGATCTGATCACAGCAGCAAATTTGTTAGCTAATGGGCAAAACCATGTGCACTGCAGGGCAGAGCCGTACCTAGACTTTTTGGTGCCCTGTGCCAGATAGAGAATTGGCGCCCACCCCCACCCCCCATTATTTCAATAGGGACATAAGGTACATACATCGCGGGGAAGGAGCATGACAAACTTGATCCCAGAGAAAGCCCATGCTATGATGCCCTGTCCCACATTTTATACTGTAACAAAATGGATTTGGATGCAAATCCTCTTTATAACACATTCATGCACTCAACCCAAGAGCTCGCACCATTCAGTCACTATACCCCTCATTAAATAACACATTTCAATATACTGCGACACCCAGGACTCAAACCCACAACCTGCTGCGCAGGGCCGTAACTACGTGTGTGCAGAGTGGGCATTGCACACAGCGCACTTGTGATGGAGGAGCATTGTACGCTGACCCCCCCAATTGGCTGCCCTGTTGTGTTTTAATGTGGCAGCAGTGGCAAGTCCCCCACTGTGCAGACGTGTGTTCTGCTGCGGGTGCGGGCACACCTGTCTGTGGGGTTAGCTGGGGGGAGAGGCAGCTGGCAACAGCTCCAGAGCAGGTGAGCACTCTGGCTGGGCTGTGTCTGCTATTTGTGTAACAGCGTGGGCAGAGCTTCTAACAACGGCAGCGCAGATTGTAAAGGAGAGGGGGCGGGCTGCAGGGGGGGAAATGGTGCCGGACTCCGGAGTCTCAGACAACCCACCCACCAAGCAGACTTGCCTACCCACGGGAGCCTCCCGTATTTTGCCAGAGTGTCGAGCAACCCCCGGCTTCCCACTGCACGCGGCTCCCCTCACCGTCCCCCCTTCTCCCTTACCGGAATTAAAGGAGGAGAAGCCAGTACTACGGAGGGACCGGATGCTATATGTGGTCCCGCCCCCAGTAGCACGTCAGTCACCATGCTAAACTGTACCGGCACCTTCCAGAGGCTTGCAGTTTGGAGGAGTCTGTGGAGCTCCTCCAGTCACCAGTCCCCCCCAGCATACACTCAGAGTTGCCAGCACCACAATCAGTGACAGGCAGCAGAGCCACTGCGGTCCCATCAACCAAAAGTTCGGAAGACCCACAAATCGCAACATTTTGGGGGCGGAGCCTAATAGAATGTTGCCTTGTCCTGGACCTGGAGGCAGCTGACAGCTGATCCCCTGCTTGGTGAGTGTGGAGGTGTGTGTGTTACATATGTATGTGTGTATTGTGTATCGATATATGTGTGTGTATGCATGCATGTACTATATGTATATATATATATATATATATATGTATACACAGTGGCGGGAACTACGGCCAGTGCAAGCAGTGCCTTGCACTGGGGCCCACTACTGTCCAGGGACCCAAAGCCAGCGCGGCATGTAATGAGTCAAACTGACTCATTACATGCCGCTGCCCGCTGAGGAGAGGAGCGCTGCACCACGGGGGGAAGGAGGAGGGAGCCGCAGCAGCGCAGTGTAATTGGTGGAGGCGCTGCTGCTACTGCTGTCCCTCTCCTTCACCATAGGCTGTCCTCCGCCGCTGTGATGAGGGAAGCGCTTCCCAGCATTTACAGTGCCGGAGAACAGCCTATGGTGAAGGAAAGGGACAGCAGCAGCAGCGCCTCCTCCAATTACACTGCACTGCTGCAGCTCCCTCCTCCACCTCCCTCCTCCTCTTTCTCCCCTGCCCGGGATCATCATCTGCCATCAAGCTGCACCGAGGAGCCTGACTGCCAGCAGAGACAGTAAGTATAATCTTTTCTTTCTTTCTGTCTGTCTGTCTGTCTATCTATCTACATATTCTGTCTGTCTGCCACAATGTGTAAAAAGGGAAACTGGCTTCCTTAATGTGTAAAAAGGGGACGCTGTCTGCCGTAATGTGTAAAAAGGGAACGCTGTCTGCCGTAATGTGTAAAAAGGGAACGCTGTCTGTCGTAATGTGTAAAAAGGGGGCGCTGTCTGCTGTAATGTGTAAAAAGGGGACGCTGTCTGCCGTTATGTGTAAAAAGGGGGCGCTGTCTGCTGTAATGTGTAAAAAGGGGACGCTGTCTGCGGTAATGTGTAAAAAGGAGGACGCTGTCTGCCATAATGTGTAAAAAGGCAACGCTGTCTGCTGTAATGTGTAAAAAGGGGACGCTGTCTGCTGTAATGTGTAAAAAGGGGATGCTGTCTGCCGAAATGTGTAAAAAAGGGGACGCTGTCTGTCCTAATGTGTAAAAAAGGGGGACGCTGTCTGCCGTAATGTGTAAAAAGAGGACGCTGTCTGCCGTAATGTGTATAAAGGGGAATCTGTCCGCTGTAATGTGTAAAAGGGGCTCTACCTGGTGTAGTGGTGCTACTGTGCGGCGTAATTTGGATAATGGAGACTACTGTGCACCGTTATATGAATTGGTATTAGTTTGTGGCCACGCCCCTATATTTTTGGCGCGCACCTATGGCACGCACTGCCTGTTTACATAGAGGGGGGCTCCAATGCCGTTTCTTGCACACATCGCTAAAATGTCTAGTTACGGCACTGCTGCTGCATCCCAGCCAAACACCCCACCCACCGAGCCACTTGATCTTGCATAAAAACTATGAGATTTCTTACTATATGAAGCTACCTGTGCCCAGTAAAGAAATAACCAGCACCATAATCGAGCAGATACCTGCAGTGTGCAGCTACACCTCCAATCCCTTGCAGCCACACACTACATAGATCAGCCCAGCCGCAATACTGATTACCCCTTCACAAACTACAAGGTAAGCTTCAAATAGTTAGGACTCTTCAAAGAGCTATCAAGTCAAGTCCATGAACTCTGTATAGGTATTAGTGACAGAAGGGATCAGGGTAGGAGACAGCGGTGGTCAGGAGATGCTGGGCTTTGAAAAAGGGGGGTAGCTGCAAGTGAAAGTAATTAAAACAGATAATTGACGAGTGCCGCCAACAGTGCCTCCTACCCTGCAGTGCTATGTGCAGTGCCCCTTCCGCACACACCTAGTTACGGCCCTGCTGCAGGGAGGCAGATATAACATGTGCAGAGAGAGTTAGATTTGGGTGGGGTGTGTTCAAACTGAAATCTAAATTGCAGTGTAACAGTAAAGCAGCCAGTATTTACCCTGCACAGAAACAAAATAACCCACCCAAATCTAACTCTCTCTGCGCATGTTATATCTGCAACCCCTGCAGTGCACATGGTTTTGCCCATTAGCTAACAAATTTGCTGCTGCGAACAGATCTGAATTAGTCCCTTTGTCAGTAGCAAAACATTCCTATGTATCTGTCTGCAATAAAACAAGTGACATAATTAAACACAAAGCAGCCTTTACAGTTTCTATGGTGCTTGCTTACTATTATATCTACTCCCTCCACACGTGTGGGTGTGATACATATTCCCAGTAATGTGTATACAGGTCCTCTGCAGCACTCCCTGCATGTTCTCCTCCCCAGTGCAACTAAGCATTTCACTTGCACTCTCATTCAACCACAGAACTACATTTTTACCAGGCTTACATACAGTATGCCTATGATTACATGCTAAAACACAGTCCACAGGGCACCCCAACAGTCCAGGTTTTAGGTATATCCATGGCTCAGCACAGATGATTAAATCAAATTGACTGAGGTACTAATTAGGAGACCTCTGCCCATGCATGGATATACTTAAACCCTGGACCATTGGGGAGCCTTGAAGGACCGTGTTTGAGAACATCTGGGTTACGGTAAATCAGCTGCTTGTGATAATTAGTGGTAGGTCATCTCACCTTTCAGATGCAGAGATGCGGAAATAAGCCATGTTAATCGGTAAAGAGTTGCCGACTCAGCCTTCATTGTGTACAGTGATGTCCTGCTGTAGTGTATTTCCCTACACCTAGCAATCCTGAACGACTGGTGAATTGTTTACTCACGCTGACAAACTTAGAGAAACAGGTTCATTCTTACTATACTGAAGTCTTTCCTAGTACCTGTAGTGATGTGGGGATAAACAAGGAAGGCACCCAGTGTTCTCTAATAACCAGAGAGAAACTGATACTTCATGGAGCAAACAGCCAACAAAAGGTGATCTGACAGTGCAATGGTTCGGTGACAACTAGTCTACTACCAACCATTGTGTTCTCCTGTTTCACCCGACTCAGTGAGACAGTGTGTCACAGGAAAGACCACATGTTTTGTTTTAATTGCTAATAAAGAATGCATTACACCCCATGGCTGAAATGAAGGTTTTCATGCAATTTTAAAGTCATTCCGCTTGTCCTGCACCTGCCGCTAGCTCAGATGCTAAGCACGGTGGACACTAAACAAGCTAGTATGATGGTATTTAAGGAAAGATGCAAGTTACAATACAAAACCTATTAATATGACCATACTCCAAAGCAGATTCCATCCTAATGTCACAAGTTATATACAATAGCCTGTTCTTGTGCCCACCCTCATACAGCATCTTAGAGTAGTGCATCTTGGCCCCATTTGAATCGTCGGTTCTAAAATCTGAAGTTACCGTTTACTTTCCAGCCACGGTTTCTGGCACATTTTAGTGCACACTCTCATTCTTCACTTGATACCCTTTTGAAAATTATTAGGTCTATTTACTAAGCCTTGGATGGAGATAAAGTGGACGGAGATAAAGTACCAGCCAATTAGCTCCTAACTGTCATTTTTCAAACAAAGCCTGTAATATGGCAGTTAGGAGCCAATTGGCTGGGACTTTGGGGTCTATTCATGAAGCAGTGAAAATCAGCATTGAAGTAACATTTATAATTTGCATACTATACAATTGTACAGAGCAGCTGATTGGTTGCCCTGGGCAACTTCTCCACAGGCTCACTTCTCCACTCTTTTCACTGCTTCATGAATAGACCCCTAAGTCTCCATCCATTTTATTTCCGTTCATGGCTTAGTAAATAGACCCCTAAATCTGTGCAGAGGTTTTCACTGTGGTCTCATAAGCAGTAACATTGCACATCAGCCATTGGTTGTTCTGTTCTCTGTTGTACAGTTCAGAGTAGGGTTGGCCATTGAAGGCTTAACATCGGTGCTTTAGCAATGATGGCGTGAAACCATTGTAACGCTAGGTAGTGGGCCAATAAGGGAGGGAGGAGGGGCTTTGCAGGTCATGACACACCAGGCCATTAAGGGGAGGGGGTGGAGCTTCACAGCTCAGAGCATGAGCTATGCTCCATGTATCCAGCGGGAAGCAAGAAAGAAAACATCACAGGGCTCTCTGCCTTAGATGTTGGAGAACAACCATCAACCATCAGTGGTAAACCATCGATGGCTGTTAACAATCAATGGTCGATGGTCATTCCTAGTTCAGAGTCCTTTGTCAAATCTACTTAAAATTTGATTCATACTAGCCTACTTTTGCGTGAGCATTTCAAGCAGATTGTTAAAACAACACCTGTGTGTGTGGTGCTGAAGAGGGTGTGTGCTGCTCTATCTGAGAGTCGTGACATAAAATTGTCTCATGTCAAATTACAAATGCACTTTAATGCCGTTACATAGAGCAGCACATATAAACCATACACAGAACAGCTACATAATGTGATAGGAAGCTGTGCTTTGAACCAAGCATTTATGTTTTGCAAACCATGCACAGTTGTCACAGTAAAGACCAGGGCCGTTTCTTGGGGCAGGCGAGCAGTGCAACCGCACTGGGCGCCTGCCACGGCACTAACTGTGGCTCCCTGCTTACCCCTCCTATTTCTCCCCGAGTAACTCGCTCGGGGGGCGGAGTTTCACGGAATGACGCGGTTGCGTCGTTACGTCACGACGCAACCCCGTCACTCCGCGAAACCCTCCCCCCCCCCGAGCGGAGTACAGAGGGGGATCCAAGTTAGGAGGAGGGAAAGGCCGGCGCGAGGAGCGACTGGTGAGGTGGGCCGGAGAGCGGTAATCACCTCTGTATGTATTCTCTCTCTCTCTCTCTCTCTCAATGTGTAAAATGGGGACACCTGCCGTAATGTGTGAAATGGGGACTCTTGCCTGCCGTAGTGTGGGGATTTAATGTATCAAGGGCATTGCGGTGTGTGGCATATATGGTGCAGGGGGCATTACTGTGTGGGGCTTATTATGGTAGAATTTTTTTTCCCTGTCGTCAAAAACTGGATTGTGAGGTAGTCTTTTCAGACGAGGCCACACCCATTTAGATGAGACCACGCCCCCTTGCCGGGTGCGCGCGCAAGTTGTTGTTTTTTTATCTAGGTGTGTGTGGGGGGGGGGGCACTTTTTTATGTCATGGGGGGGCGCATTTTTAAATCTCGCACTGGGAGCCAAATTGGCTAGAAACAGCCCTGGTAAAGACATTTCTGCCATGGTGCACATATATGTCCTGTAAGTCTCTTTAGCACATAACCCCATTAATATGAAAAGTTTTACAATAGTCATTGTCAAGTAGTTTATGTGTAAATCACCACAGGAGTCTGAAGAGCTGCAGAATTGTAACTCTACTAGCTGCAGTCATGCTGAAACATGGCTGCAGCAGTACCTCCAGAATAACAAGTAGATGGCAGAGATGCAATCCCTACCTTCTTGTGTTGGTTGCAGGGACAGTGTGTAACAAAGAACAAACATAAACTGAAAAAAATGGGAGATTAAGGGGTGTATGCACTAAGCAGTGATAAAAGTGGAGAAATGAGCCAGTGGAGAAATTTACTATGGCAATCAATCAGCTGCTCCGTACAATTGTATAGTATGCAAATTAGAAATGTTACGTCAGTGCTGATTGGTTGCCATGGGCAACTTCTCCACTGGCTCACTTCTCCACTTTTATCACTGCTTAGTACATGTCTCCCTAAGTAACATACATAGTCATGGAGTATTGGATTAGGTTTGCAAATTCTCCAAGACTTGAAAATAAAGGAAGGGGTTAATGGTGTGTCCAGTGCCTGAATAAGTTCACTATTGTGCAAGGGCATGGGTCTTCCCTGCACGCAAATAGGTACTTCTTTTAGAGGACTCACTGTTCATGATGGGTGTTCTGACACCCTCAGTCAGTGCCAGGAGAGAATGAGGTGTTGGCTCACACACCCCTGGGAGGTGGCACCTGTTGCACTGATACAAAAGCACAATGGACTATGCTGCGCTATATAAGAAACTGTTAATAAATAAATAAAACACTGTCTGGACGGTACGGTCTGTCCAGAGGACTACGGTCTTAAGCAATTAATATTTTATCATGAGTGGCTTTGAGCCACAACCTGGAGTTCTGCAAAGTATCTTGTATGTTGTTCTCAACTTGTGGTCTAAGTTTGAACTTGGTGGCAGGAATGATGGTGCAGGTATGTCTGGACCGTAGGAGTTGAGCAGAACAGGGTCGTCGATCTCTCTGAGTATTTCTATTGTCCCAGCAATTGTACCATCAACTTGAACCATCTCTATAACATTTGTCTAACAGGTGCTTTGCAAAAAGTACCGCTCTTTCTGCTAGTCCCAGTGTAAAATTAAAATAATAAAAGCTAAAAAGCCTAAAATATAATTATAAAAATATATTTTTTTTTATTACTGTGCTGTACCCCAGTGTACTATACAATTTTTATTTTATTTTCATAAGTACTGTGACATTGCTGGTCAGATGGCAGTATATTATTATTTCGTACTAATACACATATTGGCCCTCATTCCGAGTTGATCGCTCGCTAGCTACTTTTTACAGCCGTGCAAACGCATAGTCGCCGCCCACGGGTAGTATTTTCGCTTTGCAAGTGTGCAATCGCATGTGCAGCAGAGCAGTACAAAAACATTTTGTGCAAAACAAGACCAGCCCTGAAGTTACTTATCCTGTGAGATGATCCTAGCGACAGAGGTCCCGGAATTGACGTCAGACACCCGCCCTGCAAACGCCTGGACACGCCTGCGTTTTCCCTACCACTCCCAGAAAACGGGCAGTTGACACCCATAAACACCCTCTTCCTGTCAATCTCCTTGCGATCGTCTGAGCGAATGGATTAGTCTCTAGAAGCATTGCACAGCAACGATGCTCTTTGTACCCGTATGACGCGCATGCGCATTGCGGAGCATACGCATGCGCAGTTTAGCCTTTTTTTACCTGATCGCTGCGCTGCAAAAATAGTCAGTGAGCGATCAACTCGGAATGACCCCTATTGTGCGACACTGTGGGTCAAATTTAACCACAGTGTTAGATTACTATTTCTGATTTATGCACGTATTGTGTGACACTGTAGTTGAAGTTGGTACCACAGTAATATATTTTATTTCGTACTCATACATGTGTTGTGCGACACTGTGGATGAAGGTAGTACCACAGTAATATATTTTCTCTTACGTCCTAGGGGATACTGGGAATCCATTTAGTACCATGGGGCATAGACGGGTCCACTTGGAGCCATGGGCACTATAGAAGATTGATTACGTGTGCTGGCTCCTACCTCTATGCACCTCCTACCAGACTCAGTTTAGAAAATGTGCCCGAAGGAGCCGGTCACATCTCTGGAAGCTCCTGAAGAGTTTTCTGCATTTATTGTCAAAGTTTGTTATTTTCATTCAGGACTGGATGGCACCAGCCTGCCTGCTTCGTGGGACTTGGGGGTGGGGGGGAGATGGCCCGACCCCACTAAGAGTTAATGGTCCCGTTCCCCGCTAACAGAGTCAGAAGAAAGAAGAGTGGTGAGTACTAAGCTGGCGTCCCAGTTAGCGGGTCGCCGGCCATTATGGCAGCATAAGGGTACAGAGACGCACGGCTTCTACACATGGCAGAATGCATCTCCAGACTTAGTACACTGTAGTGTACACAGTACCCAGACTGGCAATAAAGGCTTAAAAGGGGACTGTCTCCATTTTATACATTCAGTCACACAAGTCAGTATAAAGAAGAGCGGGAAGACCGTGTGCCATTGAAGGGACTGGGCTTCACTATGAGCAGATCCAGCAGCTCACAGGTGCCATTTTACCCTTCTGCAGCTGACTGAGAAGCTGACTGACAGGGAAGCGCAACTCCACCGGAGAGCCTCCAGATGACCTCAGCGGTACCAGGGGGTCATATCGGGGGGGGGGGGGGGGGGGAGCTATATACTAGTGTACTAAGGGGGACATGTACTAAGCAGAGATAAAAGTGGAGAAGTGAGCTAGTGGAGAAGTTGCCCTTGGCAACCAATCAGCTGCTCTGTATGTTTTTATAGTATGCAAATTATAAATGTTATATCAATGCTGATTGGTTGCCATGGGCAACTTCTCCACTGGCTCACTTCTCCACTTTTATCACTGCTTAGTAAATGTCCCCCTTAGTCCCTAATCTAGGTACTTAGCCTGCGACCCGGCTAAGCTTAGCTTTAGCTATAAGGGCGCCATGTGCTGGTTCTATCCTCTCTCTGTGTCTCGCGGGAAGGCTCTTTGTGGGTTAATTGTGCATTTAACCTTTTCCTGTGTGTGTGCTGTCACTGCTGCAGTATTTCAGGCAAAGAGTGTGTTTCATGTAAGCACAGTGTGCCTCTTCTCCAGGGGGTTCATTAGTGTGTACTCAGTGTAGTATCCCTTCTCAGGCTAGTGGGGCGGAGCAAGCATGGCTGGACTCCATTAGGGGAATGATTTCCACCATCTCTACTAAGCTATCTCATAATGAGAAAGAGAAGCAATACTTAAGACAGTCTATGGTTGAGTTTATACAAAAGGACTCAGTACCCAGACCAGCGTCTCAGTCCTCAAAAACGTACTCTAGCCCAGATCCTGCATTCTGACTCTGATAATGGGGGTCATTTCGAGTTGATCGCTAGCTGCATTTGTTCGCAGCGCAGTGATCAGGCTAAAAAATAGCAGTTTTGTGCATGCGTATGCAGCGCAATGCACACACGCGATGTACAGGCACAGCAAACGATGTAGTTTTGCACAGGGTCTAGCGATGCATTTCAGTCGCACTGCTTGCCGCAGAGTGATTGACAAGAAAACACAAAATTGGGCGCTAGTGTTTAAATCGGATGTTAGCCGCACGTTCCTGGGGCTTGGTTCCTCTGCCACCACTTTAATAGAACAAGAAAAAAACACAGACTGGAACTGCGCTTAACATCCAATTAAAGATTTTATTCACTCTCACAATAAAAAATATATATATTATTACAATCACCAGCCGGATTTCACATATTGCACAAACCATAAATATACTAATAAGGACCTTCAATGCCTCTATAACACATAATTAGCATACAAAAATCTCTTAAAAACAAAAATTAAGAACTCAGTGCACACATAGTCGTTTCACTGACTATAAGACTGCTCATAGGTGACTCCTATAACCTTGCAGGCGTCCCTGCAATGTATAGCATTTCGTCCAATGTCCGTATTATTTATTTCTACAACAGCAAAGGAATAATGAAATATTCTTGTAGTGCCCCTATGTCTACGGGGTTAAACTGAATGCCAGTCATTGATTAATAACCGTCCCATGAGCAGTAGGTCAGCAAAGCAATGTTAATAATGCGGTTATGGCAAGCTTGTAAATGTCCTTCCCTTTAGCACTAGGGTATCAAGGCTGTCTCTGAATGAAATTATGGCTGCAATGATACTCAGGTCTGGGAGCGCACTCCCTATTCCCCCTTAGCACTGGGGTCCGGATGTCTGGGTACCGAGTTGATTAGTTGGTTAATGAGCCATCATGCAGAGTATGCCTAACAGTCGCTTGGTAAATAACTCAGCCGGCCGGCTATAAACTCACTTATCCACTCCACATACGCGTTTCACCGCCTCGATGTGGCGGCTTCCTCAGTGTGTTAGGCATACTCTGCATGACGGCTCATTAACCAACTAATCAACTCGGTACCCGGACATCCGCAGCCATAATTTCATTCAGAGACAGCCTTGATACCCTAGTGCTAAAGGGAAGGACATTTACAAGCTTGCCATAACCGCATTATTAACATTGCTTTGCTGACCTACTGCTCATGGGACGGTTATTAATCAATGACTGGCATTCAGTTTAACCCCGTAGACATAGGGGCACTACAAGAATATTTCATTATTCCTTTGCTGTTGTAGAAATAAATAATACGGACATTGGACGAAATGCTATACATTGCAGGGACGCCTGCAAGGTTATAGGAGTCACCTATGAGCAGTCTTATAGTCAGTGAAACGACTATGTGTGCACTGAGTTCTTAATTTTTGTTTTTAAGAGATTTTTGTATGCTAATTATGTGTTATAGAGGCATTGAAGGTCCTTATTAGTATATTTATGGTTTGTGCAATATGTGAAATCCGGCTGGTGATTGTAAAAATATATATATTTTTTATTGTGAGAGTGAATAAAATCTTTAATTGGATGTTAAGCGCAGTTCCAGTCTGTGTTTTTTTTTTATTGACAAGAAGTGGGCGTTTCTGGGTGGCAACTGACCGTTTTCAGGGAGTGTGCGGAAAAACGCAGGCGTGGCTGGGCGAAACTGGGCGGGTTTGTGACGTCAAATCCAGAACGGAACAGTCTGAAGTGATTGCAAGCGCTGAGTAGGTTTTGAGCTACTCTGAAACTACACAAAAAAATTTTGTAGCCGCACTGCGATACAACCTTTCGCACCTCTGCTATGCTAAAATACACTCCCAGTGGGCAGCGGCATAGTGTTTGCACGGCTGCTAAAAACTGCTAGCGAGCGATCAACTCGGAATGACCCCCAATGAGCGGTCAGAAAAGGTGAGGTGGACTTCGAGGTAGGGGAGGGTACTCTGTTGCAGGGTGTAGAGGCTCTCTTAAGGGGGGTACTCACGGAGCGATATTCTAAGCAATCTGACTAGATTACAGCGATAGCGATGCGCAGCCCCGCGCATCGCTATCGCTGCTGCTGGATTGGCCTGCCGTGCATGCCAATCTAGCGGGTCGCTCACTTCACCCGCTGGGTGAAATGAGTGGCCCCCCCGTCTCCCCCCGCATGCTCAGCACAGATCGCGCTGTGCTGAGCGGCGGGAGAGATGTGTGCTGAGCGGTTCGCTTAGCACTCATCTCTCCCCGCATCGGCCCATCTATATGGGCCTTTAGATTCTATCAGAGATGTCCTCAATATACCTGATAAGGTGACAGAGGAGTGTGAGGAATCTTTCTTTAATGTAAAGAAAATGTCCTCAGCCACTTTTCCTGTGTCAAAGGAATTGAATACCCTGTTTGAAGAACCGTGGATTACTCCAGATAAGAAATTTCAAATTCCTATACAGTTATTGTCATCTTTTCCTTTTCCTCCTGAGGATAGGAAAAAATTGGAAAATCCACCGATAGTGGATACATCACTCTCCAGGCTCTCACGTAAAATAGTGTTACCTATGCCTGGTACAGCCTCCCTAAAGGATACAGCTGATCGTAAGATTGAGACTACACTCAAATCTTTGTATACAGGTGCAGGGGCGGAGCAGAGACCTACTATAGCATGTGGGTGGATTACACTGGCCATTGCCAAATGGTCTGGTAATTTTATTGAGGGGTTAGACACCTTACCTCAAGAGGAAATTGTTTTACTCCTGCAACATATACAATACTCTGCAAACTTTAGGGTAGAAGCCATAAAAGAGATAGGTTTGCTTAATGCACGCACTACAGCTTTGGCAGTGTTGGCACGCAGGAGATTATGGCTGCGTCAGTGGACTGCTCACGCGGACTCAAAGAAAAGCGTGGAAGGCCTGCCTTTCACAGGTGAGGCCTTATTTGGAGATTAACTTGACAAGTGGATCTCACGAGCTACTGCGGGTAAGTCCACATAACTACCTTCTGCAGCTCCGACAGCTAGGAAGGCCTTCTCAGGACCAAATCTACAGTCCTTTCGGACTGCCAAATAGAGGGGCAAGGCCAGATGTTCTTCAACCACTGTCAGAGGTGCTAGAGGTAAACCACGCAAACCAGCCACTGCCGGTTCACAGGATCAGGGCTAAGGCTCTGTTTCCTCAAAGCCTTCAGCATGACGGTGGACCGCTATGCCTTGAAGACAGGCAGGTGGGAGTCCAGCTAGAATTCTTCAGTCACATCTGGACAAGATCTTTCCAGGATCTCTGGGTCATAGACATTATGTCCCAGGGCTACAGACTGGAGTTCCAGGAGCTCCCACCTTACAGATTCTTCAAATCAGGCTTACCAGTTTCACAAGAGGCAAGCATAACCTTACAGGACGCCATTCAGAAACTGTGACAGACCCAGATCATTGTCCCAGTTCCACCTCATCTACACAAAAGTGTTAATATTCCAGCTTGTTTGTAGTACCGAAACCGGACGGTTCGGTAAGACCGATTCTGAACCCGTATTTACGAGTGTTCAAATTCAAGATGGAGTCTCTGAGAGCGGTGATCTCAGGTCTGGAGGAGGGGAATACCTAGTGTCTCTGGATATCAAGGATGCGTGCCATCATATTACGATCTGGCCGCCTCATCAGGCTTATCTACGGTTTGCACTGCAGGACTGTCACCACCAGTTCCAGGCCCAGCCATTTGATCTCTCCACGGCACCAAGGGTGTTCACCAAAGTGATGGCAGAGATGATGATACTACTCCGCAAACAAGGAGTGAACATAATTCCGTACCTAGACGATCTTCTTATAAAGGCGCCATCAAGGGAGCAGTTGTTGGAGAACATTGGTCTCACAACCAGGCTACTCCTGGATCATGGGTGGATTCTGAACCAACCAAAATTTCACCTAGAACCAACGCAGAAGCTTCATTTCCTGGGAATGATACTGGACACAGTGTCTCAGATGGTGTTCCTACCCTTGGAAAAGGCAATGGTAATCCAGTCGATGGTTCGGGCCGTCTTGAAGCCAACCCGGATCTCAGTACATCTCTGCATCTGCCTTCTGGGGAAAATGGTGGCTTCTTACAAAGCAATTCAGTACAGAAGGTTTCATACGAGGCCCTTCCACCTGGATTTGTTAGACAGATGGTCCGGATCACATCTGCACATGCACCAGAGGATTCGTCTGTCGCCGAAATCCAGGGTCTCCCTCCTGTGGTGGCTACAAACTTCTCACCTAGTGGTGGGTTGAAGGTTCGGGATTCAAAATTGGATCCTTTTGACCACAGATGCAAGCCTCAGATGTTGCGGTACAGTCACCCAGGGGGTTCAGTTTCATGAAAGGTGGTCAAGTCAGGAAGTTGTCCTTCCAATAAACATCCTGGAACTCAGGGCTATCTACAACAGGCCTCATCTCTTCTTCAGAATCAGGCCATTCATGTCGGACAATGTGACGGCGGTAACATACATAAACCGACAGGGCGGAACGAAAAGCAGAGCCGCAATGTCAGAGGTGTCAAGGATTCTCCTCTGGGCAGAAAAACACGCCGGTGCGTTGTCGGCGATCTTCATTCTGGGAATAGACAACTGGGCAGCAGACTTCCTCAGCAGACACGACCTGCACCCGGGGGAGTGAGGCCTGCACCCGGGGGAGTGAGGCCTTCACCCGAGGGTGTTACGGTGGTTGACACGTCGGTGGGGTATCCACAAATCGACATGATGGCCTCTTGACTCAACAAGAAGCTCAAGTCGTATTGTTCCAGGTCGAGGGACCCACAGGCAGTGGCGGTAGACGCCCTGACAACTCCGTGAGTCTACCAGCTGGTGTACTTGTTTCCTCCACTTCCTCTGATCCCAAGAATTCTAAAAAGAATAAAAAGGGAAAAGGTTCAAGCAATCCTCATTGCTCCGGAGTAGCCACCAGGGGCCTGGTATATGGATCATCTCATGATGCTGATCGAAGATCCATGGCCTCTGCCTCTTCGAGAGGATCTTCTGCAACAGGACCCATTCATCTATCAAGACTTACCATGGCTACGTTTAACGGCATGGAAGTTGAAAGGCTGATTCTAGCCAGGATAGGGATTCCGGACAAGGTCATCCCGACTATGATCCAATCCAGGAAGGGGGTAACATCTAAACATTACCATCATATCTGGAAGAATTATGTCTCTTGGTGTGAGAGCAGACATATTCAACGGTGGAATTTCATCTGGGACGTTTCCTGCTTTTTCTACAGTCAGGAGTCGATGTGGGCCTATGCCTAGGCTCCATAAAAGTTCAGATTTCGTCCTTGTCTATTTTCTTTCAGAAACAATTGGCTTCTCTCCCTGAGGTCCAGACATTCTTGAAAGGTGTTCTGCACATCCAACCTCCCTTTCTGCCTCCCACAGCACCTTGGGATCTCAATTTGGTGCTTCATTTCCTCCAATCGGACTGGTTTGAACCATTACAGGAGGTTGACGTAAAGTATCTTATGGGGAAGACCGTCACACTGTTGGCCTTGACTTCAGCAAGACATGTGTCTGAGCTGGGGCGTTGTCTTACAAGAGCCCCTACTTGATTTTCCATGAGGACAGAGCTGAACTCAGGACTCATCAGCATTTTCTTCCTATGGTGGTGTCTGCGTTTCAAATGAACCATTATCATTTATTCTATGGATGTTGTAAGGGCTTTGAAGGTGTATGTACAGAGAACAGCTCGTCACAGGAAATCGGACTCGCTGTTTGTTCTTTATGATCCCAATAAGATTGGGTGTCCTGCTTCAAAGGAGTCAATTGCACGCTGGATCAGACTCACTATCCAGCATCCTTATTCCACGGCAGGTTTGCTGATTCCAAAATCTGTACAAGCCCACTCTACTAGGTCTGTGGGTTTCTCTTGGGTGGCTGCCCGGGGTGTCTTGGCTTTACAGCTCTGCCGAGCAGCTACTTGGTTGGGTTCGTACATGTTTGCCAAGTTTTACAAGTTCGATACCTTGGCCTCTGAGAACCTTCTGTTTGGTCAGTCGGTTCTGCAGGAACCTCAGCACTCTCCCACTTAGTTTGGGAGCTTTGGTACTTCCCCATGGTACTAAATGGATTCCCAGTATCCCCTAGGACGTAAGAGAAATTACCTACCAGTAAATCCTTTTCTCGTAGTCCATAGGGGATACTGGGCACCCGCCCGGTGCTTCGTTCTTCCTGCACTGTTACTTGGTTAAGTAATGTTGTTTGGTTCAGCTGTGGCTTTACCTGTTTGCAAGTTTGGGTGGCATGGCTTTCCTCTTGTTCTGGTTGTGCTGGTTCGAAATCTCACCACTTTCCTTTTCTATATCCTTCTCTCAAATTATGTCCGTCTCCTCGGGCACAGTTTCCTAGACTGAGACTGGTAGGAGGGGCATAGAGGGAGGAGCCAGCACACGTAATCAAACTTCTATAGTGCCCATGGCTCCAAGTGGACCCGTCTATACCCCATGGTACTAAATGGATTCCCAGTGTCCCCTACGGACTACGAGAAAAGTATTTACCGGTAGGTAATTAAAATCCTATTTTCATAATCATACATGTATTGTGGGACTCTGTGGGTGAAGGTGGTATCACAGTAATATATTTTCATACTCATACACGTATTGTGCGACACTGTGGGTTAAGGTGGTATCACAGTAATATATTTTTATACTCATACACATATTGTACGACACTGTGGGTGAAATTAAACCATAGTGTTAAATAACTATTTCTGACTCATACACTTATTGTGTGACACTGTGGGTGAAGTTGGTACCTCAGTAATATATTTTATTTTGTACTCATACATGTATTGTGCGACACTGTGGGTGAAGATAGTACCACAGTAATATAATTTCATAATCATACACATATTGTGGGCCTCTGTGGGTGAAGGTGGTACCACAGTAATATATTTTCATACACATATTGCGCAACACTGTGAGTTAAGGTGGTACCACAGTAATATATTTTTCATACTCATACAGATATTGTGCGACACTGTGGGTGAAATTAAACCACAGTGTTAGACTACTATTTCTGACTCATACACGTAATGTGTGACACTGAGGGTGAAGGTGGTACCACAGTAATATATTTTATTTCGTACTCATACACACATGTGCGATACTGTGGGTGAAGGTGGTACCACAGTAATATATTTTATTTCGTACTCATACACACATGTGCGATACTGTGGGTGAAGGTGGTACCACAGTAATATATTTTATTTTGTACTCATACACGTATTGTGAGACACTGTGGGTGAAGGTGGTACCACAGTAATATATTTTCATACTCATACACGTATTGTGCGACACTGTGGGTGAAATTAAACCAGTGTTAAATTATTATTTCTGACTCATACATGTATTGTGTGACACTTTGGGTGAAGGTGGTACCACAGTAACATATTTTATTTTGTACTCACACGCGTGTGACACTGTAGGTGAAAGTAAACCGTAATCTTAGATTATTATCTCTGACTCATACACGTATTGTGACACTGTAGGTGGTAAATTTTTTGTATAAATTGTGGTATGTGCTGTACCCCACTTGGTTCTTGTTTGTTGATATGGAGGACGAAGAATTGAGAGGAGAACAGGAAGCACATACTATTGCTGCAGGTGCTGCCACCAGCCATGATGATACAAGTCCATCTACTAAGGTTGATGCCCAAGGGCATAAAATCAAAGAAAAAGTAAAAGTCGGATTAGTGCAATAACCAATAAAAATTGTTGTCTATGCAATAAACGCCATCACCAATGCCCCAAATAATTAATTACATTTTTTTAAATCAACAAATTAAATTATGTCCCGGCTGAGGCTCCCTTATATGGAATCCAAAACCTACAAGCTCCGATGCTGGATGAAAACAATATTGTGAGGTGGCCAAAATTGACTGGAAATACAGAACCAAAACCCACAAGTGCAGTTTTGGCAAAACACGAAGGAGATATAGATCCAATACCCAAGATTTGGGCCAGCACACATTCGTAATTAACGCACTGGTATGCAGTGCATGCGAATAGGGGCAAAATGTGCTGTAATTTAATTGCAATACGTCCTATGTGTGTCTATCTGTGTCAGTGTGACTCTCTTCATCCAATGTTTGTTTGTAGCATGGGAGATGTTGGGGACACAGAGGGTTAGTGGGGCCCTGCATGTTTAATGTGCACTGGGCCCCACAATTTATGAGAGCAGACCTTGTCATGGTTATGGGTTGTTTGTTCTTCAGTAGACTTGTATAAAATGATATACATACATCAGTGCAATCCAGTGTGGATATATTTTCTACCAGCATTGCCAGACCCTTTATAGCTGCATCAACATACAGCTGTAAATTGGCCGTTCTGGGTATAGTTTAACTTCTGATCACCCCAACCACATTCTCCCAGACATTTCTATGAAGAAATAATGTGACAAGATTTGTTTTTGTTTTAAACATTTTTCTCAATCTTCCTATTTTAATTTGTATGGGCAACTGGGTTCCCTTTATATACTTGATGCCACCTGCTTTGTGAGAGTGGACTGTAGACTATGGCCCCAATTCAGCATGGATCGTAGATGTATAAAAAATCACATATCTACAACCCATTACACTAACATGTGGGGAGACGCCCAGCACACGGCAAGTCCGCACAACATACCGAGTCCTGTCCCTCCCCTGCAATAATGCAAAAACATTGCACGATGGCAATGCTTTTGCATGCTTAGGGTTGCCCTCTGCCTACGCAGCCTGGCTGCGAAGGCAGATGGTTATCTGCCATGTTTTGGGTCGAAGCGGCTGCATGTGATGTCACGCAGCTACTGCGGTCCACCCCACAAGCGGATCGGACACACCTGCGTTGTCCGGACCGCGCCCTCCCGAATGCCGCAATGCCACCCCCAAAATGCCGACACAATGCCCCTCGCGCCCTGCATCAGCATACGAGCGCTGTCACAGCAGCATTCCATGCTAAATTAGGCTCTATGGTTCTTCGCTGTGGTGCGAACGGGTCTTGAATGCGCATGCGCGGCGCTGACAGAGAAGAAAGCGGTCGCAGCGGCGACCGCAAGAAGATGGACAGCATGAGGGCTTTCCGGGGCGTCAACTTACCGTTTGCTGACATTTTCGTGGAGTGGTGAGTAAAACGCAGGCGTGTCCAGGCGAACGGGGGGCGGAGGTGTGACGTCGAAGCTGGCCCCATCATCACTGCATCTGTCGCACAGGGTAAGTATGTCCAGGGCTGGTCTTGTTTTGAGTGAAACTTTTTTAGCATAGCAGGGCTGCACAAGCGATCGCAGCTCTGCTATGCTAAAATACACTCCCCCATAGGCGGAGATTAGTTGATCGCACTAGCAGCGAAAAGTTGCTTGGTGCGATCAACTTGGAATGACCCCCTATGCCAGTAAAAGGATTGTAGCAATAATACTGGTGATCACAGACAGGAAGATCCATTAATGACACAGTGCAGTGAAGTACTGTACGAGGAGGCTCACAGCTGTACTCTGGTCGTGTGGAGGAAATGCTGACAATGTATTCCTCACTTCACTGACAAACATTTTTATTTTTGGTAGCTCCTTCAGCTGTATATAAACTATTGCGGGGAGAAAATGCAAACACATTGTATTTTACAGTACAATGGTGCTTACAATAGAGAACAGTAGTCTTTGTATATGTTGTGCCGTGTGTCAGTATGTCAGCAACGCCATCCCACATGGGGGATACGTGTTGTGTGACTAATGTAGGAAATTGGTATTTGTTAAGGACACATAAATAGACTGAGTAGGAGTGTGCAAGCCTGCAGCTCTCAGTTCTGTATTCTATTGGGGCTTCTCTAGTAGCTAGAACACCTTTCACACTTTCACAGTATATGGAAGCAGTTTCCTACTAAAAGGGCAATCCGACAAATGACTTCTATTATCTAATAGACTGGCTCGGGTCTCTGTTCAGTCATGAGCACAGTGTGGTGCCTGAGCTTGCCTCCTGTCACTATTACGAATAATAATGCGTTCTGTTTTCCAACTGGATCGGATGACACAAATGCCATCCACAACAGGTAAGGAAGACTTATAGATAACAGAGTCTTACTGCTGCCCACCTCAGACTCAGGTTTCCCAGATGATGGGTTTTGTGTGTGCCGGGGAGATAGCTGGAGTAGTGGGGTAGGGACTTCTGTGCACCTTTATGCTGTTGGTCACAGCGCTGATTTTATGAAAATGCACAATCAGCATAAAATACAGGGAAATTCAGGGAAAGTATAGTTTTGGAGCAAAGCTGCGATATATCCTCCTTTAAAAGAATATGGTTTGAACAATTCACTGTTCTCAACAAAGTCTTAATGTCTGGAGGGCAAACGCTAATAATATCCCTTTCACACCGCTGCTTTGACCTGGGCACGGGCATTTCAACAGAGGAGGGGGTCCATTTGCCAGAGTCTACTGCGCATGCATAGGTCTCCAGGAAACATGGCGTCCACCATGTTCCAGGAGACCAATTTAACTACTGCGCATGCGCGGCAGGCATTTTGGTGGTGATTTTCACTGCAATTACAGTGCTCGCCACTGGACTCCGGAAAGGTAATTATTTAAATATGGGTGCAGTGTGTGCCCCCACACATTGCACCCATTATAGAAACGCCAATGGACCTGAGTTATTATTGCTGTGTTATTAACCTTGGCTGCAGCTTGGTGTGAAAGGGTTACCTCTCCCCCCCAAAAAAAAAACCCCAAAAAAACGGGGTCCAGTAACCCATGAATCCAAACCGTGTAGCTGGCAGGATTGGACCCAGGTTGTGTATGGGTCATTGGGTTGACTCAACTTAGGTCGACAATCATTAGGTCGACCATGGAAGGTCAACATGCATTAGGTCGACAAGGACAATAGGTTGACATGGTCATTACCTCGGCATGTACTAGGTCAACAGGTCTAAAGGTCGACATGGGTTTTTGGACTTTTTTTGGTGTCATTTTGTTCATAAAGTTACGGGGAACCCCAATTAGTGCACCGTGTCCCCTCGCATGGCTTGCTTCGTTCGCCATGCTTCAGGCAAGATGCCTCACTCCACTACTGCTGCCCTCGGCACTGGTTACCATTCCCAATTGTAGTCCACGTGGATCGTCAAGTATGAAAAAGTCCAAAAAATGGGATAAAATGTGAAAAACTCATGTCGACCTTTTGACCTGTCGACATAGTACATGTCGATCTAATTACCACGTCGACCTATCGGCCATGTCGACCTAATGCATGTCGACATTCAGTGTTCGACCTAATGACTGTCGACCTAAGCCGTGTCGACCTAACGACCGTATCCCCCAGGTTAACGGGCAGTGTGAATGGGTATATAGAACAAATTGTAAGTAGGCGGTATTTTAAAACCAAGTTTGTCTTTGTCTTTTGTACACTACAGATCAATTATTGCTCAGCTGCAGTGATCAAGTGTGCTTGTGTATGCACAACCCACACCAGTATCCACTACACACACAAGTTTTTATAATGGTAAAAAAAGTTTTTATAATGGTAAAAAATAAACATTATTTATTAAATATATACCATCACATTAATTTATTATAAAATATATGCTCACCTGGCAGTTAAAAAAAAGTCCAAAAAGATTCATTCAAAAAAGCTCCAATATTATATCTGGATTACTACATCAGTTACGCATAGTACTGGTTATTAAAGTGTTTCCACACAGCAGAGGATTTAGGTGGTCATTCCGAGTTGTTCGCTCGTTGCCGTTTTTCGCAACGGAGCGATTAGGTGGAAAATGCGCATGCGCATAGTACGCAGCGCGCATGCGCTTAGTAATTTAACACAAAACTTAGTAGATTTACACAAGCTAGAGCGACGTTTTTCCAACGCTCGAGAGATCGTAGTGTGATTGACAGGAAGTGGATGTTTCTGGGTGGTAATTGGCCGTTTTCAGGGAGTGTGCTAAAAAACACAGGCATGCCAGGTAAAAACGCAGGAGTGGCTGGAGAAACGGGGGAGTGGCTGGTCGAACGCAGGGCGTGTTTGTGATGTCAAACCAGGAACTAAACGGACCGAGGTGATCGTAATCTAGGAGTAGGTCTGGAGCTACTCAGAAACTGCAAGGAATTATTTAGTAGCAGATCTGCTAACCTTTCGTTCGCTATTCTGCTAAGCTAAGATACACTCCCAGAGGGCGCGGCCTAGCGTTTGCAATGCAGCTAAAAGCAGCTAACGAGCGAACAACTCGGAATGACCACCTTAGGGCCTAATTCAGATCTGATCGCAGCAGCAAATTTGTTAGCAGTTGGGCAAAACCATGGGGGTAATTCCAAGTTGATCGCAGCAGGATTTTTGTTAGCAATTGGGCAAAACCATGTGCACTGCAGGGTGGGCAGATATAATATGTGCAGAGAGAGATAGATTTGGGTGGGGTGTGTTCAAACTGAAAACTAAATTGCAGTGTAAAAATAAAGCAGCCAGTATTTACCCTGCACAGAAACAAAATAACCCAACCCAAATCTAACTGTCTCTGCTCATGTTATATTTGCCCCACCTGCAGTGCACATGGTTTTGCCCGTTAGCTAACAAATTTTCTGCTGAATCAGCCCCTAAATCTGGAGTCAGACCCGGGATTTTGGTGTGAGAGGGGTATAGTAAACTTTTATTCCCCTACTTTTGTAAATGAGACTTAACTATGGACCTGATTCAGACCTGGACTGTAGAACATCGGCAACAAGATGTTCTACGTCTGCGCATGCGCCTGAGATGCAATGTGTATGCGTCCATATGGTTGCAGTTGGCAGATGTGATGGGAATTGCATGGATAGTCATACAATTCCGATATGTGTTCCTGGGAGGTGACGGAAGGGGGGCTTGCATCGGTGGGCGTGCCGGTATCATGGACTGCATTATAAGACACAGTTCCACTGACAGCGGCGATCAAATTGCGTCAGACATTCTGAACAAAAATAGGGTGAAGTCCAACTGTGTGACTGATGTCCTACTGACGATGTCCTACTGGCCTATGGGGGTGATTCCGACTTGATCATAGCTGTGCTAAATTTAGCACAGCTACGATCAGGAACACAGACATGCGGGAGAGCTACTCATCGCTGCCCGGGTCGCAGTGGCTGTGCGTGACATCACGCAGCCGCTGTGGCCTGCCCCCCGCACGGTCCGGCCACGCCTGCGTTGCCCGGACCTTGTCCACAAAACGGCGGCCAAATGCCACCATGCCGCCCTCTCCCGCCCAGGGACCGCCTCTTCCTTTCAATCAGGCAGAGGCGATTGATAAGCAATGACAACCGTCGGCTGTAAGCCATGCGCCGGCGCACTGCGGCGCCGGTGCATGCGCAGTTCTGACCTGATCACTGCACTGCGAAGAACTGCAGTGAGCGTTCAGGTCAGATTGACCCCCAATGTCCTATTGATGGTGCGACATGGCAGATTAGAGCAGCAGCCAGTGGGCATCTCAATAGACAGCCCATTGCTAGTGGCTGCAACAAAAGTCACAGCCACCACTGATATAGCGTCTACCTCTGGGTCACCCCCTGTGTCTCTATAAGAGCCCTTCACATACCTTGAGAGGTCCTCACTGTAATCCCTTGAGAGGTCTCTTGCAGCTGTAGTTTATATAGCTAAGTAATTAGTAGCACAACTGCCTAGTAGAGGCTATAGAAAATAAGATGGGGAACTACAGAAATAAATAGAGTTTTTCCATAGGATGTCACTTGTTTCAAAAATGAATCGGACAAAATTCTGACTGTTGTAAAAAAATAAAAATAAAACTCAGAAAATATTGTGACAAGAACACTGGGATAGTGTTTGAGGGCAGGTATATTTGTCCCAGGTTCTTGTCTTACATGTTTTAGAAAATGTTAACTTCTAGGAAAAATGCTTTTTGTTTTGTCTGAACCTTTTCAGTTTGCTGTAAAAGCTGGGAAAAGGCTCTGAGAGAGAGATAAGGCGAGTTCTAGACATTGGGCCCAGTTCGGGTCTTTGGCCTCACAGAGGGCTAATCAGGGTTTCAGCTGTGTAAGAGTGATATAGTGCTTCTAACCTGATTAGTATGGGCAGACTGCCTGGGAAGGCTGCAGGATCTGTGTGTGAGAGACACGCTTTCTGATGCAAGTAAGCTATACAGTATGTACTGAAGAACTCTGTGTTTTGTTTAGTGACAGTTAGGAACATCTTATGTTTAGTTAGTGCCGGACAGGCAAGGTATTTTTATTTTGGGGTTTGTTTTATTTTCTGTTTCAATAAAACTGGCCGGGGTCAGTTGTACCAGAAACTGGACTTGTGTTGTTCCTCAGCTGCTGCGGGCTGCCATATTCCCCAGGAAAAGGCACCTTGCACCCCTACAGTGTTACAACTTGGTGGAGAATGCGAGCAGGCCGTTCTGCGCATAAGTGAAAGCAGCAGCTTTGTGAGGCCTGCAGAAAACGGTGGTTTATGCAGATACAGCCCAGTGTGAAGTTACTGAGACTCACCCCTGAGGGTTTGATATATGTCCTGGGTGAAAGCAGCTGCAAAGCCGCCTGAAAAATCGGTTGACATGGAGGATCTGCTTAAAGCCTTGCTGCAAGCTACAGCGGCTCAGCAGGAGGCCAACCGACAGCAGCAGGTGGCAATGGAGGAAAATTGGAGACTACAGCAGGTGGCAATGGAGGAAAATAAGAGACAACAGCAGGCAGTTGTTGATGAACTTTACAGGCAACAGCGTCAGGATAGAGAGGCCTTAACAGAAGTGGTGCAGAGACTTGCAGCTCGGGTTGGGGATGTGGCCGTCAGTGCTCCAACCAGCTCTAGTTCTATACGAGCCAGTCACTTCCTGCAGAAAATGACAGAGGCTGATGATGTGGAGGCCTATCTGACCACGTTTGAAAGGACTGCCGAGTGTGAGAACTGGCCGAAAGCACAGTGGGCCAGTCTGCTGGCACCTTTCCTGTCAGGTGAGCCCCAAAAAGCTTACTTTGATTTAAGCCCTGCTGAGGCTCGGGACTATGATAAACTAAAGACTGAGATCCTGACCCGCCTGGGAGTCACGCTGTCAGTACGAGCACAACGGGTGCACCGTTGGCTGTACGCCATGGAGAAGCCTCCGCGCTCCCAGATGCACGACCTTATTCAGCTAACAAAAAAATGGCTGCAGCCAGAGACATTAACTGGTCCCCAGATGGTGGAAAGAGTCGTCATGGACCGCTACTTGAGATCTTTGCCCATGGTCCTGCGCAAGTGGGTGAGCCATGGAAACCCGGGTACTGCTGACCAATTAGTGGACATGGTAGAGAGGTATTTGGCAGCAGAGGAACTACTGATGACCACCCAGCAACCCATAGGTCCTCGACAGCGCCCTTCAGTAAAGACTGGTAAGACTGTTCCGTGGGAAAACGTTGCTGGGCGGTTAAGAGAACGCAAGGCTGGAGAGACTGTAAACACTGGCCCTGGAAACAGGCCAATGGGGCTAGAACGGTCTATGCTGCCCAAATGGGTTGATAATCGTGTGGTTAAATGTTTTAGGTGTGGTATGCCAGGTCATGTTATTGCCAATTGCCCAGTCACGCAAGAACCCATGCAATGTGATGCTGCCTTTGAATGTCGCAGAATGTCTTTCTTTGCTAGGTTAGCCTGTACTGTGGTACCTTCACCTGAGCTGGAAAAACAAATGTGTGATGTGTTCTTAGAAGGTAACCGGGTAGAGGCCTTGCTAGATTCAGGAAGTTTAGTTACCCTCGTGAAAGCTGGATTAGTGAACCCCTTAAAGGTCCAGCAAATACCTATTGGGGTAACTTGCATACACGGGGATACCCAAAATTATGCCACTGCTGAGGTGAATATAGAAACTTGTTGTGGGTCAGCAAGGGTTAAAGTGGGACTGGTCCCTACCTTGAAGCATGAGGCCATAATAGGGAGGGATTTTCCTCATTTTTGGAAACTGTGGGAATCACGGTTATCAACAGATGTGAGAAGTAAAAAACCAGTTGATAATACCGGTGATTTTATGGATGTACGTGGGTCTTCGGAACTTTCTGTCCCTTTGCCTTTTGCTAGTTTGGCTGGGGAAGTGACAGATGGGGAGTCCAGTGAGGACCCTCTTGCCGGGAACAGAGACATAGTAGTTAGAACTGAAAGCGTGCCTGACCTGGAGGTAAAGAAGGATCTGTTTGCGTCTGAACAGTTAAAGGATCCTACCTTAATAAAGGCTAGAGAGAATGTTAAGATTGTTAATGGGGAACCTGTGGTACCAGGTGACAGGGTTACGTATCCCCACATGGCCATCTGTAATGAGCTCTTGTACCACATTGTCAAAAGGGGTGAGGATGTGGTGGAACAGCTGGTAGTTCCCCAGCCTTATCGGAGAACGGTACTAGATTTAGCTCATAGTCACGTTACCGCAGGACATTTAGGGGCAGAAAAAACCACTGAAAGAGTTTTACAAAGGTTCTTTTGGCCAGGGGTTTATAAAGAAGTGTCTGAATATTGTTCTTCCTGTCCTGAATGCCAGTATCATGCCCCTAGACCCCATTTCAGGAGCCCACTAGTTCCCATGCCTATTATAGAGGTCCCGTTTGACAGAATAGCCATGGATCTCGTGGGGCCCTTGTTAAAGTCTGCTCGGGGCCATCAGTATATCCTGGTAATTATGGACTATGCCACTCGATATCCTGAGGCTGTCCCTTTACGCACTATCACAACCAAGGCGATAGCTAGGGAGCTGGTGCAGGTATTTAGTAGAGTGGGAATACCAAAAGAAATTTTGACTGACCAAGGTACTCCATTTATGTCAAGGATCATGAAAGAATTGTGCAAGTTATTTAAGGTCACTCACCTCAGGACGTCCATCTACCATCCCCAAACTGACGGGTTGGTGGAAAGGTTTAATAAAACATTAAAAAGTATGTTAAAAAAGGTTGTTGAGAGAGATGGGAAAAACTGGGATTGTTTGTTGCCCTACTTGTTAATGGCCATCAGAGAAGTCCCTCAGTCCTCTACGGGGTTTTCTCCATTTGATTTGTTGTATGGTAGACACCCCAGAGGGCTGTTGGATATTGCCAAAGAGACGTGGGAAGGACAGCCCACTCCTTATAGAAGCGTTATTGAGCATGTAACACAAATGCAGGATAGGATTGCAGCCGTGGTACCTGTTGTCAGAGAGCACATGGAACAGGCCCAAAGTGCTCAACAGAGGGTCTATAACCGGAGTGCCAAGATACGGGAATTTGCTCCTGGAGATAGAGTTCTTGTTTTGGTACCCACTGTGGAAAGCAAATTCCTAGCTAAATGGCAGGGTCCATTTGAGATTAGGGAAAAAGTGAATGAGGTTAATTACAAAGTATACCAGCCGGGAAAGAGAAAACCCGAACAGATCTACCATGTTAACTTAATCAAACCCTGGAAAGATAGGTTGTCTCTGTCAGCGGAGCCTTGCCCTTCGGTGTCTTCACCCCGGTTGCTTCCCGCAGTGAAGGTGTCAGAGACATTATCAGCTGATCAGAACAATCAGGTTAAAGAATTTCTCATCCAAAATAGGGAGGTATTTTCAGAGCTGCCTGGCCGAACGACCATAATAAAACATGACATTGTCACAGAACCAGGGGTCAGGGTTCATTTAAAGCCATATAGGATTCCTGAAGCTCAGCGAGAAGCTATTTCTAAGGAAGTTAAAACCATGTTAGAACTTGGAGTCATAGAGGAGTCTAACAGTGAGTGGTCCAGTCCCATAGTGCTCATCCCGAAGCCCGACGGTAGCATACGCTTCTGTAATGACTTTCGTAAGTTAAATGAGGTGTCCAAGTTTGACGCATACCCCATGCCCCGTGTGGATGAGCTTGTAGAAAGGCTGGGAACAGCCAGGTTTCTCACCACATTGGACCTGACCAAAGGTTACTGGCAAATACCTTTATCTGATAGCGCCAAAGAAAAAACAGCCTTTTCGGTTCCGGAGGGGCTGTACCAGTATAAGATGTTACCCTTTGGGTTGCATGGGGCTCCAGCAACCTTTCAACGGGCGATGGATAAAATTTTGAGGCCCCATAGAAAATATGCAGCTGCCTATTTGGATGATGTGGTAATTCACAGTACAGACTGGGGGTCCCATTTGGTTAAAGTACAAGCAGTACTGGACTCAATCAGAGAGGCAGGGTTAACTGCTAACCCAAAGAAGTGCTGCCTCGCAATGGAGGAGGTCAAATACTTGGGCTTCACCATAGGCAGAGGTCTGATTAGGCCCCAATTGAATAAAGTTGATGCTATTCAAAACTGGCCTCGTCCAGTGAATAAAAAACAGGTAAGGGCTTTTTTGGGAATTACTGGGTACTATAGACGGTTTATTCCTAATTTTGCGACCACAGCGGTGCCGTTGTCAGACCTTACCAAAGGGAAGCAGTCAAATGTGGTGAAATGGAACCCTGATGCAGAAAAGGCGTTCCAAGCATTAAAAGTGGCTTTGTGTTCACAACCGGTGTTGATAACACCAGATTTTTCAAAAGAATTTGTGGTACAGACAGATGCCTCAGAGGTAGGGATAGGTGCTGTGCTGTCCCAAACCAGAGATGGGGACGAACACCCTATCATTTATTTGAGTAGGAAACTCAATGAGCATGAAAAAAGGTATGCCATTGTGGAAAAGGAGGCTTTGGCCATTAAGTGGGCACTAGATACCTTGAGATATTACCTCTTGGGTAGACAATTCAGACTAGTGACAGACCATGCCCCTTTAAAATGGATGTATGTAAATAGAGGCAAGAATGCTCGTGTAACTAGATGGTTTCTAGCGTTGCAGGACTTTAAGTTTACTGTCGAACATAGACCGGGAACACAATTGGCCAACGCAGATGCATTGTCTCGCATCTTCTGTTTGGGGGCTACAAGTGTTCCGGCCCCTAGGTCGAAACAGGGGAGGGGGATATGTGACAAGAACACTGGGATAGTGTTTGAGGGCAGGTATATTTGTCCCAGGTTCTTGTCTTACATGTTTTAGAAAATGTTAACTTCTAGGAAAAATGCTTTTTGTTTTGTCTGAACCTTTTCAGTTTGCTGTAAAAGCTGGGAAAAGGCTCTGAGAGAGAGATAAGGCGAGTTCTAGACATTGGGCCCAGTTCGGGTCTTTGGCCTCACAGAGGGCTAATCAGGGTTTCAGCTGTGTAAGAGTGATATAGTGCTTCTAACCTGATTAGTATGGGCAGACTGCCTGGGAAGGCTGCAGGATCTGTGTGTGAGAGACACGCTTTCTGATGCAAGTAAGCTATACAGTATGTACTGAAGAACTCTGTGTTTTGTTTAGTGACAGTTAGGAACATCTTATGTTTAGTTAGTGCCGGACAGGCAAGGTATTTTTATTTTGGGGTTTGTTTTATTTTCTGTTTCAATAAAACTGGCCGGGGTCAGTTGTACCAGAAACTGGACTTGTGTTGTTCCTCAGCTGCTGCGGGCTGCCATATTCCCCAGGAAAAGGCACCTTGCACCCCTACAGTGTTACAACTTATACTATTTCCTTCTATTATAACACCCATGCATTATAGAACTCTTTTCATGCTGGTAGCTCAGTAATAATTACATTATTTAGGGACAGGTGCATAGAAATAGATGGATTATACCATAAGGGGTCAAATACTTAAAAACACTCAAGATATTTCCATTTTCCATGAGAAGTGCCACAGATGTTACACACTAATAATTGAAAATACTGTTTATCATACACAACTGCAGACACCGCAAACAGGCTGTAGGCCTCTTGTAAATGGGCAGTTGTTCCCAAACTGGGTGTCATGGCACCCTGGGGCAGGGCCGTAACTATGTGTGTGCCAGGTGTGCCTGGCACACAGCGCAGTCGCCCTGAGGGCGCAACTGCCCGCATTCCCTAAAGTCAGTGGCCTTGTAATGAGTCAAATTGACTCATTACAAGCCGCCTGTGTGCCGGGTCGAGGAGAGGAGCAGCTTCGGGGGGAAGGTGAGGAGGAGGGAGGGGGAGGAGGGAGCCGCAGCAGCGCACTGTAATTGGTGGCGGTGCCGCTGCAGCTGTCCCTCTCCTTCCACAATGCCCAATTATCTCCAAATCAATTGTTGAAACTAACAAAAACTTACATAGAAAATATATACCTCCATGGTATAACAAACAGAACTGGAGAACACACATAGAAGCGGATTCAGCAGTAGTCACGGCTACGTCTTTTGGCAGTCACACATCTGCAGCTTTCTGCAAATGCCGCTACAAAGCCCTTCCCTTGTGTTCAAGTATGTATCCAACTTTCACCATCTGTACACACAGTCCTTATGCTAGGCATACATGTACAGATAAAATGCCTGACAAGTATTTTAGCTGGCAGCTGCGGACAGTGCAGATAGCAGGGATATGCACTGTGAGATCTCTCATTGGGGGTCATTCCGAGTTGATCGCTAGCTGCATTTCTGCGCATGCGTATGCCCCGCAATGCGCACTCGCGATGTACGGGTACAAAGCCCGTTGTGGTTGTTCTCAGGTTCTAGTAAAGTTTTCAGTCGCACTGACGGCCGCAAGAAGATTGACAGAAAGGGGGCATTTCTAGGTGTCAACTGACCATTTTCAGAGAGGTTTTGCAAAAACGCAGGCGTGTCTGAAAAAACGCAGGTGTGGTTGGGCGTTCGCTGGGCTGGTGTATGACGTCAAATCCGGACACGAATAGGCTGAAGTGGTCGCAAGCGCTGAGTAGGTTCAGTGCTACTTAGAAACTGCACAAACTGTTTTTGCAGAGCTCGGCTGCACATGCATTCGCACTTCTGCTAAGCTAAAATACACTCCACAGTGGGCGGCGGCATAGCGTTTGCACGGCTGCTAAAACTAGTCAGCAAGCGATCAACTCGGAATGACCCCCATAGTGTATTGGCCATGATATCAGCGCTCCGTCCCCAGTGAGGAAACATTCCTCCCTTCCTTCCCATGTGGAGTAACCAGGGAAATGTCCGTCGGTTGGCCGCTGGAGGTCATACACTGTCCAATGCGGCCAAATTGACACTTGGAAAATATCGCTGCGGCCAGACAGGTTAGACAATCTGGCATCCCCAACCGATCTATCGGTCAGTCGCATACATGCTACAATTATCTGGGAGATCCACCAGTGATGGGTAGATCGGCCAGATAATCGTAACAAGTATGCCCAGCTGTAGAAGACACCATCTGTCACATCATTGAAACTTGCACCAGCCCTATGGCAGTTGCAGATTTCCCATCTAAGTATTGCCTCCTATGTGAATGATGAAGCATCTGTGCAGGAAAACACTTTAACGTGACACCGGTGACACTCCCATAATAAGCACATACTGCAGGCCATCTTTCTGCTCATTAATAGCAACCTCCCCGCATGCGGCCCACAAAACATACTTTTGATACCCAAGTTTACTTTTTAAAAACAATGCAATGTGGCCCGCCTTGGCCTGTCTGCCGTGATCGGAGCTTAGCTCTGATTGGGCAGCATTTACCGTTCTGCACTTGCGGGAGAAGATAATGACAGAGTGGGGAAATATCCATGCGGGAGCTGCAGCGCATACCCGGCTGCCTTGGCAAAGCTCTGCTCCCTGCTGCATTCCTGAAGCCATCACGCACTGTAGGTGTGTGTGCCAGACTGCCCTGTGTACCCAGCTGCCCTACCTGCAGGAGGATTTTTCTGAAATCTGGATAGAAAAATGTCTCTCAACGAAGAAGGTAAATTGGATTGGTTGGCACAGGGTTTGGAAGCTGAATAGACACAGGAGGCACAGAGGGATTATGGCTGGAGGGGACGCAAGAAGCAAGAGGGGATACCAGAGGGCATGTGGCTGGACTGGAGGGAAAGAGGGATCGCCCAGTGATATCTGAGGGGGAATAACACAGCTCACACTGATATGTGATATTAGCAATACATAGAGGAGTGGTCAGGGCCGTCTCTTTGCATGGGTTCAATGGGCAGTTGCTCAAGGGCCCCAGGAGTATAAGGGCCCTAGGCTGATAGCTGAGGGTCCCCTTTTTCCAGAGGTGCCAGATTTTTGAAAATCGTTCCTGGAAAGCTGGAGATTTTCCACTTCAAAGCAGTGGTCCCCATCCGAGCCTGTCAATTGCTTTTCCACACCAGATATCTCGGGTTCTTTCTGGTGTAGAATTTTTCTGAGGTATACTCCAAAAGTTGGGATTCTCCCCTTTCAGTAGACACTTGTCTCTGCTATGCCCAAAACCAGAGATATCAGCCTTCCAGCAGCTGGTCCCTGCTACAGTTCCACACGCCTGGTAAAGAGTTTCATATTTTTGTTGGTGGATTGCACCGGCTCCTGAACTCAGATCCCAAAGTCCCCAGCACCTCTGGAAAGGTGGGACTTTCTAGTTTTGTGTTCAATTGAAAGCTAAGAAATCTATTTCCAGGAACGGGAGATACCTGCAGTTGAGCAAGCTGCCCTCCCACTGCAAAATTATGAATATTAAGCCCACTCCACTATCCACCCCTCCCCTGCGTATTAAACCCCTACCACCCTGGAAGTCATGTACCGGGGACCCTTCTACAACTTAGTGTTCTCCCTCCCACTTAATCTCCCACCATCTGTGCAGCAGAGGAATAATTAGCAGAAATTACTGCTCCAGGTCCTACATGCTGAGCAGAAGATAGAACACCCCCTACCACTCTCTGGACATGAAAGCTGCTGCTGATAGCACCGCTGGAGGATGGGTAGGGGCCCCAGCGCATTGCTTTCCCCAGGGGCCTACACTGCTGTTAAGACAGGCCTGGGAGAGGGGACCGCTGAGTGATATATGAGGGGGAATAACACAGCTCCCATATGTGGTATTATTAATATATAGAAGAGAGGAAACCGCACAGTGATATATGAGGGGGAATAACACAGCCCCCGGCACACACTATTAAAGTTGTTTTCTTCCCCGATACTTGACATATCTTTAATTATACTTTATTGTTGCTTTTTCTTCGTTGTAGGGCATACATTTCCTGGCCTCTTCACAGCACCATGGGTGCCACAAGCCACCCGATAGTGGGTGCTTTCATCAGATGCTGCGTCCTAGACGCAGCTCGGATCACTAGTGCAGCAAGAGGCATCTGCATGTAATTGGCGCCTCCTGCTGCATTTGCATTCAGCGCCATCACTGCTGCTACAGAGGAATAATAGCAAATCAGTGATAGCAAATCCGACCTTACCTGAATGACACCACAATGCAGCTTATGGCAGTGCAGGTGTAAAGAATGAATGTGCACCATTCCCTGCATCGTGTGAAAGTGTTAGTTGTGACCCACACATCACCCACATGCTTCTCCCACCCCAGTCACATGCTCAGTCAGTGGCTTGTTTGATGGGTTTCCTGCATTAGGGGGTGTACAATAAACATGTGCTAGAGAAGCATTCACGGTTCTCATGCTGATATAGGAGACCTGTATTCCACAGGCTGTTATCCTAAAATAAACACGTTATCCGTTATCACTGAATTTATCTTCACTGGTTTTTATTGCATTGAACAATGTCATAGTGTGATGTACCAAGGCATTATTTGCTGGTGTCCTTATTGAATGTTCATGATTTTTACTCTAGAATGTTATCATTTATTATTCCAAATAATATTATTCAAAATAATTTTGAGAACTATTTTCCTGACATAAAATCAAATAGTGATAGACATCATTGGAGCAATGTTAAAAGAATGTAAAGGTATTTGCAAAAGATTTACTTTTTATTGTTGGAAATCAGCAAATTACCAACGTCATATAGGTAAATGTTTCATATCGCATTATTGGGTATTACAGTGTTCCATGTCTCCTTCCATTTGTGATGTGCTACAGTGATAATAAATAACTGGGAAATGTGCCACACTCAAATCTATTCAATTGAATCTGCACACAACCTTCCCAAGCCTGCTCTGTGTGCAGTCATTTTCTGTGATAAAAGGTGGGTCCTGCTCAGCAAGTGTTTGCCATTTACAATTTATCGTATATGTTAGGTAATAGGGACATAGTTTTGGGTGCAAGGTTAGGGGGTAAGGGTACAGTAGTGTGAGCAGGGTTAGGTAATAGGGACATAGTTTTGGGTGCAAGGTTAGGGGGTAAGGGTACAGTAGTGTGAGCAGGGTTAGGTAATAGGGACATAGTTTTGGGTGCAAGGTTAGGGGGTAAGGGTACAGTAGTGTGAGCAGGGTTAGGTAATAAGGAGATAGATTTGGGTGCAGGGTTAGGGGATAAGGGTACAGTAGTGTGAGCAGGGTTAGGTAATAGGGACATAGTTTTGGGTACAAGGTTAGGGGGTAAGGGTACAGTAGTGTGAGCAGGGTTAGGTAATAAGGAGATAGATTTGGGTGCAGGGTAAGGGGGTAAGGGTACAGTAGTGTGAGCGGGGTTAGGTGATAAGGACATAGTTTTGGGTGCAGGGTTAGCGGGTAAGGGTACAGTAGTGTTAGCAGGGTTAGGTAATAAGGAGAAAGATTTGGGTGCAGGGTTAGGGGGTAAGAGTACAGTAGTGTGAGCAGGGTTAGGTAATAAGGACATAGTTTTGGATGCAGGGTTAGGGGGTAAGGGTACAGTAGTGTTAGCAGGTTTAGGTAATAAGGAGAAAGATTTGGGTGCAGGGTTAGGGGATAAGGGTACAGTAGTGTGAGCGGGGTTAGGTGATAAGGACATAGTTTTGGGTGCAGGGTTAGCGGGTAAGGGTACAGTAGTGTTAGCAGGGTTAGGTAATAAGGAGATAGATTTGGGTGCAGGGTTAGGGGATAAGGGTACAGTAGTGTGAGCAGGGTTAGGTAATAAGGAGATAGATTTGGGTGCAGGGTTAGCGGTTAAGGGTACAGTAGTGTTAGCGGGGTTAGGTGATAAGGACATAGTTTTGGATGCAGGGTTAGGGGGTAAGGGTACAGTAGTGTGAGCAGGGTAGGTAATAAGGAGATAGATTTGGGTGCAGGGTTAGGGGATAAAGGTACAGTAGTGTGAGCAGGGTTAGGTAATAAGGAGATAGATTTGGGTGCAGGGTTAGGGGATAAGGGTACAGTAGTATGAGCAGGGTTAGGTAATAGGGACATAGTTTCGGGTGCAAGGTTAGGGGGTAAGGGTACAGTAGTGTGAGCAGGGTTAGGTAATAAGGAGATAGATTTGGGTGCAGGGTTAGCGGGTAAGGGTACAGTAGTGTGAGCGGGGTTAGGTAATAAGGAGATAGATTTGGGTGCAGGGTTAGGGGATAAGGGTACAGTAGTGTGAGCAGGGTTAGGTAATAAGGAGATAGATTTGGGTGCAGGGTTAGGGGATAAGGGTACAGTAGTGTGAGCAGGGTTAGGTAATAAGGAGATAGATTTGGGTGCAGGGTTAGGGGATAAGGGTACAGTAGTGTGAGCAGGGTTAGGTAATAAGGAGATAGATTTGGGTGCAGGGTTAGGGGATAAGGGTACAGTAGTGTGAGCGGGGTTAGGTGATAAGGACATAGTTTTGGGTGCAGGGTTAGCGGGTAAGGGTACAGTAGTGTGAGCGGGGTTAGGTAATAAGGAGATAGATTTGGATGCAGGGTTAGGGGGTAAGGGTACAGTAGTGTGAGCAGGGTTAGGTAATAAGGGGATAGATTTGGATGCAGGGTTAGGGGGTAAGGGTACAGTAGTGTGAGCAGGGTTAGGTGATAAGGACATAGTTTCGGGTGCAAGGTTAGGGGGTAAGGGTACAGTAGTGTGAGCAGGGTTAGGTAATAAGGAGATAGATTTGGGTGCAGGGTTAGCGGGTAAGGGTACAGTAGTGTGAGCGGGGTTAGGTAATAAGGAGATAGATTTGGGTGCAGGGTTAGCGGGTAAGGGTACAGTAGTGTTAGCGGGGTTAGGTGATAAGGACATAGTTTTGGATGCAGGGTTAGGGGGTAAGGGTACAGTAGTGTTAGCAGGGTAGGTAATAAGGAGATAGATTTGGGTGCAGGGTTAGGGGATAAAGGTACAGTAGTGTGAGCAGGGTTAGGTAATAAGGAGATAGATTTGGGTGCAGGGTTAGGGGATAAGGGTACAGTAGTGTGAGCAGAGTTAGGTGATAAGGACATAGTTTTGGATGCAGGGTTAGGGGGTAAGGGTACAGTAGTGTTAGCGGGGTTAGGTGATAAGGACATAGTTTTGGATGCAGGGTTAGGGGGTAAGGGTACAGTAGTGTTAGCAGGGTAGGTAATAAGGAGATAGATTTGGGTGCAGGGTTAGGGGATAAAGGTACAGTAGTGTGAGCAGGGTTAGGTAATAAGGAGATAGATTTGGGTGCAGGGTTAGGGGATAAGGGTACAGTAGTGTGAGCAGGTTTAGGTAATAGGGACATAGTTTCGGGTGCAAGGTTAGGGGGTAAGGGTACAGTAGTGTGAGCAGGGTTAGGTAATAAGGAGATAGATTTGGGTGCAGGGTTAGTGGGTAAGGGTACAGTAGTGTGAGCGGGGTTAGGTAATAAGGAGATAGATTTGGGTGCAGGGTTAGGGGATAAGGGTACAGTAGTGTGAGCAGGGTTAGGTAATAGGGACATAGTTTTGGGTACAAGGTTAGGGGGTAAGGGTACAGTAGTGTGAGCAGGGTTAGGTAATAAGGAGATAGATTTGGGTGCAGGGTAAGGGGGTAAGGGTACAGTAGTGTGAGCGGGGTTAGGTGATAAGGACATAGTTTTGGGTGCAGGGTTAGCGGGTAAGGGTACAGTAGTGTTAGCAGGGTTAGGTAATAAGGAGAAAGATTTGGGTGCAGGGTTAGGGGGTAAGAGTACAGTAGTGTGAGCAGGGTTAGGTAATAAGGACATAGTTTTGGATGCAGGGTTAGGGGGTAAGGGTACAGTAGTGTTAGCAGGGTTAGGTAATAAGGAGAAAGATTTGGGTGCAGGGTTAGGGGATAAGGGTACAGTAGTGTGAGCGGGGTTAGGTGATAAGGACATAGTTTTGGGTGCAGGGTTAGCGGGTAAGGGTACAGTAGTGTTAGCAGGGTTAGGTAATAAGACATAGTTTCGGGTGCAAGGTTAGGGGGTAAGGGTACAGTAGTGTGAGCAGGGTTAGGTAATAAGGAGATAGATTTGGGTGCAGGGTTAGCGGGTAAGGGTACAATAGTGTGAGCGGGGTTAGGTAATAAGGAGATAGATTTGGGTGCAGGGTTAGGGGATAAGGGTACAGTAGTGTGAGCAGGGTTAGGTAATAAGGAGATAGATTTGGGTGCAGGGTTAGCGGGTAAGGGTACAGTAGTGTTAGCGGGGTTAGGTGATAAGGACATAGTTTTGGATGCAGGGTTAGGGGGTAAGGGTACAGTAGTGTGAGCAGGGTAGGTAATAAGGAGATAGATTTGGGTGCAGGGTTAGGGGATAAGGGTACAGTAGTGTGAGCAGGGTTAGGTAATAAGGAGATAGATTTGGGTGCAGGGCTAGGGGATAAGGGTACAGTAGTGTGAGCGGGGTTAGGTGATAAGGACATAGTTTTGGGTGCAGGGTTAGCGGGTAAGGGTACAGTAGTGTTAGCGGGGTAGGTAATAAGGAGATAGATTTGGGTGCAGGGTTAGGGGATAAGGGTACAGTAGTGTGAGCAGGGTTAGGTAATATGGAAATAGATTTGGGTGCAGGGTTAGGGGGTAAGGGTACAGTAGTGTGAGCAGGGTAGGTAATAAGGAGATAGATTTGGGTGCAGGGTTAGGGGATAAGGGTACAGTAGTGTGAGCAGGGTTAGGTAATAAGGAGATAGATTTGGGTGCAGGGTTAGGGGGTAAGGGTACAGTAGTGTGAACAGGGTTAGATAATAAGGAGATAGATTTGGGTGCAGGGTTAGGGGGTAAGGGTACAGTAGTGTGAGCAGGGTTAGGTAATAAGGAGATAGATTTGGGTGCAGGGTTAGGGGATAAGGGTACAGTAGTGTGAGCAGGGTTAGGTAATAAGGAGATAGATTTGGTAGCAGGGTTAGGGGGTAAGGGTACAGTAGTGTGAGCGGGGTTAGGTGGTAAGGACATAGTTTTGGGTGCAGGGTTAGCGGGTAAGAGTACAGTAGTGTTAGCAGGGTTAGGTGATAAGGACATAGTTTTGGATGCAGGGTTAGGGGGTAAGAGTACAGTAGTGTGAGCAGGGTTAGGTGATAAGGACATAGTTTTGGGTGCAGGGTTAGCGGGTAAGGGTACAGTAGTGTTAGCGGGGTTAGGTGATAAGGACATAGATTTGGATGCAGGGTTAGGGGTTAAGGGTACAGTAGTGTGAGCAGGGTTAGGTAATAAGGGGATAGATTTGGATGCAGGGTTAGGGGGTAAGGGTACAGTAGTGTGAGCAGGGTTAGGTGATAAGGACATAGATTTGGTTGCAGGGTTAGGGGGTAAGGGTACAGTAGTGTGAGCAGGGTTAGGTGATAAGGACATAGATTTGGTTGCAGGGTTAGGGGGTAAGGGTACAGTAGTGTGAGCAGAGTAAGGTGATAAGGACATAGATTTGGGAGCAGGGTTAGGGAGTGATAATGCTGATTATCTTTACAGGAATGAAAGCTATACCTTAAACACACCTTAAATACACTTTAAACCTTTAGCCGCTGCGGCCGCTATACTTAATTTACACTCTACGCACCTTTTACGCTGTTAGCATACAGAGTTCCGTACAGTGTACGGACTTTGCATACACACGCCGCGCTGACGGTACAAAGTACTCACAGCGCATACACACCCAGAGATACACTTTAAACCTTCTACAGCAATCCTATGCAATAATAGTACACTTTAAACCTTAGCAGGGCAATGAGGACACAACACCAATTGTGATTTTACCGCTGGGTTTCGACACCACAGTGGATTATTTCTGAAAGGGGGTTTACAATACAAATTATACACTACAATACAAAACAATATAACAGAATAATGGCTACAGGTCAATGTACATACGTGAGTATATTCGCGTGCGCTTCCCGGTCCGGTCCTCCGTCATCAAATAGATAACGTTGTGAGTCTTGTGTCTGGCCGGGCTGCAGCAGGCTTTATTTATACAATTCCTCCAAAAGCAATACAATGGATACTGTAATCCATTTGTCCATTGGACACAGGAATGCACTTTTACAGTACAGAAGAGGTCATAGGTTGATTTGAAAAGGTAGGCGATGTCTTTCTCAACTGCTCTTGTGGGTGGTCTCCTCTGGATTCCCGCCGCATACATAATATACAGTAAATACAGTTTATATCTATATTCTGCTTCTGCACATAACTATCCGCAGGAACATGCGATCTTCCGCAGACCAACACCGGAATGTTACCCTTAAAATACTCTACAGCTGGATACCAAATACCACCTTATAACCTTAGTCTGTCCCCTCTTATCCTGTAAAGGTGAATCCCTTTGTTCTGCAACCATTTAAACAGCTATAACTTTCTGATGTGGTGCAAGGAGACTATGTGTACATTGTGCGCTATTTGGATTAAATATGTAATGTGTTTTGATGGCTCTCCATGCGTACACAAACTGCCGTAAATACCCATACCACGCGCCGATGCGCAGGACCGCATGAGCGACCATACGCAAATTGCGGATATGTGCACGCACGGCAGAACAAGTGCACGCGCAGTGTGCATGTGTGTGCAGTTTGTATGTGATGTGTGTTCTGCAATATTTTTCGACTTTGACAGAGTAAGGGTACAGTAGTGTGAGCAGGGTTAGGTGATAAGGACATAGATTTGGGTGCAGGGTTAGGGAGTAAGGGTACAGTAGTGTGAGCAGGGTTAAGGGATAAGGACACACCAGCATGAGCAGAGAGTTGATCATGATAGTGCCCCCGGTATCCATTATGCCACACTAATATGTTACACCAGTTTACATTATGCCACATATCAACCCCAGTTAACATTATAGATCATAAATATATAAATATATATATATATATATATATATATATATAAAAAAATTGGAGCACCCACCAGTCTCAATATTCAAATATGCACCAGATTTATTTATATTGACAGCATAATTCAGCTGTGCCTTACAGCCTATACGGTAACAGGTGTACCTTCCAGCATACAGGGTATCTCAAACATTTTCGGTCCTTGCAGACCATCATCAGGAGATATTCAATGATATTCAAAGAAAGCTGTCTTAACCATCCAACAATCCATCAGCTGCATATCTGGCCATGCCTCACCGGCTCCTTAAATACCCTAAAATTCAAAAATTCGCGCCAATACGGCGTCATAGTGACCTCATTGTGTGGGCGGAGCCACCCAAACCACACTGAACTGTCACCATTACGTATATGTCAAATATATTAGACCTTACCCATTATGCCTTACAGATAGCGTTTTCGCCAACATATAATTAATAGTCACGTCACGATCAGACCACATCTTACCCTTTGTTTTTACCTTTACCTACGGGAGGATTTAACCCACCGCCGGAGACCGCATCGCTGCTTCCTGGATCCCGTGAGCCGCAACACGTGACAACAAGTCACGTGATAGCGGAAATGACGTTCCGCTCTCGGTTACTAGGTAACCGAAGGACGCTGTACTATTACACAGGCCCTGTAAATCGCTATATATCACAACCAGACACATAATCACGGGAGTAACAAGCTACAATCAATTGCTAAGTAGCCACCAAAGCGATCAATTCATCAAGACTTTGAGTGTACAAGCATTAATGGTTGCTTAACAACCATACTATTAGATCATATCTAGATCTCACAGCCAGTCACGTAATAACGGAAGTGACGAGCTATATTCAGCTGCTAGGTAACCACCAAATCGATAGACCTGTCAGTGCTTTGGGTGTACAAACACTATTGGTCACTTAGCAACCATACCAGTAGATGCAATATCGCAACCTTAAAAAAGGCTACTATCAAAATGGACGTATATTTTATTCATTTCTTAAAGGGGCAAGGACATAATTATTCAGTAATTAAAAGGGGAAAGGAGCCGGTGAAGCATCGCGGACAGTATGACACACATATCCAAACAAATACTTAAACACTAAATAAATTCTTAGACTAAAGATTATATCATCAGATGAAAGACTATATCAATATATATCTATCCACCTGTGGCCTATCCAAAACTCAATATATATCTTTAGTTTAATACTATAAAAATTACATTAATATTTTTTCTTTATTTCATTTTTTTCTTTTTTTCTTTTTTTCTTTTTTTCTCTAAAAGTGTTATTTAGAATTATTATTTAGAAGTGCATTGGTCCTATAGAAATTATCTCAAGAACACCCCTAATGGGTTGTTTTCATTAAGTCCATGCGGGGCCAGTGTCCCCAACCTAAAAATCCATCTGGCTTCCAGTTTCTTTAGGATCATAGCTCGATCACCTCCTCGTATAGGGTCTGGTACCCAATCGATCAATCTGCATCTAAGTGAGGAAACTTGATGGCCTGCTGTCAAAAAATGTTGGGCCACAGGTTTATCTGTCCGTCCTGAGATCACTGCCTGATGAATAGAGCTCCTGTGGTTCGCCATTCGCTCTCTAAAACTACAAGTGGTCATTCCAACGTAAGCTAAGCCACAGGGGCATAAGAGCATGTAAACTACAAAACTCATTCTGCAGTGCAATTTATAGCGAATCTGGATTGGACTTCCAGTATGTGGATGTGGGAATGTGCTCCCAGGCAGTAATGATCGACACGTTACACATCCCGCGCATTTAAAGCATCCAGGTTTTCTGGAATTTAGCCATGTGCTGTCTTCACGTGGTACGAAAGATCGTCCCGGCTGCATCAAAATCTGCTTGAGGTTCCTACCACGCCGGTAGGCCATCATTGGTGATTTATTCATAGTGCCCTTAAACTTTGGTTCAGATTGGATAATCGGCCAGTGTTTTTTGATGGTTTTAGCAATCACGGGAGACCTATCGTCATATTGCGTTACAAAGATCATTCGTCCTTGTTGACGATCTCGTTTCTGAGTCAGTCTCATCCGTGCTTTATTTAGACAGCTTTCTATGACAGTCTTCTTGTATCCCCTCTCGAGGAACCGCTCTTTCATCTGTGTGATCTGCAACTCAGCCTTTGCAGAATCCGTATTATTGCGGAGTACCCTCATAAACTGGGATATCGGAAGGCTTGCTTTAAGGGCGGGTGGATGATTACTGGTTGCATATAAAAACGTGTTTCTGTCCGTCTCCTTTCGAAATAAGGTCGTGCCCAATTTCTTTCCCACACGAAAAACTGTCACATCCAGAAAGTTAATAGATTCGGAATCACATACCCCAGTAAATCGGACTGTGGATTCTAAATTATTTAACTCATCTAACATTAGAAAAAACTCTCCCTTGGTGCCATTCCATAAAAGGAATATGTCATCTATATACCTTTTTATAATATTGTCATCTATATACCTTTTATAAAAAACGCGGGTATATTTATGCATGACTATGAGGCAATGAATATTCTTCCTAAGTTTGGTTGTAAAATACAATATTATAAAAGGTATATAGATGACATATTCCTTTTATGGAATGGCACCAAGGGAGAGTTTTTTCTAATGTTAGATGAGTTAAATAATTTAGAATCCACAGTCCGATTTACTGGGGTATGTGATTCCGAATCTATTAACTTTCTGGATGTGACAGTTTTTCGTGTGGGAAAGAAATTGGGCACGACCTTATTTCGAAAGGAAACGGACAGAAACACGTTTTTATATGCAACCAGTAATCATCCACCCGCCCTTAAAGCAAGCCTTCCGATATCCCAGTTTATGAGGGTACTCCGCAATAATACGGATTCTGCAAAGGCTGAGTTGCAGATCACACAGATGAAAGAGCGGTTCCTCGAGAGGGGATACAAGAAGACTGTCATAGAAAGCTGTCTAAATAAAGCACGGATGAGACTGACTCAGAAACGAGATCGTCAACAAGGACGAATGATCTTTGTAACGCAATATGACGATAGGTCTCCCGTGATTGCTAAAACCATCAAAAAACACTGGCCGATTATCCAATCTGAACCAAAGTTTAAGGGCACTATGAATAAATCACCAATGATGGCCTACCGGCGTGGTAGGAACCTCAAGCAGATTTTGATGCAGCCGGGACGATCTTTCGTACCACGTGAAGACAGCACATGGCTAAATTCTAGAAAACCTGGATGCTTTAAATGCGCGGGATGTGTAACGTGTCGATCATTACTGCCTGGGAGCACATTCCCACATCCACATACTGGAAGTCCAATCCAGATTCGCTATAAATTGCACTGCAGAATGAGTTTTGTAGTTTACATGCTCTTATGCCCCTGTGGCTTAGCTTACGTTGGAATGACCACTTGTAGTTTTAGAGAGCGAATGGCGAACCACAGGAGCTCTATTCATCAGGCAGTGATCTCAGGACGGACAGATAAACCTGTGGCCCAACATTTTTTGACAGCAGGCCATCAAGTTTCCTCACTTAGATGCAGATTGATCGATTGGGTACCAGACCCTATACGAGGAGGTGATCGAGCTATGATCCTAAAGAAACTGGAAGCCAGATAGATTTTTAGGTTGGGGACACTGGCCCCGCATGGACTTAATGAAAACAACCCATTAGGGGTGTTCTTGAGATAATTTCTATAGGACCAATGCACTTCTAAATAATAATTCTAAATAACACTTTTAGAGAAAAAAAGAAAAAAAGAAAAAAATGAAATAAAGAAAAAATATTAATGTAATTTTTATAGTATTAAACTAAAGATATATATTGAGTTTTGGATAGGCCACAGGTGGATAGATATATATTGATATAGTCTTTCATCTGATGATATAATCTTTAGTCTAAGAATTTATTTAGTGTTTAAGTATTTGTTTGGATATGTGTGTCATACTGTCCGCGATGCTTCACCGGCTCCTTTCCCCTTTTAATTACTGAATAATTATGTCCTTGCCCCTTCAAGAAATGAATAAAATATACGTCCATTTTGATAGTAGCCTTTTTTAAGGTTGCGATATTGCATCTACTGGTATGGTTGCTAAGTGACCAATAGTGTTTGTACACCCAAAGCACTGACAGGTCTATCGATTTGGTGGTTACCTAGCAGCTGAATATAGCTCGTCACTTCCGTTATTACGTGACTGGCTGTGAGATCTAGATATGATCTAATAGTATGGTTGTTAAGCAACCATTAATGCTTGTACACTCAAAGTCTTGATGAATTGATCGCTTTGGTGGCTACTTAGCAATTGATTGTAGCTTGTTACTCCCGTGATTATGTGTCTGGTTGTGATATATAGCGATTTACAGGGCCTGTGTAATAGTACAGCGTCCTTCGGTTACCTAGTAACCGAGAGATCGGAACGTCATTTCCGCTATCACGTGACTTGTTGTCACGTGTTGCGGCTCACGGGATCCAGGAAGCAGCGATGCGGTCTCCGGCGGTGGGTTAAATCCTCCCGTAGGTAAAGGTAAAAACAAAGGGTAAGATGTGGTCTGATCGTGACGTGACTATTAATTATATGTTGGCGAAAACGCTATCTGTAAGGCATAATGGGTAAGGTCTAATATATTTGACATATACGTAATGGTGACAGTTCAGTGTGGTTTGGGTGGCTCCGCCCACACAATGAGGTCACTATGACGCCGTATTGGCGCGAATTTTTGAATTTTAGGGTATTTAAGGAGCCGGTGAGGCATGGCCAGATATGCAGCTGATGGATTGTTGGATGGTTAAGACAGCTTTCTTTGAATATCATTGAATATCTCCTGATGATGGTCTGCAAGGACCGAAAACGTTTGAGATACCCTGTATGCTGGAAGGTACACCTGTTACCGTATAGGCTGTAAGGCACAGCTGAATTATGCTGTCAATATAAATAAATCTGGTGCATATTTGAATATTGAGACTGGTGAGTGCTCCAATTTTTTTCTATATACAATTGGATGTTCGTGAGAACTTCTTTGGATGACACCCCAGCGGATGGACTATGATCAAAACGTGAGTGCGACCCATATACCCATATATATATATATATATATATATATATATATATATATCCCTGGCATGCTATATTGTCCTGTATGTGTGTGTATGTGCCCATATATGACATGCTACTGACTTCTCTGAAGTAACTGGCACTTGCTGACTGGCTGCTTCTGTTGTTTTTATATAACTAGTGACATTGTGTGCCTCCTTCTGTAACTAGTGACCCTGCATGCCCCCCCCCATATAACTAGTAACCCTGTATGTCCCCCATCTAGTGACCCTGTGTGCTCCCCCTATATAACTAGTGTTCGTATAACCCCCCATCTAAATAGTGACCCTGTATGCCCCCCCATATAATTGTGCCCTCCTATAGTAACTAGTGACAGGGTGCCCTCCCAGGTAACTAGTGACCCTGTGTGCCCTCCCATGTAATTATTGACTTTTGGTGTAACCCATATAAATAGTGACCGTGCGTCCACTAATATAACTAGTGACCCTGTGTGCCCCTATCTAACCTAGTGACCCGTTGTACCCCCAATATAACTATTGACCGTGCGCCCCCTAATATAACTAGTGACCCTGTATGCTCCCCCCATATAACTAGTGACCGTGTGTCACCCATATAACTAGTAGTGATGTGCACCGGAAATTTTTCGGGTTTTGTGTTTTGGTTTTGGGTTCGGTTCCGTGGCCGTGTTTTGGGTTCGAACGCGTTTTGGCAAAACCTCACCGAATTTTTTTTGGCGGATTCTGGTGTGTTTTGGATTCGGGTGTTTTTTTCAAAAAACCCTAAAAAACAGCTTAAATCATTGAATTTGGGGGTCATTTTGATCCCATAGTATTATTAACCTCAATAACCATAATTTACACTCATTTCCAGTCTATTCTGAACACCTCACACCTGACAATATTATTTTTAGTCCTAAAATTTGCACCGAGGTCGCTGGATGGCTAAGCTAAGCGACACAAGTGGCCGACACAAACACCTGGCCTATCTAGGAGTGGCACTGCAGTGTCAGGCAGGATGGCCCTTCCAAAAAATACTCCCCAAACAGCACATGACGCAAAGAACAAAAGAGGCGCAATGAGGTAGCTGTGTGAGTAAGCTAAGCGACCCTAGTGGCCGACACAAACACCTGGCCCATCTAGGATTGGCACTGCAGTGTCAGGCAGGATGGCCCTTCCAAAAAATACTCCCCAAACAGCACATGACGCAAAGAAAACAAGAGGCGCAATGAGGTAGCTGTGTGAGTAAGCTAAGCGACCCTAGTGGCCGACACAAACACCTGGCCCATCTAGGAGTGGCACTGCAGTGTCACACAGGATGGCCCTTCCAAAAAATACTCCCCAAACTGCACATGACGCAAAGAAAAAAAAGAGGCGCAATGAGGTAGCTGTGTGAGTAAGCTAAGCGACCCTAGTGGCCGACACAAACACCTGGCCCATCTAGGAGTGGCACTGCAGTGTCACGCAGGATGGCCCTTCCAAAAAATACTCCCCAAACAGCACATGACGCAAAGAAAAAAAGAGGCGCAATGAGGTAGCTGTGTGAGTAAGCTAAGCGACCCTAGTGGCCGACACAAACACCTGGCCCATCTAGGAGTGGCACTGCAGTGTCAGGCAGGATGGCCCTTCCAAAAAATACTCCCCAAACAGCACATGACGCAAAGAAAAAAAGAGGCGCAATGAGGTAGCTGTGTGAGTAAGCTAAGCGACCCTAGTGGCCGGCACAAACACCTGGCCCATCTCACGCAGGATGGCCCTTCCAAAAAATACTCCCCAAACAGCACATGACGCAAAGAAAAAAAGAGGCGCAATGAGGTAGCTGTGTGACGACTAAGCTAAGCGACCCTAGTGGCCGACACAAACACCTGGCCCATCTAGGAGTGGCACTGCAGTGTCACGCAGGATGGCCTTTCCAAAAAATACTCCCCAAACAGCACATGACGCAAAGAAAAATGAAAGAAAAAAGAGGTGCAAGATGGAATTGTCCTTGGGCCCTCCCACCCACCCTTATGTTGTATAAACAGGACATGCACACTTTAACCAACCCATCATTTCAGCGACAGGGTCTGCCACACGACTGTGACTGAAATGACTGGTTGGTTTGGGCCCCCACCAAAAAAGAAGCAATCTCTCCTTGCACAAACTGGCTCTACAGAGGCAAGATGTCCACCTCATCATCATCGTCCGATTCATCACCCCTTTCACTGTGTACATCCCCCTCCTCACAGATTATTAATTCGTCCCCACTGGAATCCACCATCTCAGATCCCCGTGTACTTTCTGGAGGCAATTGCTGCTGGTGAATGTCTCCATGGAGGAATTGATTATAATTAATTTTAATGAACATCATCTTTTCCACATTTTCTGGAAGTAACCTCATACGCCGATTGCTGACAAGGTGAGCGGCGGCACTAAACACTCTTTCGGAGTACACACTGGAGGGAGGGCAACTTAGGTAGAATAAAGCCAGTTTCTGCAAGGGCCTCCAAATTGCCTCTTTTTCCTGCCAGTATACGTACGGACTGTCTGACGTGCCTACTTGGATGCGGTCACTCATATAATCCTCCACCATTCTTCCAATGGTGAGAGAATCATATGCAGTGACAGTAGACGACATGTCAGTAATCGTTGGCAGGTCCTTCAGTCCGGACCAGATGTCAGCATGAGCAGTCGCTCCAGACTGCCCTGCATCACCGCCAGCGGGTGGGCTCGGAATTCGTAGCCTTTTCCTCGCACCCCCAGTTGCGGGAGAATGTGAAGGAGGAGATGTTGACGGGTCGCGTTCCGCTTGACTTGACAATTTTCTCACCAGCAGTTCTTTGAACCTCTGCAGACTTCTGTCTGCCGGAAAGAGAGATCCAACGTAGGTTTTAAATCTAGGATCGAGCACGGTGGCCAAAATGTAGTGCTCTGATTTCAACAGATTGACCACCCGTGAATCCTGGTTAAGCGAATGAAGGGCTCCATCCACAAGTCCCACATGCCTAGCGGAATCGCTCTGTTTTAGCTCCACCTTCAATGCCTCCAGCTTCTTCTGCAAAAGCCTGATGAGGGGAATGACCTGACTCAGGCTGGCAGTGTCTGAACTGACTTCACGTGTGGCAAGTTCAAAAGGTTGAAGAACCTTGCACAAAGTTGAAATCATTCTCCACTGCGCTTGAGACAGGTGCATTCCACCTCCTTTGCCTATATCGTGGCCAGATGTATAGGCTTGAATGGCCTGTTGCTGCTCCTCCATCCTCTGAAGCATATAGAGGGTTGAATTCCACCTCGTTACCACCTCTTGCTTCAGATGATGGCAGGGCAGGTTCAGGTGTTTTTGGTGGTGCTCCAGTCTTCTGTACGCGGTGCCTGTACGCCGAAAGTGGCCCGCAATTCTTCTGGCCACCGACAGCATCTCTTGCACGCCCCTGTCGTTTTTTAAATAATTCTGCACCACCAAATTCAAGGTATGTGCAAAACATGGGACGTGCTGGAATTTGCCCAGATGTAATGCACGCACAATATTGCTGGCGTTGTCCGATGCCACAAATCCCCAGGAGAGTCCAATTGGGGTAAGCCATTCTGCGATGATCTTCCTCAGTTGCCGTAAGAGGTTTTCAGCTGTGTGCGTATTCTGGAAAGCAGTGATACAAAGCGTAGCCTGCCTAGGAACGAGTTGGCGTTTGCGAGATGCTGCTACTGGTGCCGCCGCTGCTGTTCTTGCAGCGGGAGGCAATACATCTACCCAGTGGGCTGTCACAGTCATGTAGTCCTGAGTCTGCCCTGCTCCACTTGTCCAAATGTCCGTGGTTAAGTGGACATTGGGTACAACTGCATTTTTTAGGACACTGGGGAGTCTTTTTCTCGGTATCGCCTGCCTAGAGAAGTGGAACCTAGATGGTATTTGGTAACGGGACTGTTGGACAGTCAATTGCTTACTGGAAGTAGTACAAGTGGTCTTCCGACTTCCCCTCTGGGATGACGATCGACTCCCAGCAGCAACAACAGCAGCGCCAGCAGCAGTAGGCGTTACACTCAAGGATGCATCGGAGGAATCCCAGGCAGGAGAGGACTCGTCAGACTTGCCAGTGACATGGCCTGCAGGACTATTGGCTTTCCTGGGTAAGGAGGAAATTGACACTGAGGGAGTTGGTGGTGTGGTTTGCGCGAGCTTGGTTACAAGAGGAAGGGATTTACTGCTCAGTGGACTGCTCCCGCTGTCGCCCAAAGTTTTTGAACTTGTCACTGACTTATTATGAATGAGCTGCAGGTGACGTATAAGGGAGGATGTTCCGAGGTGGTTAACGTCCTTACCCCTACTTATTACAGCTTGACAAAGGCAACACACGGCTTGACACCAGTTGTCCGCATTTCTGTTGAAATAATTCCACACTGAAGAGCTGATTTTTTTTGTATTTTGACCAGGCATGTCAATGGCCATATTCCTCCCACGGACAACAGGTGTCTCCCCGGGTGCCTGACTTAAACAAACCACCTCACCATCAGAATCCTCCTTGTCAATTCCTCCCCAGCGCCAGCAACACCCATATCCTCATCCTGGTGTACTTCAACACTGACATCTTCAATTTCACTATCAGGAACTGGACTGCGGGTGCTCCTTTCAACACTTGCAGGGGGCGTGCAAATGGTGGAAGGCGCAAGCTCTTCCCGTCCAGTGTTGGGAAGGTCAGGCATCGCAACCGACACAATTGGACTCTCCTTTGGGATTTGGGATTTCGAAGAACGCACAGTTCTTTGCTGTGCTTTTGCCGCAAGTCTTTTCTTTTTTCTAGCGAGAGGATGAGTGCTTCCATCCTCATGTGAAGCTGAACCACTAGCCATGAACATAGGCCAGGGCCTCAGCCGTTCCTTGCCACTCCGTGTCGTAAATGGCATATTGGCAAGTTTACGCTTCTCCTCAGACGCTTTTAATTTTGATTTTTGGGTCATTTTTTTACTGATCTTTTGTGTTTTGGATTTTACATGCTCTGTACTATGACATTGGGCATCGGCCTTGGCAGACGACGTTGATGGCATTTCATCGTCTCGGCCATGACTAGTGGCAGCAGCTTCAGCACGAGGTGGAAGTGGATCTTGATCTTTCCCTATTTTTTTAGCCTCCACATTTTTATTCTCCATATTTTGCGCACAACTAAAAGCCACCACAGGTGTAGATGGGTGGATAGTATAGTATTATATTACTTATGGACGACGAGTGATGACACAGAGGTAGGTACAGCCGTGGCCTACCGTACTGCTGCTTATATATATAATATACTGTATAACGGACCTGGTGGACACTGTCAGCAGACTGCTAAACTAGTATGAAGGAAAAAAAACCACCACAGGTATACAATGTAGATGGATGGATAGTATAGTATTATATTACTTATGGACGACGAGTGACGACACAGAGGTAGGTACAGCCGTGGCCTACCGTACTGCTGCTTATATATATAATATACTGTATAACGGACCTGGTGGACACTGTCAGCAGACTGCTAAACTAGTATGAAGAAAAAAAAAAACACCACAGGTATACAATGTAGATGGATGGATAGTATAGTATTATATTACTTATGGACGACGAGTGCACTGACGACACAGAGGTAGGTACAGCCGTGGCCTACCGTACTGCTGCTTATATATATAATATACTGTATAACGGACCTGGTGGACACTGTCAGCAGACTGCTAAACTAGTATGAAGAAAAAAACAACAACACAGGTATACAATGTAGATGGATGGATAGTATAGTATTATATTACTTATGGACGACGAGTGCACTGACGACACAGAGGTAGGTACAGCCGTGGCCTACCATACTGCTGCTTATATATATAATATACTGTATAACGGACCTGGTGGACACTGTCAGCAGACTGCTAAACTAGTATGAAGAAAAAAAAAACACCACAGGTATACAATGTAGATGGATGGATAGTATAGTATTATATTACTTATGGACGACGAGTGCACTGACGACACAGAGGTAGGTACAGCCGTGGCCTACCGTACTGCTGCTTATATATATAATATACTGTATAACGGACCTGGTGGACACTGTCAGCAGACTGCTAAACTAGTATGAAGAAAAAAAAAAAACACCACAGGTATACAATGTAGATGGATGGATAGTATAGTATTATATTACTTATGGACGACGAGTGATGACACAGAGGTAGGTACAGCCGTGGCCTACCGTACTGCTGCTTATATATATAATATACTGTATAACGGACCAGGTGGACACTGTCAGCAGACTGCTAAACTAGTATGAAGAAGAAAAAAAACACCACAGGTATACAATGTAGATGGATGGATAGTATAGTATTATATTACTTATGGACGACGAGTGACGACACAGAGGTAGGTACAGCCGTGGCCTACCGTACTGCTGCTTATATATATAATATACTGTATAACGGACCTGGTGGACACTGTCAGCAGACTGCTAAACTAGTATGAAGAAGAAAAAAAACACCACAGGTATACAATGTAGATGGATGGATAGTATAGTATTATATTACTTATGGACGACGAGTGACGACACAGAGGTAGGTACAGCCGTGGCCTACCGTACTGCTGCTTATATATATAATATACTGTATAACGGACCTGGTGGACACTGTCAGCAGACTGCTAAACTAGTATGAAGAAGAAAAAAAACACCACAGGTATACAATGTAGATGGATGGATAGTATAGTATTATATTACTTATGGACGACGAGTGACGACACAGAGGTAGGTACAGCCGTGGCCTACCGTACTGCTGCTTATATATATAATATACTGTATAACGGACCTGGTGGACACTGTCAGCAGACTGCTAAACTAGTATGAAGGAAAAAAAAACACCACAGGTATACAATGCAGATGGATGGATAGTATAGTATTATATTACTTATGGACGACGAGTGACGACACAGAGGTAGGTACAGCCGTGGCCTACCGTACTGCTGCTTATATATATAATATACTGTATAACGGACCTGGTGGACACTGTCAGCAGACTGCTAAACTAGTATGAAGAAAAAAAAAAACACCACAGGTATACAATGTAGATGGATGGATAGTATAGTATTATATTACTTATGGACGACGAGTGACGACACAGAGGTAGGTACAGCCATGGCCTACCGTACTGCTGCTTATATATATAATATACTGTATAACGGACCTGGTGGACACTGTCAGCAGACTGCTAAACTAGTATGAAGGGAAAGAAAACACCACAGGTATACAATGTAGATGGATGGATAGTATAGTATTATATTACTTATGGACGACGAGTGCACTGACGACACAGAGGTAGGTACAGCCGTGGCCTACCGTACTGCTGCTTATATATATAATATACTGTATAACGGACCTGGTGGACACTGTCAGCAGACTGCTAAACTAGTATGAAGGGAAAAAAAACACCACAGGTATACAATGTAGATGGATGGATAGTATAGTATTATATTACTTATGGACGACGAGTGCACTGACGACACAGAGGTAGGTACAGCCGTGGCCTACCGTACTGCTGCTTATATATATAATATACTGTATAACGGACCTGGTGGACACTGTCAGCAGACTGCTAAACTAGTATGAAGAAAAGAAAAAAAAACACAGGAGTGTTTTTCAGGCAGACAAACGTATACTGGACTGGTGGTCACTGTCAGCAAAACTGTGCACTGTACTCCTGCTATAACTGCTCCCCAGTCCCCACAATTAGGCAGTGTGAGCAGAGCAGTGCACTCAGCACAGATATATCATGCAGCAGTGCAGCACACTGAATGAGCACAGATATGGTGGTCGGAGCGTTTTTTTCAGGCAGAGAAACAAAGGATTAAACTCACTGGTGGTATAATCAAAACCCTGCACTGTACTCCCTAACAGCTGCTCCCCGTCCCCAATCCTCCCCACAATTATAACTAACTAAGTCACTCTGTGTTCTACTATAACGGAGAGGACGCCAGCCACGTCCTCTCCCTATCAATCTCAATGCACGTGTGAAAATGGCGGCGACGCGCGGCTCCTTATATAGAATCCGAGTCTCGCGAGAATCCGACAGCGGGATGATGACGTTCGGGCGCGCTCGGGTTAACCGAGCAAGGCGGGAGGATCCGAGTCGCTCGGACCCGTGTAAAAGAAGGGTGAAGTTCGGGTGGGTCGGATTCCGAGGATCCGAACCCGCTCATCACTAATAACTAGTGACGCGCCTTCAGTTGGAATGACTTGACATATGCCTTTTCGCTCTTGCCATGCGCTTAAAGGGCTCTCTGTCTGAGGCTGTGCTGTGGCTGGAGGCGGTGAGGTGTGGCTGCACTGGCCTCAAGTTTTCTAGCTGCAGCAGACAACACTCTACTCTGGCTGGTCCGTAGCAGCCGCAAGGCTCCCCTTCATCTCCTCCGTGGTTGGGCTGGGAACTTGTTGGTTGACATCAGCCAGGGTTGGTCTATCACGAAGAGGGACAAGTTATCACTCACAGACTGGTCCCAGCTGGTGGCTGCTGCCTGGCAAACACTGTCTAGGATTTCCAATAGCCCGGCTCTGTTGCTGCTCCTGCTTCTCAGAGCTGTAAGTCAATGGCAGGTCTGTGGGCATAGCATGAGTCCAATGTCAACAGCTTTCTGTCCAATGCTAACGCAGTTGTAGTGTTATTCAAAGCATTATAACAGTGTTAGCAGTCTAACATTAAACATGATGCTTTACAATGTTAAAGTTATAATGCCAGTGCTGCAGAGAAGGGGAATGGCCTCCCCAGCCCTGCACTGTCCTGCAATGCATACCGCCGCTTGTGCAAGCCCTGCAAGTCGATTCTGCAGTACAGCCAATCCTGATATATCATGTGACAGCTTGGTAAGTGTGTACAGCTTACCGAATTGGTTGCTCAGTTGGTGGTTCTGGGGTTGACTGCTGTTTCCAGGACTAACGATAGCTGACTGACACATTTCATGAGGGAGCAGAAAGTAAACTCAAATAAATGTGAGACAAAATCTATTCTGCAAGTTCCACCGAAAGGCTCTATAAGCCCTGAGGGACATTAAACCACAAGGAGTTTGAGTGTTGCCCCCTTTAATAATGTTCTTGTAGTTTCCCCTTTAAGGCACTCAGATTACTTTTAACAGCCAATAGTAGTTAAATGGGGAGGAGTTTTTTGTCTTTAATAGTGGTGTGAGTCAGAGGATCCGCCTCTTTATTCAAGTTTTCCCTCCCTCCCACCCACCCACCCATTTTTTTGTATAGTTTATTAGTGTGTGGCGGTAAAGAACGGTAGTTTGTTAAATTACGTTTTAGGCTTAGTGGGTGCGCTCGCAGTGGGGTATGAAGTAAACCAATTGTCATTGATGGGAAATGGTTACACTGTATATAGGCCCTCATTCCGAGTTGATCGGTCGCAAGGCGAATTTAGCAGAGTTACACACGCTAAGCCGCCGCCTACTGGGAGTGAATCTTAGCTTCTTAAAATTGCGACCGATGTATTCGCAATATTGCGATTACTAACTACTTAGCAGTTTCAGAGTAGCTCCAGACTTACTCTGCCTGTGCGATCATTTCAGTGCTTGTCGTTCCTGGTTGACGTCACAAACACACCCAGCGTTCGCCCAGGCACTCCCACCGTTTCTCCGGCCACACCTGCGTTTTTTCCGGAAACGGTAGCGTTTTCAGCCACACGCCCCTGAAACGCCGTGTTTCCGCCCAGTAACACCCATTTCCTGTCAATCACATTACGATCGCCGGAGCGAAGAAAAAGCCGTGAGTAAAAATACTTTCTTCATAGTAAAGTTACTTGGCGCAGTCGCAGTGCGAACATTGCGCATGCGTACTAAGCGGATTTTCACTGCGATGCAATGAAAAATACCGAGGAACAACTCGGAATGAGGGCCATAGTTGTTAAGTACCTTTAAGTACTTTTAACATGAAATACACCGCTAGTAATTTTAAAAGGTTACAAATTATCTTTCAAGCAACTGCCAAGACTCATTACACATGATCAACATACATTAGAATTTTGGTTGAGCAGGCCAGAGACATTGGTCTGCCAAAGCCACACATTGGTCAGCAGATGCTGTCATCAGCTAAACGTATGCATGAGGCTGTGTACAATCTGACAATAAGGTGTTTGACCAATTCAACCACAGATCAAACAGATACAGATTGTAATGTGTGGCCAGATTTATCCATTAATTCTTACTGTATCTGTGTTAATGGTAGTAAACAGAGATTGTTTATCCACCCACAGTCAAGACAGTTCAGTGCGTTGGTTTTCATGGACACATGCATTTTCCCTAACCCACAAGCACAAGCTGTGGCTGCAGCGAATGACTGAAGCTTATCTCCTCATTCTAGAACCATGTGTAGCACTGAGAGACGTGAGCCAGATAAGATTAGAGTTTCTAGGTAGTTGGTGACTGAGCATCACATCGCTTTTCTGCCAGGTGCTTCCTGTCAACCAAGAAAAACACATCCGTGTGGTTTGGTTAGAACTGTGCAAAGCGTTTCATACTTTCTCATGTTAATTCTGCAACAAGAGATGGGCGCACGTCTTGTATCAGGTCCATAATGTATTAGGCTGCTGCTTTCACTGGGGAAGAGGTAAAATAAGACCATCATAAGAAGGCACATAGTTTCATTTCACAGAACATAAGTATACCTTGGAATATGATGTTCTCCATATAAGTCCATATAAAAAAATATCCACTATTAATTAATACAATAAAATATATTCCAAATGTAAGCTGTTAAATACTTAGGGACTAACCAGGATTGATGGCCAAATTGTTGAATCTAATGATAGATAGATAGATAGATAGATAGATAGATAGATAGATAGATAGATAGATAGATAGATAGATAGATAGATAGACAAAATATGAATCATAACTCACAAACTTTTCTTTCACTCATGGTTAGTGGTTGGGTGAAGCCATTTATTGTCAAACAACTGTGTTTACTCTTTTTTAAATCATAATGACAACAGAAACTACCCAAATGACCCTGATCAAAAGTTTACATACCCTGTAGATTTTGGCTTGATAACATGCACACAAGTTGACACAAACGGGTTTGAATGGCTACTAAAGGTAACCATCCTCACCTGTGATCTGTTTGCTTGTAATCAGTGTGTGTATCAAAGGTCAGTGAGTTTCTGGACTCCTGAAAGACCCTTGCATCTTTCATCCAGTGCTGCACTGACGTGTCTGGATTCTGAGTCATGGGGAAAGCAAAAGAATTGTCAAAAGATCTGCGGGAAAAGGTAATTGAACTGTATAAAACAGGAAAGGGATATAAAAAGATATCCAAGCAATTGAGAATGCCAATCAGCAGTGTTCAAACTCTAATTAAGAAGTGGAAAATGAGGGATTCTGTGGAAACCAAATCACGGTCAGGTAGACCAACAAAAATTTCAGCCACAACTGCCAGGAAAATTGTTCGGAATGCAAACAAAAATCCACAAATAACTTCAGCTGAAATACAGGACTCTCTGAAAAAAAGTGGTGTGGTTGTTTCAAGATGCACAATAAGGAGCCATTTGAAGAAAAATGGGCTGCATGGTCGAGTCGCCAGAAGAAAGCCATTACTACGCAAATGCCACAAAGCATCCCGCTTACAATACTCCAAACAACACAGAGACAAGCCTCAAAACTTCTGGAACAAAGTCATTTGGAGTGATGAGACCAAAATTGAACTTTTTGGCCACAACCATAAACGTTACATTTGGAGAGGAGTCAACAAGGCCTATGATGAAAGGTACACCATTCTTACTGTGAAACACGGAGGTGGATGGCTGATGTTTTAGGGCTGTGTGAGCTACAAAGGCACTGGAAACTTGGTCACAATTGATGGCAAGATGAATGCAGCATGTTATCAGAAAATACTGGAGGAAAATTTGCACAAGCTGCGCATGGGACGTACTTGGACGTTCCAACATGACAATGATCCAAAACACAAGGCCAAGTCGACTTATCATTGGCTACAGCAGAATAAAGTGAAGGTTCTGAAGTGGCCATCTCAGTCTCCTGACCTCAATATCATTGAGCCACTCTGGGGAGATCTCAAACGTGCAGTTCATGCAAGACAGCCCAAGAATTTACAGGAACTGGAGGCTTTTTGCCAAGAAGAATGGGCAGCTTTACCATCTGAGAAAATAAAGAGCCTCATCCACAACTACCACAAAAGACTTCAAGCTGTCATTGATGTTAAAGGGGGCAATACACGGTATTAAGAAGTTAAGAACTGGGGTATGTAAACTTTTGATCAGGGTCATTTGGGTAGTTTGTGTTGTCATTATGATTTAAAAAGAGTAAACACTGTTGTTTGACAATAAATGGCTTCACCCAACCACTAACCATGAGTGAAAGAAAAGTTTGTGAGTTATCATTCATATTCTCTGACAAATGGCCAGAAAATCACAAATTCTGCTAGGGTATGTAAACTTATGAGCACAACTGTAGATGAATTGATGCAATATAATAAAACAGTATAGCATTAAAGAAACACTAGACAACATACTATGAAAGTATACTTTGTGCTATCATTTATTTAAATACCATATCAATTTGTTTGGTTCCAGGAAACAACATAAAATAGGAAAAATGAATATTTGATGGGAACAGTCAAAATGTTGACAGCATTTTGGCCAGAGCGAACGCAGTTGTAATGTTATTCAAAGCATTATAACTGTGTCAGCAGTCTAACATTAAACATAATGCGTTATTATTTTAAAGTTCTAATGGCAGCATATCTTTTGGTTTGGGATTCAGGTCTAACTCCTACTATACCTTTTTGTTCACTTACTAATTGCTACTGGTTCAGACAATAATATTCCTCTTATTGTCCTTCACTTATTAGCATTCTGTGATATACTACTTGTCTGCACTGTACTGCCTATTTGTGCTTCCATGCTTCAATAAAGAAAAACAGTTAAAAAACATACTGACACTGTTAAATGGCTTCATTATTATTATTATTACAAATGTGTCGGCATAATGCTGTTCACATTTTGGCTCCCGACAGTTTATTAGATTAGTGTTGTTGTTTCTTTTTTTGTCATCTTCAGAGAATATTAGTAAAAACAAAATATTATTAATTTATCTGTGGATTGATAAAAATCAGTAAATTGCCAAAACTCTCCCTCTCTCTCTCTCTCTCTCTCTCTCTCTCTCTCTCTCTCTCTCTCTCTTTGATTTAAGTACAAATAGTACAGTAATAGGCCAGTTCTTTGATATGTGCGGATGGTGAGTGCTACCTTGGAGAAAAGTATAAGAAAAGGGAGTGTGATAAAAATCAACCAAATGTGCAGTTTAATTAAGGATTATGAGTCTAAAGGGGGGTACACATGGAGCGATAATCTTAGCAATCTGACTAGATTTCTTAGATTTTCAGCAAGATCGCTCCGTGTGTAGCCCTAACAGCGATAGCGATGCGCAGCCCCGCGCATCGCTATCGCTGGTGCTAGATTGGCCTGTCTAGCGAGTCGCTTACTTCACCCGCTGGGTGAAATGAGCGCCCCCCCCGTCTCCTCCCGCACGCTCAGCACACATCGCGCTGTGCTGAGCGCCGGGAGAGATGTGTGCTGAGCAGTTTGCTCAGCACACATCTTTCCCGCATCGGGCCGTGAGTACTGAAACACAGCCAGGAGTTTGCGCAGACCTGAGCCAGAGCGAGAGCGTGCTGGCTCAGGGTCTAGGTTCAGTTTGACAAGGTCATATAGTCGGAAAAGGTTATTTACATTTAGTGGGACCATCTGTATAACCTGGTCCTCAGACAATTTGTTAAAGTTTAAACGACCACTAAAAAAAACAGCCATGCCCAGCCTACGCGGAACCTGTACAACCTGCTGACCATGTTAATTTTCCTGGACTTGGTTTATTGTAGCCTCATGGAGCACTGTCAGGTATCCCCCAGCAAACAAGAAAGCAGTACTACACACGGTAACAGCCATTTCAGAGTGAGAGAGGAGAAAAATGTGTTTGGGCCCCTTTTAAAGGCCCAAAAAGTCAGGTGTGAGTAATGTAGAATTGGCAACACATGTAAACACGCTTCTCAAAAGCAGGTCTACTTTTTTTTAGGCTTTTTGTACGATTAGTATTTTTTTTCGGCCGCACATGCATTTTCACGGTAGAGATTTCAAATACGAATGCTTAGTAAATGACCGAGTTCTATACCTAAAGAGCCGCGTTTGACCGATGGTGTATTAATTCGTATTTTTACTACACAGCCGTAATAAAAATACGAATGCCCTCATCACTGCCGAGATTTGTGCTTAGTAAATTCCCGAGATGACACTTTGAAGAAAAAACACCAAATCGGTCAAAATCGGGACCTTAGTAAATATACCCCAAGGAGTGTTGGGGGGTGATAGTGACAGGCTAGACATGCTGTAGTGTGGAGAGGTATGATATTATGATACATTTGGAAATAGGAGTGGTGGTTGTAAGATGAACAGAGCAGTAGGATTGCAGATATACAGGTGAAAGGGCAGTGTTGGAAGTGTTCAGTGGCAGTAATTTGGTTACAGCAGAAAGTTTATGTTGTTGCAGAAACTGAAGTAGAAGGAGGTGTTAGTAATGAGAAGACAAGAGTGTGTTAGCAAAAAGCAAAAGGTAATTCAGACTGGATTTGCAGGTGTGTAAAGACAAAATGATACTGGTTCAGCATGTGCATGAAGATGTTTGTGAATACTACAAGTAAACATACAAGTAACTGCAGGAGAAATGAAAAATTGTAAGTGCGGCAAAAAAACATGGAAATAAAGTGCTTATTGTCCAGGTTACACTGACAGGATTTGTTAGGTGTGATAAGAAGGTGAACTCACAATTGTCCCCACAGTGCCAGATATGCCCCCTCTTTGCCAGATATGTCCCCACTTTAACAGATACACATGCCGCCAGAGTGCCAAATATGCCCCCAGAGTGCTAGATATGCCCCCAGAGTGCCAGATACACATGCCCCCAGAGTGCCAGATATGCCCCCAGAGTGATAAATATGCCCCTAGAGTGCCAGATATGCCCCCAGAGTGCCAGATACACATACCCCAGAGTGCTAGATATGTTCCTACAGTGCCAGATACACATATACCCCCAAAGTGCCAGATATGCCCCCACAGTGCCAGATACACATTCCCCCAGAGTGCCAGATATGCCCCTACTTTACCAGATACACATGCCCCCACAGTGCTAGATATGCCCCCACAGTGCCAGATACCCATATGCCCCCAGAGTTCCAGATATGCCCCTTCAGTGCCATATATGCTCCCACAGTACCAGATATGCCCCCACACTGCCACTGTCCTCCATTAACCAAACTTCACACTGCCCAGACTTTCTCCTCACAGTGCCAACACAGACTGCCAGGACCCAGGTAAGCTCAGCAGCGCAGCTCTTCTTCCTTCCGGTCTGCTCTCAAACAAAATGCAGCTCAGTCTCCTCAAATGGCCACCTCAGCACACTCCAAATGGGTGTGGCCAAATGCCACATGGGGCATGGCCAATAAAAATGGGGGCATGATACACATATTGGGGGGGCAGATACACATATGACCCCAATGGTGCCAGATACACATATGCCCCCACAGTTCCAGATATGCTCCTACAGTGCCAGATATACAAATGCCCCACGGTGCCAGATGCACAAATGCCCCACGGTGCCAGATACACAAATGCCCCTCGGTGCCAGATACACAAATGCCCTCAGTAGTGCCATATATGCCCCCACAGTGACAGATACATATTATCCCAGAGCACCAGATACATATTACCCCGCAGTGCCAGATACACATTGCCCCAGAGTGCCAGATATACATAAGCCCCCACAGTGCCAGATATGCCCCCACTGTGCCAGATACACATATGCCCCCACTGCGCCAGATACACATATGCCCCCACAGTGTCAGATACACAGGTGCGAGATATGCACCCACAGTGCCAGATACACATATGCCCCCACAGTTCCAGATATGTCCCACAGTGACAGATATGCCCCCACAGTGCCAGATATGCCCAAACAGTCCAGATATGCCCCCACTTTGCCAGATAGATTTGCCCCACAGTGCTAGATATGCCACCACAGTGCCAGATACACATATGCCCCAGAGTGCCAGATATGCCCACAGTGCAGTATAAGCCCCCACAGTGCCAGATATGCCCCCACTTTGCCAGAAATGCCCACAGTGCCAGATATGCCCCCACAGTGCGTATTGTATTGGTGATACTTATACTTTTATATTAAGGAAAAAATAGTTCTTTGTGGTTTGGAACCACACAATCAGATTGGACTACATCTTTTGTGACTAAGGGGGTTATTCAGGTTTGTCAGCAAATCAAAAAAGTTATCAATTGGGCAAACCATGTTGCACTGCAGGTGGGACAGATGTAACATGTGCAGAGATATTTAGGTTTGGGTGGGTTATATTAAATACTGGCTGTTTAATTTTTACCCTGCAATTTAAATTTTAGTTTGAACTCACCCAAATCTAACTCTCTCTGCACATGTTACATCTGCCCCACCTGTAGTGCAACATGGTTTTGCTCACTCTTTTTGTTTGCTAAAAAACCTGAATAAGGCCCTAAGTACTCAACTTTTTACACTGTATATAGCTTTCTTTTTATAGGTGCTTAATGATTAAGAACCCATCACATGTGAGAAGTGTGCAAGTGCCTTTAAGGACAAACAGCCCTAAGTATAAGGACTATCATTATAATTAGGCTTGTCAGACGATCCCTTTAAATAGGGACACTCATAAATTACACAGATTCTCTAGCTGGCTGACTTCAAGCCTGAATTTCCCCTGATATTAATCAGCCACGGAACCTGTGTAGTTCATGTGTGTCCCAGTTTAAAGGGGTATGGTAAGTCTATTTGATATTCTATTTTGAGGATATTTGTGTGATTAAAATTTATTGTAATGTATATATTTTATGAAGTAATATTTGCCATTGAAAACCTAAATCTTCTTGTACGTAAACTGACGATGTAAATATGTACTTTGCAAGTTACTGTTTCTCATTCTACAATGATATTTCTTCTTCGGGTTTCATAGGGTTCCACAGGGAGAACTTCAGGGTTGTAGGTGGTGGATGAGAGTCCGGGCACCAAACAGTTAAGCTTTCAGGCTTCCCAGAATGCTCGGCTCCTCTGCCCTATAACCCCACCTCCATGCTCAGGCAGGTCAATTATTTGGTGGTGCCAGCAGGAAAGCTGATTACAAGTTTACAGAGGGCTGCTATAGCAGCAAGATGCTTGCAAATTTGAAAGTTGTATTGTTTTTCCTTCTCTGAGCTTGTCAGTACTGTAAGTCTGTCAAACTTCAGCACCACAGCTCCATCACAAACTCCTGCATGTCCAATGCCTGTTAGGCGCCGGGGTCCGCTCGTCTGCGCGGCTTGGCGCCTAGCAACTAGGGACGCCGTGCGCGTACAGCCGCCGGCTCCCTAGCAACGCTAGACGCCGGGTGCGCTGAGCCGCACGGACCCTAGCAACGGGGACGCCACTGGCGGACCGCGTTCCCCGTTGCTGGGTCCTGTTTAAATTATAGGTGCACCTGTTTTCTGGCCGTGCAGCAAGGCAGCTGCACGGCATTCATTCTAATCAGCTGTCAGCAGCTGATTGGAGGACTCCTGTTTAAATACACTCTCAGGGCTTCTCACAGACGCCGGTAATAGCTTCCTGCATGCTGTCTTTGTTTGCTGAGAGTCTGTTTCCAGTCCTGCTGTATCCGGTCGTTCCAGTCCTCTGAAGTCCTGTACTCGGGAGTTGTCATCTCGTCCCTGGAGTCCTGGCGACCACCGTTTGACATCCAGTGGTGTTCGTGAGTCGCGGCTCTGCCGTGTGTAGCGGCTCGGACGCTTTACCCTTTGTTATTTGTGTTTGGAGCATTTTGCGGAGGGTTCCGCTTCCACAGGTCCACTCTGGTATCCGGCGGTGCCGGGTAGGAGTATTGGATAAGTGGATTTTGGTTGTCCTTTTCCCTGGCGGTTTTTCCGCACATACTTTAGGTTTGTTAGTTAGCTCGTAGCCCCTGGCCTGTTTGTTAGTTAGCGGTCCTCTTGTTATCATCCTGCCTCGGATTTCCCTTTGTCTCTCATTAAGACCGGGGGGCATCGAAGTTGGGCAGACATAATCCGCCCTTCAAACGCGGCTGCCAAGGGCTCAAGAAACCATAGTCTCGCAAGGGATTTTCGATAGCACGGGTGAGACAACAGAGTTAGGGCGCCAGGGGCTATTATTCTTTCCTGCTCCCGTTCCCAGCATTCCATTCCAGTGCTCCGGTCATAGTCATAAGATCTCCTCTGGCCAGGAGTGCTGGAATCATAACATTATTACCGGCCAATACCAAAACTTAAAATTAAACAGGGTTTAATTTTGTCTCATTCGGTTTTGTGAGACTTTATCGGCCTCATGAATCCAACAGGTTTAGGGCCAAATCCTGGTCAGCTCTTAGTCAGCCAGATTCAAGAACTTACTCAGATGGTTCAGGATCTTTCTCTTCGGGTGAAGTCGCAGGAAGATCTTTTGCGAGCTTCCCCGAGGGTAGTCCCTGAACCAAAGATGCATTTGCCTGACCGTTTTTCTGGTGATAGGAAAGAGTTTTTTAATTTTAAAGAATCCTGTAAACTTTATTTTCGTTTAAGACCGATTTCCTCGGGTACTGAATCTCAGCGGGTCGGGATTATTATTTCTTTGCTCCAGGGGGATCCTCAGACCTGGGCATTTGGTTTAAAAGCAGAGGATCTAGCATTGTTGTCAGTGGACGCTTTTTTTGGGTCTTTAGGGCTCTTGTATGATGACCCTGACAGAGAGGCGTCCGCTGAAAGTCAGTTGCGCGCTCTCAGGCAGGGTAGAAATCCTGCGGAGGTTTATTGTACGGAGTTTTGCCGTTGGTCGAACGACTGTGGCTGGAATGACCCAGCCCTGCGCAGTCAGTTTCGCCTCGGCTTATCAGAGTCTATAAAAGACAGTCTCCTTCAGTACCCCGCTCCTGAGACTCTCGATAAGCTCATGGAGCTTTCTATTAAGATAGATCGTCGTCTCAGAGAGCGGAGGGCTGAAAAAGAAGCACCTGTAAGGTCAAGTCCGTGTGTATATTCCATTCCTGAGGACGTAGAGGAGCCCATGCAGATGGGTCTCTCCCGGCTGTCTCCTGAAGAAAGAGCCAGAAGGCAAAATTCTGGTCTTTGTCTGTACTGTGGGGGTAAGGGACATTTTGCTCGTAATTGTCCGAACAAGTCGGGAAACGCTTTGACCAGGTGAATTGTGAGGGGGTTCACCTAGGTCTGCAGCTTATATCCTCGAATAACTCCCTTTTAGTCCCAGTTAAAGTTTCCTTTGGCAGCCTCAGTTCTTTGGTGTCGGCTTTTGTTGACAGTGGAGCTGCAGGAAACTTTATGGATTTAACTTGGGCTAAGGCCTTAGGCATTCCTCAGTTACCTTTGGGTAGGTGTGTCACCATGCATGGCTTGGATGGGAGTCCACTGTCCAATGGGGTTATTTCTCTCCGTACACCCCCTGTATTACTTACAGTAGGAGCTCTACATTCTGAAAAAATCGAGTTCTTCCTTACTCATTGCCCAGCAGTTCCAGTAGTTCTGGGTCACCCTTGGCTGGCCTTTCATAATCCCACCATTGATTGGCGGTCGGGGGAGATTTCACAATGGGGTACCTTTTGTGATAAGGAGTGTATTACGTTTCCAGTCAGAGTAGCAGCTGCCATTCCTGAACTCATTCCTGTGGAATACCAAGAATTTGCTGATGTGTTCTCCAAAGGCAATGCGGACATTCTGCCTCCCCATCGGCCTTATGATTGTGCTATTGAGTTAATTCCTGGTGCCGCATTGCCAAAGGGAAGATTATATGCTTTGTCCGGGCCAAAAACTGCGGCCATGAATGATTATGTTAAGGAGAGCCTAGGGAAGGGATTTATTAGACCATCAAAATCTCCTTTAAGTGCAGGCTTCTTCTTTGTGGAGAAAAAGGATGGCTCGCTTAGACCTTGTATTGACTTTAGAGCCCTGAATAAGATCTCAGTTAAAAATACTTATCCTGGTGTGGCCTGACTGCTGACAGAGACAGGCACCTTTTACAAGAGCTCCTGAAAAACGGGGCTTAAATATCTATAAAAAGCCCATTTCTGGGCTCACTCAAGACTCTCAGCAGCCCCACGATCTCTACTGTCCCCACTGTAGTGCCCCTGTCTGAGCCGCGGAATCGGGGAGTAGTTTTTACTGCTCCCGCGGATTGCGGCCTAAGGGACACATTGATGCCGGGGCCTCGATTTATCCCCCGTACCGGCGGTGGCTTCGGGGACCTTGAGACTAAAACGTGGGCTCCTCCTGGACGTTGGACACCCGCTCTGACGCTGGACACGGCTGGGAGACTCACCTCGCCACACGCCGCCTGCCTCTGCTGCCCGGGAACGCTGCCATTGCGGACGCTGGACGAGACCGCGTGAAGGCCGGCGGCCGTCTCACCAGCGCGTCTACGGCTCCCTGCTGCTGCATCTCTCCCGCAGAGTGAGTACACCTTACGGACTGGCGGTCTGAGGGGTCCCAGCGGGGGAGGACGACAATAGAGGTTTGCCCTGAGTCGAAGGTGCGCCGGACGGTGGTGGCCGGGGCCTGGGCCTGCCTGGAAGCCTCTCACCCTGGGGCTTAGTATGCAAGCAATAGTATATATAAGCACTAGTATCTGATAATCAGCTACTGGAACAAAGGCAGTCACCCCTACCTTCCCCCCACCTGACCCCCCCTCCCCCGGCTACTATATATATCTACGCAAAAAAAAAACTGGGGAACAGGCGGAGAAAGCACAAATCTGACACCCCCTATAGCCTGCAGGCTAGAAGTGCGGATTGGAGAAAAGGCTGGAGGAATACTCGGTGGACACCGGCTCCCACTGGTTAACCTATCGACCTTCAGGAGTGGGTCATATTTGACGCTTAGTCTGAGCTATTACTACATCTCCACCTGCGAGAGGTATTTCCACACCCGCAGCTCCCCGAAGATACCCCTCAGTAAATTATATCATAATCCCATCCCCACACGTATTTTCAGTCAGTACTAGAATTGTGGAGGGTCCAGATCAGGACACTCTCCCTACGGGGCCACTCATCACAGCCCTCTGGACCACAATCTAGATCTCCCTGAGTCTGTTAATGCTATGGACAAATTCATGTCTAAATCATTACGTAACCCACGGGGTGCTCAGTCGGGTAAAGGCAAAAATCGTGAAAATCCCGCTAGCAGTGCCCCTGTCTCCCCGACGTATAGTCAAGGCTCTAGTCCTAGGGGGCAATCTGCACCAATTATGGATCCTTCCAAATCCTTCACTACGAATGAAATTACAAATATTCTCTCATCTCTGCTAGATCAAAAACTGGCACCCCTAAAAACATCCCTGGATTCAGCGCTTGCACAGCTCACAGCCCATGATCAACGTATCTCAGAGGCAGAGCAACGAATCTCGGATCTAGAGGATGATCTGTCAACAGTTAAAACGACCCAGATGGAACACGACAAGCTGATGGTATCGTTGCAAGACAAATTAGAAGATTTGGAAAATCGTAATAGAAGAAATAATATACGTCTGGTGGGCTTGCCAGAATCTGTGAAATTCTCCGAACTCATGGCCCTGGTCTCCCAGTGGCTACCCAGGGAGCTGGGATGCGTATCAGCCACGGGCTCCATCCTAGTGGAACGTGTCCATCGGATCGGTCCCGATCGCCAGTCCGGCAGAGATAGGCCCAGACCGGTCATCATGAGAATTCTCAATTATGCCGATAAAGTCCGTTTGCTGGAAGCCTATAGGAAATACACGGACCTTCGATACCAGGACTCCAGGATTCTATTGTTTCAAGACTTCTCATACCTGGTTGCTGCAAGAAGACGAGAGTTCTCACCTGTTTGCAAACGTCTGTACGAGCTAGGCCACAGATTTGCGTTGATGTATCCGGCCAAGCTAAGAATCACCTATGGTGGGAAAACCCACTTTTTTGAAACCGCACAGGAGGCCAGGAATTTCGTGAACTCTTTGGATACAGCTCATCTTTCGGGTACAGATGATGCTGATTGACTCTGAGTATCCTTCTCAAGTGGGCCAATAGTCACCTCTGACTGACCAATTCATGTTAAAGTCCATTAATTTCCTCCTGTTTGAAAAGTTATTTAGAACATGTCTCTACACTGTAGAGATGGATTACTGCCGAGGCTGGAGCTCGAAGAGGGCCATGACCCGACAATACCAAATTGGCTATGTTCTTCTGTTTATTTCTCATTGCTCCTTTCCCCCTCTACAAAAGCCTCTATTACTCCTTTCCTTATTATATTCCTTTCCCCTCACCCTACTCTCTCATCTTTTTTCATACTGTTTTGGAATATGGTGCCCCTGGTCACCAGATTGGAGGATACCCTCCGCAAACGTCTTAGTGCTCTCCATTTGGAGGCTGATACTGGTTAATAGGGCGCCCATATGGGTTCGCAAAATGTTAAAATGGTTCTATACCTTAGTTCATAATATTGATACTGTACACACACATAGTTCACATGTTGTGATAGGAATGTACTTGATGTTTTACATTTATTATCTCTCATCACTGATCCACAAAGGTCCGCTCGCTGGGACGGACTGGGATCGACGGCTATGGTATATTGTTTTTCGATGTTGGCCTAGGGTCGGTATCGGCTGATGCCGTCGACTCATGATCCTCCAACAATAGTGCAATCACGATTTCGGTTAGTGTCCTGGAACGTAGATGGACTTAATACTCCCATCAAACGGAAAAAGGTCCTTACCTATTTGAAACGACTAAAACCTGATATAGTATTATTGCAGGAAACTCATTGGCGGATCTCCGATCCCAATGTACTTCGAGATACGTGGGTGGGAGAGTATAGAACAGCCTCCTACACATCCAAACGCAGAGGCGTCCTCACTATTCTCAATAGGTCACTGCCAGCCACCATCATAGATAGTTTGGTTGACCAAGAGGGTAGATTTCTGTTCTTAAAATTAAAAATATTAAATACGCTCTATACGATAGCTAATATATATGCCCCTAACGGCCCTAATGCATCTTTCTTCTCTGATATATACGCAAGTTTGCAGGGTTGGGCAGAAGGGGAAATTATCATGGGAGGGGACTTTAATTGTGTACAATCTTCTGGTCTAGATAAATCATCTATGTCTGGTACATCCGCAATTACCACTACGCCCTCACTCACACTACTTACCTCTTCTCTACGACTAACTGACCCGTGGAGAATGCGCAATCCAGACGCTCGAGAATATACCTTCTACTCCCACCCACACCATTCCTCCTCTAGAATAGACTATTGGCTAATCACTGATTCTCTTTTGCATCATATAGTGGATACTAAAATCGAGCCAATCGCCCTCTCAGATCATTCCCCAATTTGGATATCAATCACTCTAGATACCCCCTTGCCCAGATCCTATAATTGGCGTTTCCCCGCATATTTGGAAACATCTGAGGACTTTGATAAATTCCTTACTAGAGCATTCCTTAACTATACTGAGGACAATAAACTTCATGAGAACGACATTAATTTATTTTGGTCGGCTTCGAAACCAGTTGTCCGTGGACAAATACTAGAATATGTTTCTAGAAAACGCAAACAATTGAATACCCAGTTGTGTGATTTGAGTAGGGCCTTAACTGAAGCATATAATACAATGTTATTAAATGACTCCCCAGACAACAGACAAACCTATGCTGATGCGAAACATCTTTATGATGCACTTTGCACTGAACGAGCCAGTTTCTCCTACGATGTCCACCGAAATAAATTCTTCGAGGGGCTAATAAGTCGGGTAAACTACTGGCCAACTTGGTGAGGTCATCTACAGCCCCTTCCCGCATAACTAGCTTACACATTGACCCAACCACTTCAACTACGGATACGCAAACTATGTCAGACACCTTCCTACAATATTATACTAACTTATACGCGGCACCTTTAGATAATCCCACAGAGGGTATGAAGTTTCTAGATAAAGCTGACCTGCCCACATTAACAGAGGAAGAGCGGGAATCATTAACGTGCCCCGTAACAGACACAGAACTACTGTTTCTGATTAAATCACTCCATAATGGGAAATCGCCGGGCCCAGATGGGTTTGGGGCAGTATACTATAAGATGCTAGCTCCCCATATAATACCATATTTATTGACTTTATTTAATGCACTGCTGAATGGCTCACCTCCCCCCCCGAGATTCACCGAAGCTAGAATAGTAGTATTCCCGAAACCGGGTAAAGACCCTTCCTATGTCCAGTCCTATAGACCCATATCCCTTCTCAACCAAGACCTAAAACTATTAACCAAATTATTGGCCACTCGCCTCCAACCAATATTAATACGCATTCTACATCCAGCCCAAACGGGGTTTGTGAAGACTAGAACATCAGTGCATAATATACGCACCCTGATAGCAGCAATACATAGTGTCAAAGATCTTACAACATCTAAAGCACTAGTGGTCAGCTGTGATGCTGACAAAGCGTTTGATCGGGTATCATGGGCGCACCTACTTAGAATCTTCCATACTCAACAATTCGGTGAGGGGTTCACTAAAGTCTTCAGTATGCTGTACTCTAATCCTCAAGCTCACCTAACCATTAATGGATTGAACACACCAGCCTTCTCTCTACATAGAGGTACACGCCAGGGATGTCCCCTATCTCCCTTACTTTTTAACCTAGCTCTCGACCCACTGATACGCACTTGCGTGCAAAATGTTGCCTGGGAAGGGATAAAAATTGGCCCACAATCAGTGAAGGTTTCGGCCTTTGCTGATGACCTGTTATTATATTTTAGTGATCCCATACCGGCGTTCCCTTCTCTATTGTCCATACTCCATGATTTCCAATTGATTTCAGGCTTTTTGATCAATTTTGATAAAACAGAAGCTTTGGCTCTTGGCCCCAAAGCCACACAAAATTGGGGCTCCAGGTTCCCCTTTAAATGGGCGACTGGGTTTATAACCTACCTGGGTTTGCGCTTTTCACCTATCCTAGCTGAACTATATACGCTAAACTTATCGCACGCCATTAATAAAATGATTGAAGATTTTACACGCTGGCAGAGCCTGCCAGTCTCATATTTGGGTAGATGCCACTTGTACAAAATGATTTCCTTCCCCCGTCTGCTATACCCGCTCCAAATGCTCCCATTTCTTCTGACCAAACGAGATGTTCAAACAATTAACAAGGCCCTTAACACTTTCATCTGGACAAATAAACATCCACGTATAGCCCTTTTCAAATTGAAACAACCGACTACATTAGGTGGCGTGAATTTACCGTGCCCAGAGGACTACTCTCTAGCCGCTAACTATAGGTATGCCCTTGACTGGGTGAGAGGTTCCTCTAGCTACGCTAATACATCTTTAGAACAGCATATGCTACCCCAAGGTACTTTATCTACCATATTGCATTTTCCAGACCCCACCACAATGACGTCCATACGTACGAATCCCTTACTGTTCGCCCCGTGCAAGGCATGGCGACACCTTCGAAAACGCATAGGGCTGACACCCACCTACTCCTTATTCCAACCACTTCTCCATAACCCAGACTTTCAAGGCGGGAACGCCGATGCAATTATCAAGACCTGGTATTCTCAAGGCTTACGTTTAGTGTATCAATTCTTGAATATCACCTGTAACGAAATGCTCACCCTGTCTCAATTAAAACAAAAATTTCCAAACCTGCATATACCACTATTTGCATATTTTCAAATCCGCAGCTTCGCAACACAATTGATAACACGCTTACGGCCAGCAGACTATACCTTTCCCCTAGACGCCCAACTACGCTTGAATCCTCACTCTTCCTATACAACATCCTTTATCTATGCACAAACCAGACGCCAGATAGATTTAGATAGTCAAACCACAGGTCTAGCTAAATGGTCGATCACTTTCCCAGGCACCCCTTTACAGACCATAATACAATGGCACTTATTACTTAATAAATATTTGGTGTCTTCGTCCTATGCAGAAATGCATTTAAAAATTTTACACAGGGCATACTATACTCCCCGTCTCAGATACCTCACGGGCATCTCTGATAACTCCCATTGCTTCAAGTGTTCCTCACCTGACGCAGACATCATTCATTGCCTTTGGTCATGCCCTATAATACAACTATTCTGGAAGGATGTCTGTAACTACATTACAGCGACTTTAAATATTCATATCACGCCTACTTTGCGCTGGGCCTTCTGGAATCAATATGACCCCGATAGCTGTTCCTTATCTCCAGGTAATAAATTATTACTAGCGCGGATAGCGGCAGCTTCGAAAAAGACCATACTGTCTCAGTGGATACACAAAACCCCTATACCCATAACGCTCCTATTTCCTAGACTGACACATCTGTACCAAATGGACTGGATTGAATGCTCTCTTAGAGTAGAATCCAATTCCCCCAAATTCTTTACAATATGGCTACCCTATGTGGTAACTCTACCACAATCAACTCGTGATGACATGCGTAAAGTAGTTACATACACTACTTGGTACAATACAGAGATTCTCACGAGGGGATCACCTCCCTTCTAACCTTAACTTTATTATTTCAGGACCGCCCTTTTTTGCCTAGCTTAATTATACTGTTAATGGCACCGCGAGGCGACCATTCCCTGCTACGTGTTTTGTAATATCCATAATATCCTTTTCACGTTATTATCTAACCATTATATGTGATTGCTGTTGTACAGATATAATGTTGTACATTCCTACGTATGATTAAATTTGATATTATCATAGATAAAAATGTTGTTAAACAATTATCATGTAACATGTAAAATGTGTGTGTTACACCTATAATGTTTCTTCTAATAAACATATTTAAAAAAAAAAAAAAAAAAATACTTATCCTTTGCCGCTGATATCTGTACTCTTTGATCAGTTACGTTCGGCTGTGATTTTTTCTAAAATTGACCTTAGAGGAGCGTACAACCTCATCCGAATCAAATCTGGAGATGAGTGGAAGACGGCCTTCAGTACTCAATCAGGTCACTACGAGTACCTGGTGATGCCGTTCGGCTTGTCCAATGCTCCAGCAGTTTTTCAAGACCTCATTAACGATGTGCTCCGTGACTTCCTAGGGAAATTTGTGGTCGTTTACTTAGACGACATCCTGATTTATTCTGAATTAATGGAACAACATGTTGCCCAGGTGCGTCTGGTTCTTCAGAAGTTACGTGAGAATCATTTATTTGCCAAGCTGGAAAAGTGTGAGTTTCATGTCACGGAGGTATCTTTTTTAGGGTACATTATTTTCCCTCTGGGATTTTCCATGGAACCAAAGAAGCTCCAGGCCATCCTTAGTTGGGCGCAACCCACCAATTTAAAAGCAATTCAGCGCTTTTTAGGGTTTGCGAATTATTATAGGAGGTTTATTCATTCTTTTTCTGACCTGGTTGCTCCCATTGTAGCTCTGACAAAGAAAGGAGCGGATCCTACCAACTGGTCACGTGAAGCAGAGTTGTCCTTTCGGGCCTTGAAACAAGCCTTTGTCTCGGCTCCAGTCCTCAGACATCCCAATCCGGAACTGCCCTTTGTTGTGGAGGTTGATGCCTCGGAGGTTGGAGTGGGGGCTGTCCTTTCTCAAAAGGATCCGGAGTCTCTGGAGTTACATCCTTGTGCCTTTATGTCCAGGAAATTCTCCTCCGCTGAATCCAACTATGACGTTGGTAATCGGGAGTTACTGGCGATAAAGTGGGCTTTCGAGGAGTGGAGGCATTGGCTGGAGGGAGCAAAACATACTATTTCAGTATTTACTGACCATAAAAACCTGCAATACATCGAATCAGCTAAGCGGCTTAATGCCCGGCAGGCACGTTGGGCTTTATTTTTTACTCGTTTCAAATTTATAATCACTTTCAGGCCTGGTTCCAAGAATACCAAGGCTGATGCCCTGTCACGCAGCTTTCTTCCGGTTCACAATAACAGTCCTGTTACTCCCATACTTCCATCTTCGGTCATTTGGGCAGGCCTCACACAAGATTTATTTACCCAGTTAAAACAGCTGCAACACCAAGCTCCTGGTAATACTCCTGCTGGTCGTCTTTACGTCCCTGAGTTTTTGAGAGCTACTGTTTTGACTGAATTCCATGATAACAAAGTTTCCGGGCATCCGGGAATCTCTAAGACTTTGGAGTTAGTCTCCCGCTCAGTATGGTGGCCTGGTCTTTCTAAAGACGTTAAGGAGTTTGTTTATTCATGTCAGGTTTGTGCACAGCATAAGGTTCCCCGTTCCTTGCCTATCGGGCAACTTATGCCCTTGAATGTCCCTCTCAGGCCATGGTCTCATATTTCCATGGATTTTGTGGTAGACCTTCCCCTTTCAGCCGGATTCCGAGTCATATGGGTGGTAATGGACCGTTTTAGCAAGATGGCTCATTTCATTGCTCTTCCCCGACTGCCATCTGCCCAAGGGTTGGCAGTTTTGTTTCTCCGTCATATTTTCAGACTTCATGGGTTGCCTACTGATATTGTTTCTGATCGGGGTCCACAATTCATCGCACAATTCTGGAAGTGTTTTTGTGCTTCATTAAAGATGAAATTGTCGTTAACATCCGGTTACCACCCACAATCCAACGGGCAAACCGAGCGAGTTAACCAATCATTGAAACAGTATTTGCGTTTGTATTCAGCCAAACTCCAGAATGATTGGTCCGAGTTTCTTCCGTTGGCAGAGTTTGCTTACAATAATTCCTGTCATTCCTCCACTAAAGTGTCTCCATTCTTTTCAGTTTTTGGTTTTCACCCCAGAGCCAATTCTTTTTTTCATCATTCCTCAGTCTCCCCGCTAACCTTAATCTCCCATCTCAGAGCCATTTGGAAAAAAGTGCACCTTGCTCTCAGAAAAGCGGCCTTTTGAGAGAAGAAATTTTCTGACAGGCTCCGACGTCCTTGCACTTTTAATGTGGGAGATAGGGTATGGTTGTCGACTCGTAACATCAGGCTTCGACAATCCTCGGCTAGATTGGGACCCAAATTTATTGGGCCATTTCTTATTATTAAAAGAGTCAACCCGGTTGCCTTCCGGTTACGTTTACCAAAATCTCTTAGGATTGGAAATACGTTTCATTGCTCCCTGTTGAAACTATACGTTTCTTCCAGTAGATTTCCTCGGAGGATCTCTCAGGGTAGATCTCTGGTGGATGTACAGGGACAACAGGAGTTCTTGGTGGAGAAGGTTCTCGATTCCAAATTGTCCCGGGGCCGGCTGTATTTTCTGGTTCACTGGAGAGGCTATGGTCCGGAGGAAAGATCTTAGGTCTTGGATAAGGATCTTCATGCCCCGAGGCTCAAGAGGGCATTTTTTCGGGAATTTCCTCGGAAACCTGGCTTTAGGGGTTCCTTGACCCCTCCTCAAGGGGGGGTACTGTTAGGCGCCGGGGTCCGCTCGTCTGCGCGGCCCGGCGCCTAGCAACTAGGGACGCCGTGCGCGTACAGCCGCCGGCTCCCTAGCAACGCTAGACGCCGGGCGCGCTGAGCCGCACGGACCCTAGCAACGGGGACGCCACTGGCGGACCGCGTTCCCCATTGCTGGGGCCTGTTTAAATTATAGGTGCACCTGTTTTCTGGCCGTGCAGCAAGGCAGCTGCATGGCATTCATTCTAATCAGCTGTCAGCAGCTGATTGGAGGACTCCTGTTTAAATACACTCTCAGGGCTTCTCACAGACGCCGGTAATAGCTTCCTGCATGCTGTCTTTGTTTGCTGAGAGTCTGTTTCCAGTCCTGCTGTATCCGGTCGTTCCAGTCCTCTGAAGTCCTGTACTCGGGAGTTGTCATCTCGTCCCTGGAGTCCTGACCGACCACCGTTTGACATCCAGTGGTGTTCGTGAGTCGCGGCTCTGCCGTGTGTAGCGGCTCGGCCGCTTTACCCTTTGTTATTTGTGTTTGGAGCATTTTGCGGAGGGTTCCGCTTCCACAGGTCCACTCTGGTATCTGGCGGTGCCGGGTAGGAGTACTGGATAAGTGGATTTTGGTTGTCCTTTTCCCTGGCGGTTTTTCCGCACATACTTTAGGTTTGTTAGTTAGCTCGTAGCCCCTGGCCTGTTTGTTAGTTAGCGGCCCTCTTGTTATCATCCTGCCTCGGATTTCCCTTTGTCTCTCATTAAGACCGGGGGGCATCGAAGTTGGGCAGACATAATCCGCCCTTCAAACGCGGCTGCCAAGGGCTCAAGAAACCATAGTCTCGCAAGGGATTTTCGATAGCACGGGTGAGACAACAGAGTTAGGGCGCCAGGGGCTATTATTCTTTCCTGCTCCCGTTCCCAGCATTCCATTCCAGTGCTCCGGTCATAGTCATAAGATCTCCTCTGGCCAGGAGTGCTGGAATCATAACAATGCCAAGATGGGTACTTGTGGCAGAGGCCGCCCACCACATCTAGCTCTTCTCACTGTGGGGGCCCCAGGACTGTGTGGCTGGCATATGGGGGCAGGTAAGAGGGTCCGATCTTAAATGGACCCGCATTTAAATTGCGGTCAGCCGCGTGTCCAGGGAGACAGACCACATGGCTGGCATGGACACTGGCTCCGGTCAGGGTTTCCACTAGACCACCAGGGCATATAAGGCACAGGTGTTAGTGTATACACTAAATTTATAAAGGCCTTTAGTACCAGAGTTGGAAAACCAGCAATGGAAGGCGGCGCTTAACCTGTAGCCCCTCCCCAGCTTTGGGTGTCAGTCTACTGCAGAATTCCCACCCTTCCCTCAGAAACCAGGGCAGCAGGTCTCCAGGAATGCTGGGCTCAGTCTCCCTGTAAAAACATCTCTAAGGAGCCAGGTTTTTACAAGCGCTTTCAAAACCAGGCTGAGTAGTGGATTCAAGTGCCCATTACAGTTATATTACTGTGTATTTATCTGCATTGTTTGCTTTCAGGGTTATTCTGAGTTAAATTGCTGACTTTTGTCACATACTACACTTGGTTACATAGTTACTTTTGCAATAAAAGTGTGTGATTGTGACACACAAATTTTGCAGTTATGTCTAACAAGGCAAAAAGTTGCAAACAGTCAGAAACCCCATTATTGCTTTCATGTAAAATGTGCTCTGAAGGGTTATCTGCACAGGATGTTGTACTAGACGGGCTATGTTTTAATTGGTATACACCTCCTAGTCATTCAACAACTCCTGTACTTACACAGGAATCTCCCTGGGCTTCCTTTACACAATTATTGGGTACTCTGGTGGACAGACTTACACCAGCCATGGGTCCCCCTATGCCAGTACCAGCCCCGGATACAAATCCACCCTGGGTGGATACTCTGTCGAGTTCAGTTCAAAGTCTGGCACAGACATCTATTTACAAAAGATGCTGCCAGGGAACAAACAGCATTCTAGATCAACTAGAAATATGACATCTTCCTCTCAGTCCACTATTATATCAGACTCAAATGAGTCATCTGAGGAGGAAGGTGAAGAGAATACTCTCTGTCATGGATTCATGTGTAGCAGAGGAGGAGGCTTCTATTATTGTAGATTTACCTGCATTAATAGATGCAATTAAATCTTTCAGCTAGCTGAGGATGAACCCTCGGCTGTCGCTAAGAAAACTGATGTACTTAAATGACAGAAAATAATCAAATCTGAATTTCTACATTCTGACCATCTGATGGGAAATAGATGGGAACCTTGGAACACCCCTGGTAAAAGTTTTCTCTGTCTAAGCAACCCTCATCTCGCTATCCTATCCCTGTGGGAATTGTGCGAGGTGGGAGACTCCTCCTCCAGTGGATTCTCACACGTTTGGTAAAGACATCTATTTTACCTGTCACTACCATTAAAGGAACCCACAGATAGACGAATTGAAAATGGCCTCAAGTCCATCTGTTCACTGATGATGCTGTAAATAGGCCTACAGTGACAGCCTCATGGGCAGCAAAAGCTATTGAATCTTGGTTACAGGCAATAGAGGAGGAAAAGTAGATATATCAGAAGAGTGCAGAATCTATCTCAAGAAATCGACTTCTTACATTGGTGAAGCTCTATTTGATGCTGGTGTGCTGAAGGCAAAAGCATCAGCAACATCAGTGCTGGCAAGACGCATTATCTGGTTACGCTCTTGGAAAACTCTGGAAGTACTACCCTTTACGGGAGATGTTCTGTTTGGAGAAGAACTAAACAAAATAGTGGCATCCTTAGCGGCTGCCAAAACAGCTTTTCTTCCTTCAGCTACACCATGGCCTAAAAGCTCTAATTTTCGTACCTTTACTCCACAAGGAAAAGCGAAAGGACAAGTGTTTCCTAGGCAATAAAATGCATCAAGGTCTACTAAACTCAAAACTAAGCAGCCATGGGCAGCAATGCAATCCCCAACAAAACCTGGCAAACCCACACCCTGATGGGCCTCCCCCTGGGGGATCTCAGGGTGGGAGGCCGACCTCTTCACTTCGCACAAGTCTGGATCAAGACCACTTATGGGTGCAAGAGGTAGTCTCTCACGGGTACGCCATCTCTTTCAAAGGACGCCACGCTCAGCAATTTGTTGCACGAGTCACACATGTACAACCTCCATATTTTCCCCCTGTAGCTACATGGAATCTCTCTGTAGTATTGGATGCACTTCAAGAGACCCCTTTTGAACCTTTATAATCAGTGGACCTCAAATCGTTGACGGCTAAGACATTATTTTTATTAGCTATTTCCTCTGCCAGGAGTGGTCTCCAGGTTCCACCTAAATCAATGAATTGTACTCCCAGCTTTTGTCATACCAGATCTTTAAGTAAAAGAGTGGTCTTTGGGTGTAGTACCTGCCTTATGTATCTACGTAGACAGAACCAGTTCTATCAGAAGATCTGACTCTCTATTCATACCTTATGCATTTCACAAGCGTGGCTGGCCAGCTAACAAACAAACAGATGCTGACCAGTTGCATTAGAATGGTTGTTGCACAAGCATACAATCAAGTTGATTTGCCTGTCCCAACGTCAGTTTCTGCCCATTCTACTAGATCTATAGGACCCTCATGGGCGGTACACCATGGGGTGTCTCCTCAGCAAATATGTAAGGTCGCTACATGGTCTTCCATTCACATGTTCTACTCATAGAATTCTACTTATTTGATACCTTTGCATCCCAGGATGCTTCCTTTGGACGCAGGATTCTGTTATCCTCTCAGGCACATCCCATCCCTTAAAAATACTGCTATAAGACATCCCCGATGTTCTCCCTGTGGAACCCTATGAAAGCCAAAGAAGAAAATGAAAATTATGGTAGACTTACCTTTGTTAACTCTCTTTCTTCGAGATTCATAGGATCAGTGTCAGACTGGGGCATGAAGGGCCCACCGGGGGAATGCAGTGATAGGGGCCCATACTTAAGGTTGTGGCCAGCCTACAAAGGGGGTGTGGTCAGCCTCCACAGAGGCTTGAAATACACAATAGTCTAGTGCAGTGTAATGCAGCATATCTACCTTGTATAATTTAAGTGCACAGTCTGGAACCTGATCCCTAGAGGAAGGAGTGGGCACTCAGGCAGTAAGGCCTACCGGTGGTTTCCCTGGTACCCCTGTGGGCCAGTCTGACCCTGATAGGATCCACAGGGCGCCCACCCTGACGCACCTGCAGAGCTGGATTAAGGCATTGGGGGGCCCGGGGTACTTAAGACAGGGTGGCCCTAGGGTCTAAAATGTAAATTTTATATATTTATATATATATATATATAATGCACAATGTATCGTTTGTACTAGAGGAGTATTGGGTAGTTTGGATAAATTATATATATGAAATATAAGCCTCAAATGGCACCACAATCAATGATTGTGGTGCCATTTGAGGCTTATATTTCATGTTCTGACAACAGTGCGGTTAGCCCCTGAGGAAGAACAGTCGGTTGAAACAGCTGTCAGGCTGTGTTTGCTGTATTTGCTGTACTTCACCATGCCGTTTGGTTAAGGAATAAATCCTGCTTTTCTTTCATCTACACGTGAGTGCTGGCTTGTCTACTTTTTCTGTATCGCTGGAGAAGTGAGTGTTTTATATTTATTCTCTGTCTCCCCATCCGGCACACGCGCTAGCAGAGAGTGTTCTTCTTTCCTGCAGCCTGCGTGCTCAGCCAGTCACTGAGCCGCAGGCTGCAGCTTGACATTCTATTGGGTAGCTGAGCCGTCGCTCAGCAAGCAGACCAGGAAGCTCTGCAGCGCCGGCGGCTGTGTGAGCAGCGGCTGGGCAGTCAGTAGGTAGCGCAGCACCGCAGATTGGATCAGATTTCAGATCGAATCTGTGGCAGATGGCAGGGGGCCCTTTCAGACAGGGGGGGCCCGGGATACTGACCCCCCGGAGGGCCCCCCCCCCCTTAATCCGGCTCTGCGTACCTGGCCTCTCTGGGTTTTTATGACATTAGTCACTGGTTCTATTTCCCTGTCTTCGAGAATGTGTTCTTATGTATACCATATCTTTCTTCTCTCCAATCCACTTCCTGCTTTGGGCTTGTTAACAAAACTGACCTGCCTGAGCATGGAGGTGGGGTTATAGGGGAGAGGAGCTGATCATTCTGGGAAGCCTGAAAGCTTAACTGTTTGGTGCCCGGACTCTCATCCACCACCTACAACCCCGATGTTCTCCCTGTGTACCCTATGAACCTCGAAGAAAGAGCGTTAACAAAGGTAAGTCTACCATAACTCTCATTTTTTATGTGGTTGTGAATATTTAAAAAAGCCTTATTACATTTTTCTGATAGTTCCTCCCATAATTAATTTAGATAATTATAAATGGTTTTCTTCATTGCAGAGATTTGCCTGAGCAGAGTAGACGGATGTAATGTGTCCAGTACTGCTGAAATTATATATTCATCATAGGATGTCTGCAAGACTGGGTAGCTCATATATACAACACCTACTGTAAAGTATGGGATGCGGTCAATTTACCTACAATCAAATTCCCGACGGTCAAAATCCATTCACTAATGGTTAAAATCCCGACAAGGTCAAAATACCGACATGGTCAAAATACTGACATTTAAAATACCTTCATGGTCAAAATACCCACATTTAAAAAGTCGACAGGTCATAAAGACGACAGGAGTTTTTCATGATTCTTTCATTAAAACCGACTTGTTCATACTTTACCATGACAGTGGACGTGGAGAGGGGAATATAATAGTGTGCCGAGCACAGTAAGGCACCGTGCCCAATGCAAGGCGAGCGTAGCGAGCCATGCGTGGAGACGTGGCACACTTGTACGGTGTTCATGTCGACCTATGTCGACACACACAAAACAATAAAAACTTGTGTCGACTTTTTGACCTGTCAACATTTTAAATGTCTGTATTTTGACCTTGTCAGGGTTTTGACCATCGGTCAACTGTTGCCGGGATTTTGACCATGAGGATTTTGATTGTAGGTTTTTCATACTAAACCCGTTAAGTATTTCATGGCTTTTCATTTATTGATGAATTCGGAAATTGTATCAAACTGCTCTGCACATTATTTAAAACCATTTCAGCGATAGCCCTGACTCATTACATTTCATATGTAAAACTTACCCAGGAGGAATAGAGCCACTTCAGACAGTTTTTGTTAGATTTACATTAACATTTTCACCAAATGTTGAGTATTCGGGAACCACAAAATTCCTGGAAATGGGATGCCTACAATTCTGCCAATTGAGAGGTAGGAGTTACCAGGTAAAAAATATATGACAAGTCATATATTTGCATTTAAAAATGTATGTTTGTAAATGTATTACAGGTTGTGTTTCCCATATGCAAAACGCTTGGGACCAGAAGCATTTCAGATACGGGATTTTTCCAGATTTTAGAACATTTGCATATTTACTGCACTTTAACTACTTGACTGACTAATTTGTTTTTTTTAAATTGCTCAGAAATTGTCAGGTTTTTATTATGTATGATTTGGGTGAAGAACATGTATTTAATCTTATCTAAAATGATTTTATAAAAAAAAATAAAGTTTTTTTTGTAAATATTTGTAAAAAAAATAGAGCATCTGGAATATCAAAAACAATGTGACCATTGCGACTTTAATTTTAACAGCCGGGACAGCCATGGGGGGTTAATTTACACTTCCTCAATGGCTGCTAGTGTCTGCAGACGCTGGGTGGGAAGCCCTGCCATGCTGACCAATCAGCTATGAACGGCAGCACGACAAACACTGCCCTTAGGCAGAGAAAGTTGTGCGGGGAGCCAGGCAGTGCTAGCAGTAATATGTGTGTCCAATGGACGCACAAGCTGATCACTGTATATAAAACATAGTTACAGCCCTCGGTGATCGGTGCTCCGGTCATGTGATCTATAAATTTAGCACAGCTACGATCATCTCGGAATGAGGGCCATTGTCTGTTATCTTAGCGCTGTCTCAAGTGAAGGCACATTTTTAATGCTAGAATGTTTCCTTTCAGTATGTGCTCATTTAGCATGTATTTTTAATGATGCTCTGGTTTTTTTTATTTTATTTTATTATCTTATATTATTTTTATCTCATTCTTATTTTAAATTGTGGGGTGATATGTTATGTATATTAAAAATTTTTTGTTTGTTTTTTTATATGGGAACCGCCAGCTTTGTGACTCACAAGTGCAGTTTAATTTTTATGTCTGTTACTGCTTGTTTTTTCTGAATCCTTGCAGAGATTAAATTAAAACTGCAGTTTATGGTCACTATTTTTAACTGCAATAATGGTCATGGATTTTTAGAATCTTGTTAGAGAATATATGATATTTTGTCTGATTGGTAGTACCTGGTGTTTTCTGTTTTCTACTACTACTACCAGCCTGCCCCCCGCCCTGCTCTGCACTACTACTACTCCCAGCCTGCCCCCCACTCTGCACTACTACTACTCCCAGCCTGTGCCCCCTGCTCTGCACTAATACTACTCTTAGGCTGCCCCCCTGCTCTGCATTACTACTACTCCCAGCCTGCACTATCCCCCCTGCTCTGCTTTAATACTACTCTCAACCTGCGCCCCCGTGCTCTGCACTACTACCAGTCTCAGCCTGCCTTCTCTGCTCTACACTACTACTACTCCTAGTCTGCACCCCCTGCTCTGCACTACTGTTACTCCCTTCCTTCCCCTAGCTGAGGCGGAGAATATGGAACTTGTGCTCCAGGCCTCACTGTACAGTACCCACCCTAGCCACCAGGCCCACCTCCGGAACATAGCCATGATCCACCCTAGCCTATATATATATATATATATATATATATACCCTACACCTTCGGCCCCCTAGACATACAGTACCCTCCCCAGGCCAGGGACATACACCTGCTCTACCACCCCCGACCCCAGGGATGTACATGACCCACCATACCTCCCTGACCACAGAAACATATACTGTCCACCCTACCACAAGGCCCCCTATAGACATAGTACCCCCCAACCCAGGGACATACACTATCCCATTCACTTTTTTTTATTGTGGAGGCCCATGTATTTGTATTTTTGTCCGATGGGGGCCAATGTGTTTGTATTATTTTCCTGTGGGGGCCAACATGTGTTATTTCTTCCTGTGGGTGCAATGTGATTGTTTTTCCTGTCAGGGGGTCAGTGTGTTTTTTTTTTTTCTGTTTGTGCCAATCAGTGCATTTTATTGATTTCTGTTGGGGCCAATGTGTTTTTTTCTGTAGGGGACAATGTGTTTTTTTTCCTGTGAGGGTCAATGTGTTTCTTTTTTTTTTTTTCTTTCTTTTTTTTTTCAAGATTCATTTTTAGTAATTTTTCAAAAGAGCAGGAGCAGAAATTAGAAAAAAAGGGGGGTGGGGAGGGGGGAAATAAATTGCATAATAGTACATACAGTGTTCTCTGAAATAATCAAACAGTGTTCTCTGAAATAATCATACAGTGTTCTCTGAATCATACAGTGTTCTCTGAAATAATCAAAAATGTCAGTCCACATCATGCAGGTCAATTTTTAGAAACAAAAATTAGAAATTAACACCTGAAGGAGGCAGAGTATCGGGCAATAAATGGAGCGGCACACCCCATACAGGCGCTTCACTAAACCATGTTGAGCCTTACTCGACGTTAGACTGAACTGAAGACAGTGAAACCTTATAACAAAAAGAAGAAGTGATAGGACCAGGAACTTGTAGACATCCAGTCCAACAGCAGACTATAATCATAGAGGAGGGATTTTCAAGGGAGGTGCACTTTGCTATACTCACTCCATACCGCCCATTTCGTGGCTTGCCTAGAATTCCCTGGGGCGAAAGTCACACCTGCAATCTCGAATTTGATATGAGATTGGACAGCAGCTTCAATGGCAGAGATCATAGGAATCACAGGGGTGCGCCAGTTACGTACTAGTAGAAACTTTGTGGCAGCCAATATGTGGCCCAATACATATCGAGCTTGAGGGGGTATGTGCAGGGGCAACAAGTGCAGGAGGGCCAATGTAGGTTGGGGGGATACTGGGAAACCAATAATCCTAGAAATGAGACTAAAAACTTGACAACAAAGAGCAGAGATTATAGGGCACACTCAGAACACATGAATGAGTGTAACTGCTTTACCACACAGTCGCCAGCAGCAACTGGGGGTAGTTGGCCAGATAGAGTGAAGAAGGGCTGGGGTTAGGTATTGGCGATGTATTAGTTTATAGAACTGCTCTGTGTGTGAAACACATTTTAGACCCATGGAAGCAAGAGTTAAATACCAAGCGCCATTCCTCATCCGTGAGAGTACAATTCAGGTCAGATTCCCATTTTATTTGAGATCTAGTTTTCGCTGGGTGTGGGGAGCATACTATCTGGACACTGTACCTCTACGGTCTGTTCTCATAATCAAGGTATGAATGTATTTGGGGATCGGTAGCACTTTGCTATGGGGCAGGGTTACACTCCGAAGCCAATGTCAGAGCTGGAGATATTTATAAAAGTCTCCATTGGGTAGGGAGAACCGAGATTGTAGTCGGGTGTATGACGTCAAAATACCCTCTTCCATTACCTCTTGAAGGGTCCTAGCCCCTTGGGAAATCCACCAGTGAAATTACAGATCCGGAATGAGGGCTGCCACTAAATCTAATGGGAAATCTAGCGGAGGGAGAGAGATATCCGGTAACAAACCCACCAAAGCCAGCCAAGATTTACGAGCAGATTGAACCACAACTGATCTCGAGATTAGGTTCAAACCTTCTGAGATGAGCATTCCTAAAACACTAGATATAGGAAGAGGAAAGAGCAGGCCTCCTTCCAAGCAAACCCACGATTTAGGGGTATCCACTTCATACCACGCTCCCAGCGGGGCCAGTATACATGCCGTCTGGTATAGATATAAATCGGGAAAAGCCAAATCCTCTCTCGGTTTCGGTAAGGATAATATTTTATGGGCCAGTTTAGGTTTTTTGCCTTTCCACACATATTGGATTAACAGAGTTGAATTTGGTCAGTAAGGAGTTAGGTAATAAAATAGGGATAGTTCTAAATAAATATAGCAACTTAGGGATCAAAACCCTCTTCAGGGCTGCTATACGGCCTAACCTCGATATATTGTATAACATCCACGTATTTGTCAACATCGTTATTTTAGTCAAAAGAGGGGGATAGTTACACAAAATAAGGTCGGAGACTTTGGGAGGATATGGATGCCCAAGTATTTCAGGCAGTTTACTTGCCAGGCATAATCATATTGAGATTTCAAAGCATTAAGTAGGATAGTAGGGAATTTGATCGGGAGAGCTTCCGTTTTGAAGGTAATACGAGACAGTGAAATAGGCTTTCAAAATGTTGTGAAGGGCCTGGAGGGAAGTATGAGGTTCAGTAATGGTGAGAAGAACATAATCCGCAAAAAGACACACCTTATACATATTGCCAAACAGAGCCAGACTTTTCACTTGGGGATTGACCCGAATAGATTCTGCCAGGGGTTCTATAGCCAGTGCAAAGATTAGAGGAGATAAGGGGCAGCCTTGGCGAGTACCATTGGAAATCGTAAATATGGAAGAAAGCATACCATTTATGAACCCTCTAGCTGATGGAACAGAGTAGAGTGCTGTAATAGAGGATAAGGCCCTACCCGAAATACTGAATTTAAGCAGAACAGCTTTCAAATAGCCCCAATGTAATCTATAGAACGCTTTCTCTGCATCCAGCAAAAGCAGCAAAAGAGCTTCTGCCGATACAGAGAAGTCATCCAAATATTAATAATCCTCCTAGTATTATCAGGAGCCTGTCAATTCCGAACAAATCCAACTTGGTCCTGGTTAATAAGGGTAGGGAGCAGTGGGTTTAGTCTATTAGCTATCAATTTTGCGTAAATCTTTACATCAGAATTCAGTAGAGCTATAGGACGATAATTAGATAACATGGCTGGGTTTTTTCCGGGTTTAGGAAAAGCTACTATTCTGGTTTCCAACATTTCTGACGGGAACAAACCTGATGATGAAGCCTCCTCAAAAACAGGTAGTAAAACTGGGACCAGGACATCTCTAAAGCATTTTAAAAACCTGTTCCTGAAGCCATCCGGGCCAGGGGCCTTATCTGATGGAAGGCCATCAATAACCTGTCTGATCTCCTTGGAAGTCCAGGGACGTTCCAGTAATTGGAGGGAATGTTTGTCTAAGCTGAGTAAGTTTAGTTTGCTCAAAAAAACATCAATCTCGATAGTAGATGGTTGCAGGGTAGAGGGATCCGTACGGAAGTTATATAGAGCAGAATAATACTCTGCAAAGGCATTGGCTATGTCTGAGGGATCAGACACCCTCTGGCCTTTGGCAGTAGTGACTTCTTTAACTCTTTCAGGTGCCACTTTCCCTCTCAGTTTCCTGGCTAACATTCTACCCGCCCGATCCCCTTGAGAATAGAATTTATGTTTTAGCTTAAAAAGGTTCTTATGAACCTCTTTCAGAGTCAGAATGTTCAATTTTTCCCTAGTGCGAAGCAGCTCCCTACAGAGCGACTTATTAGAGGGGGAGGATTTAAGTCTGTGTTTCAAGTCTGTCAGGCGAGCCTCAACGTTGTCCTGCTGTTTACGTAATAACTTGTGATGCCAGGCCGTAGCTTGGATGATGGAGCCCCTAACCACAGCCTTTAAGGCACACCAGTTATTAAATATGGATGTGTCAGTAGTGTCATTACATTTTAAATAGGTGGATAAAGATCAGGAGATAGATGCCTCGTCATCTGTCAGAAGGTACTCACCAAGGCGCCATGGTCGCAGGGAAGCCTGAAAAGAAGTCAAGTCCCATCATAATTTCAGGGTCGAATGGTCCGACCATGAGACTGGCAATATGGTGGTCCACTGTATTTGTTGTAACATCCATTTATCTGACAGTACTAAGTCTATCCAAGAAAATTACCCATGGACCGGGGAATAAAAGGTGTAATCTTTACAGTTAGGATTCCACACCCTCCATACATCATACAGGCCATATTCATACAAAGTGTTTATGTTTTTTCTTGTGCAATGTTTTTCGTCTGTGCATGCATCTAAGTTGCCCCGCCCATGTGTCCTGATGGTGTTTGTACAGAGTTGCAGTCCAGATTCAGATGCATGCACCAAGAAGTGTATTAGAAAGATGTTGGTCTTTCCAAGGTGGTTGGCTAATGAGATGCAGATGTAACATACTATGGACGGGTTGCTGACAGTAGTTGCTGAATTGCTCACATTGGAGGCCATACTCAGATGGATGATTTGCACCTAGCATAAGACTGGTGAAAGTTTCAATGGTGCAACCAATGATGGCTTCTAAAAACATGCAAAGCATCATTGCAGTATCAGTAGAGACTGAAAGTGGGCATCTCAGTTGTTGCATATTTGGATGCGTGCATGTACACCAGGTAAAGGGCATTGTAGTGGTATTAGCATGAAGTTGCAGATGCAACTGCAGCAAAAGACACAACCCAGAATCATGCCCTATGAAGAGGTATCCCGCTCACTCGACAGACCCTTGCCCTTCAACAGACCCCACCCCCATTAGCATTGCTTTCATAAAATTTCCAGGCTGGTTTTCCATCCTAATCTAACCCTGGCTGAGTCCTTTCCACAGACATAGGGCCGGATTCAAGTGTTCAACCCTGCCATCCCACCCCCTATCGCGCCCGCTGGCTGTATTCTAATGTTACTGCCGACAGGCACGACAACTTCATTTCAGCTCGCTCCCCCAGTGGTAGCGAGCTGAAATGCATGTGAAGAGACCCGTTTGGGCGCCCAAACAGGTCTCTTCATGATCGCGCCCATTACTTTAGTCGTGTTTAGACACTTGAAGCGCCTAAACCAGACTGTAATGAGCGTGATCAGCGCGATAATGGGGCACATTTGCATATCGCTCCTCTATCTCCCGTCATTTTAGACGGACGATAGCGGGTGCGATATAATTTGAATCTGGCTCATAGAGTCCTACAGTCCACACACCAATGTGTGATGCAAAGACTTATATCGTGTGAAGGAGCTACTTACATGTATGCTTACTTAAACATGATGTCTTCAGGCACATTAAGGTCTTTGTAGGACCTCCTGGTTTCCAGAATAAGCACATCGTATGATAAAGTGTTACGCTCAGGAAAATGATTAGGTACAGAACAAATTAAGGGGCAGTATTCCCAATATAGTACAACAAATTAATTATTAAAATCTGGAGCAAGAATCCATACCACAAAGTTGGAAATGTCACAGAATCCACATAAATACGTAGTTTACACCCGGGGATTCCATTAAATTGCGCAATTGGACAGGTGAATGTGATACTGAGCCCCAAATAAATAGCAATAACAGTATGTTTATCTCATGCATTGTTGATTTAACTGACAGTAAATTACACTTATTTTTACTGTATTTTGTCTTTAATGTTACACTAATAAAAATAAACCATTTCACAGAAACCGACACCCCAGGGTGAGCATGTTTTTGCATTATTCTATCTTGGGTGCTTGCAATGCAAAGAAGTTAGGCTTTTCCTGTCCCATGACTCAGAGTTACACTCCCCACAGGTTTGAGACCAAAAACAGTCCTTCTCTATGAGTGGGCTCTGTTAACCCCTTTGTTTTCTGTAGGTAAGGTAAGACGATCTGAAAGCAGAGGAGATCCCAAGAGTGGTATGTAGAGTATACCACTTAGCCAGAAACTAACTGTCTAGAACAATATAAACAATTAGGAGGAAATGATGCACGTATAACCATTTTCTGGTTAATCTTCCACTGTGACTCACGTATTCTGCAAGTCAGTAATTCCCCAGAGGTAAATTGATAGATGGGTGCTATAGAGTCACAGAGACAACAACCAAGGGCATAGCTACCATGTGTGCAGAGAGTGCAGCTGCTATGGGGCCCAGAGCTGAGAGGGGCCCACCTTTCCTGTCACAGTTACATGTGTTATATACATTTTTTACCATTGGGTGGTATATAGGGGCCTTTACAGACTTTTGCTTTGGTGTCTGCAATATATCAAGGTATGCCCCATGACCTGCTAATATGGTATAAAATGACCTGGAGGGCATTATAATGTTACATAATATGATCTGGGGGCACTGTAATGTGGCATAATATGAACTGAGGACACTGTATGTCATAATGTGAATTGGGGGTACTGTGTGGCATAATGTGACCTGGCAGTCCTATAATGTGACATCAAATAAACTAGGGCACTACTATGGGGCATAACATTAGGGCACTACTATGGTTCACTAAATAAACTAGGAGACTATTATGGGGCATAAAATTAACAACTGCTGCAAAGAGGTGTCGTTCTAGAAGCATTAGAACAGGTGCCCCTTCAAAATGTTACTATGGGGCCCACAAAGTTCTGGCTATGTCCCTGACAACAACATCTTTGCTTTCATATTGCAAAATGTCAGCGAGTAAGCTGGTGAGTGAAGATTGTGGCATAAACTTTTATATTGCCTTTATTGACCTTTATCACAGGTCATATTGAATGAATGAATGAATGAATGAATGAATGAATGAATGAATGAATGAATGAATGAATGAATGAATGAATGACTGGGGTATGCCTTAACAAATAATAATTCCAATGATTAATCCTCCTATATCTTTACAGATATATCATAGAAATGTACTATTTAGGGAAAAGGTCCAATGGTTGCATACATTCTAGAATTACTATATTGAGTTTCCATAACTAACCTTAAGGGGCTATTATAATAGCCAGTGAGATGCAGGCAAGGGTACGATTCTGGAGAGCTGGCCTGTGTTTTTAAAGCACCAATTATTTAAAAGGCAAAATCAACCTGAATTTGCCTTTGAAATGATAGCCACTTTAAAAATACAGGCTAGCCAGAATTGTTCCCGTGCGTGCCTCCTGCAGGCTACTACATAAGCCCATTAGTGTATCTTAGTACACAACCAAAATTACATATATAATATAGAAGTCTCTTTCGGGGAATGCTGCAGAATATATAACCACTCTCTAGCCCTTATGGAAAATATAAACCAACAAATTATATGTATATGAAAGAGACTTTAGTGAAATTTTACCTGGCAATAGATGACTATTTTTGCTCAGTGGGGGAAATGTTTCATATAGTATGCACACCCAGGGGCGTAGAGAGCCACACGGGGCCCCAGTAATGAACATGCAGCGTGCCCTAAAAAGAGGTAAAATAATAGAATGTAAACATTTTTTAATTGTGGCCTTGTGCGCTCCACAGGGGGCGCCATTATAATGCAGAGGGGCAGGAGGTGGTGCCAGGAGAGTTCACACGCTACCTGCCGTGCTTACTGGAAGCAGGTCCCCCTCCTCAGCCTGCACAATATTCCTAGTGATATTTGAGAAAATGGCACATGTGCACTAGATAGCATGTGCACTAGATAGCAAAGACTCTGACACATTGCTTTTCGCCATATTCTAGAAGATATCACTGGGAAGATGGTGCTGGGCTTAAGTATAGCCGGTATACACAGGAGGTGTGGGAAGTTGACCGGGCCCCTCCAGAAGCTCAGGTAATTAGTACATGCTCCCCTCTCCTCTCGATGCCACTGTGCACCCAAGATACAGCACCTCTAGTGTCCCATTATTGGCACACCCTTGCCATTCTTGCGCATGAGAAATATACCTCTCCGGAGTTCTATATCAGTGCTGCTGCTTCAGCAGAAATTACTCAGAAAGTGGCGCCGTGGCTATTTTTCCTTTGATCCATGCATGCCCAGTAGAGATTTGTTATCACGAACATGGCGGGCGCCATGTTTCTGGAGACAATCACATGCGCAATAGAGATTAGCTGCTGGGGACACGACCTGAGTCTATTGCAACGGAGAGAGGAGGGGCCTACACGGAGTTTGCACACAGGCTCCCTACTGTCTTAAACATCCCCTGAATCTGTCTAATTAATCCCAGAAACCACCAACTGAGAAGCACCCTGAGAGTCCTCACATTGAAATGATGTGACACGTGAGAATTTGTCTTCGGGTAGTCATGTAAAAAAAAAAAAAATTAAAAAAATGGCACTATCTTGTTCAAGTTCATATTTACGAAACCCTACATGTAGAATCCTTGCTTTTTGCTGTTTTAAAAAGATGAATTAATGCTAAATCAAGAAACAGATTATTTCTTACTGGTGGTTAGAAAATTTACTTTTAGATGACTTTCTGGCAAATTTCAATAATACAAAGAGAATACTTGAAGAAGGCAAAAAAGAACTCTCCTATAACAGGGCACTCAAAAGTGCATACATCAAATACCTAAATTGAATCAGTGAATTTTTTATAGAAGGTTTTATAAAAAATTCACGATTCAATTTAGGTATTTGATGTATGCACTTTTGAGTGCCCTATTATAGGAGAGTTCTTATTTTGCCATCTTCAGGTATTCTCTTTGTACACTTGATTTAACTCTCAGAGAGCACCACCTACCTACCTACCTAGCAGATTAATGTGTAAGCTATCTACATTAGGTAGAATGTAGGTATTAAAAGTGCAGCTGTTATTATTTATGTTATACTACACTTGAGCGCATTTGAGTCCTGTGCGGACAACACCCCAATAGCTGTAAAAATTTCAATAATACCTATTTTGAGTAGATTTTCTTTGCTGTGCGAAGAGATGATGCTTTCTGAATATTCAGTGTCTACAGTTTGTATGGGTACTGCACATGTTCATTACTAAAGGCCCATACACACTGGGCGATTTTGAGCGGAAAGCAGGTCACTTTTGGTGTGTTGAGCTGCTTTCAGCTCAAAGCCACCCAGTGTGTATGCACAAGCGATGAGCGGTGAGCACTGATGCGCGCTCCCGCTTCATCGCTGGCAGCCACTGTTCATCTACTGGTATTACCAGTAGATGAACGGCGGGGAGAGCGGCTTTCCATAGCGTCCTGCTATGGAAAGCCGCTCACCCCCGCTGACATTGCTGGGCAGGGGGGAAAAGCGCTTAGTCTGTATGCACCTTAATATTGATGTTGAATTTTGAACTGCCAATATATAACTATTATTTTTTTATTCCTCTCCCTGCAAAATATACAATTATTTAGTATTTTTCTAAATGTACTGATGTTTCAAAGGGAAGATAAAAATATTTACAGAAAACAAACAAGTTTTTTTTAACAGAATAACATGTCTGTGATGATCCATGGTCCAACTATCATGCCATGATACACCCTAAAGCAGAATAATGGAGGCAATGGCGTAACTATAAAATAGCCACCCCCCCAAAAAAAGTTTCAGTCACCCCCCCCCCATGGTACCTGCTCATGTCCAGGGGTTCTGCTCGTTGTCAGGGGATCCTAAAATGGCTGCCATCTCCTCTAGCATCCTTAATAACTGTTTCCTCTGAGGTGAAGGCCATTTTTGGAGGGACATTTTCAATGGGGCAGTTGCTACAGGAATGTGGAGAGTCCCCTGACAATGAGCAGAATTGCCCCCACAGACCCCCAGTGCCTCCAAGCCACCACGGGGTCTGTGGAGCTATTTCTACACCACTGAATTGAGGGTCTAAAAGAACATAAGGCTAAAGGGTTTCAAACGTCTGCTTGTCATGTTTTTTATTGCCTATATAATGGATATTTTAAGAAACTGACCTGTTCCATTTCCAAAATTATATCCACAACCTATAGGCTGTGACTAATATATTTAAGCAGGGGAGTGAACTTAGTACTGTGGGGCCTCATAGCAAAATTTTGGGAAGTGGCCGGTGATTTCTGTCAATACTGTCTAATGCCAGCCCAGTGTGTACTTGGAGAAACGCATGATATGGAACACTTTATTTCATACTTGCCTACCTTTATGTCTCCTCTCCGTGAGAAGCCCAGAGAGGAGATGCTGCACGCACCTTCAGGGGGCCGGGCCGGGCTGTCAGTCACTAGGCTTCATCCCCAAAATGCTGTGATTGGTGGGTTTGCTAGGAGGGGGCAGGGCTAAATGACGCAAATTTTCCAGCCACCTCCATACCACACAGCAATTCCCTGTGGGATCCGGTCTGAAGATCGACACTGTCTAGGTCGACAATGTTTAGATCGACCACTATAGGTCGACAGTCACTAGGTCGACAGGGTTGGAATGTTGACAGGGTTGATGGTCGACATGTGCTAGGTCGACAGATCAAAAGGTCGACATGAGTTTTTCCCCAAAAAAAATCTTTTTTTGAACTTTTTCATACTTAACGATCCACTTGGACTACGATTGGAACGGTAACCTTGCCCGAAGCATGGTGAGCGAAGCGAGTCATGCGAGGGGACACGGTGCACTAATTCGGCTTCCCGGTCACTGTACGCAGAAAACGGCACCAAACCCCCCCAAAAAAACTCATGTCGACCTTTTGACCTGTTGACCTAGCACATGTCGACATAGAAACCCTGTCGACCTTCTAACCTTGTCGACCTATAGTGGTCAACCTAAACATTGTCGACCTAGACACTGTCGATTTGATGATCCACACCCATTCCCTGTAAAAACTCAATCTTCTCAGAGAAAAGATAAATAACAAAATAGTTGATATTTGCAAACAAAACTCCAGTCAGCACTTTCCCCACTCACTTCACCAACTTTTCCTATTTAATAAATCAAACAAGAAAGGGTGTCTCAGCTGTAACCAACGTATAATGTCTATATTATTATCTATAACTACTTCTGAAAGGCATTTTCCCAAATGGAAATCTGACCATGAGGTTATGAAATTATGTACAAAGACATACAAGCAATCAAGTCACATTCACTATCCTTTTTTATGTTGTTCTAACATATTAAACAGAGATTATACAGAATATGTAATCATACATATGCTTAGCACTGTGGGGAGAAAATTAGTGCACCCTCATATACACAGGTCAGAAATTAACGCATTGCCATGAGACAGCACTTCTAACCACTGTGCTGCCATGTCCTCCTACTCAGGGTAAGAAATGATGACCACCCACAGATTACTAAAAAAATTAGATGAAAGGAAGCCATGCTGTAGAACAATAACTCATTTTTAATACAGATAACTTGAAGTAAATAAAAGTTGTATAGTATATTGATTAGAAATCAGTTTTTTCAAAGTAAGGAATTTCACATAAAATAACATAAAGGATATAACAGGAGATCCATAACAAAGGGTATAATCATTTGTTCTTTCTGGGATATTTTTTTTTTTACATTTAACAGATTGTAATTTCCTGACAGCTCTGTCTTTTTATATGTAAACTATTTTACTTGCCAATTTGTCACTATTAGATATGTTAATGGAAATAGTGACGTTCCAATTATGTATCACTGATTATTAAATGATGTTTACATACAGTATGCTCCCTACTGTCAGTTATAAAGATATTAGAAGTCAATAAGTGGTGAGATAAAAGCAAGAGTGTGCAGCCCAGGTGTTTTATAGAAGTAAAATACAATCTGAAATATACAATAATATATAATAATTTGTATCACGTTAAAGTAATGTGTTATGAATTCACACAAAAAAACTTACAAAATCTATTAGCAAAATTGTCGTATAAATCGTGTGTTTACACTGTTCGTTATTGATAGTAATAACAGAAATCTTTGAGCCATTATTAAGGTTGCCATACTATTTAAACCAATATACTTTATATTTATCTAAAAATCTAAAAATATATTTATCTATTGCTATCTAGAAATAGAACAGGGATTCTAATATTGTGGATTTTTGCTTGATAAAATAAAATGAAAGCTTATCTTCTAACGCAACCAATTCAGAAATAAACATTCTAAAGCTTATTATCAATAATGTGTATATGTAGCTATCACAAAACTAGATAAGGTATTAACTCCAGAACAGATGGCAAATCATAGTTTGACTATCTCTGGTGTGACCAAATAAGTTGCCACAGCCTGCTGGGACTAGTTGTTCTATCGCATGATTCTTCCTATACTGCTATATTGCTTTTTTTTAAAATGTTAAATGCTCACATACAATTTCTACTTGTGTAAATTTGGATGGTGTTTTTTAGGATGTGGCATGTGGTTAAAAGGCAAGTACACTAAATTTTCAGATATTTTTATTTTTCGCACTATATATTTAGTAGAATACAGAATGTAGACATGTTTTATACTTTTATTAAAGCCATACAGAATTGGCAAGAAAAATGTCCTGCGTGGCCAAATTATAAGCACTTATTTCCAATTATTAAGCAGTAACAGTTGATATAGCAGAACAAAAGCATATATCAAGCAAAAACTATTTTACGGACAAAATATATATATATTTTTAAATAATTTCAAATTATTCAAATAATATTTTCTTAGCCCTTTGTGATTTTCTTATGCATTTACATTTAATTTTGAACAGTTTATATTACTTGATGCTCCTCAGATTTTCATTTTGCTAAAAGCACAAACATAATAAAAAACTTTACAATTATGTTCGACATCCTTAATACTCTTTTTAAAAATTTGTAAACATTTTAACCATGTTCAGACCAATAAAGACAATTACGCTATAATAAATACCTACTACTATCTCTGGATTAATAACCATAATAATAGCAAAAGACTCTGCAATCATACTGTTTCATTCGAGTCATTATCCTTTCTTATAAGGGTGAAGTACAGTTGAAAATGTAATAATGTAAAACGGTGCAAAAACACAAACAAAAAAAACTCAAAACAATCAATAAGATGTTTAATTTTATTTTTTAACGTTTTACAGAAAGATTACCTACAGAATAATCCCAGCACCTATACTAGAACTAAAGTCTTATCTGTGCAGAATTTTATAGAAATGTCCTCCAGTAAGTTTAGCAGCTTTGTACATGGTGAAAATCAGATTTGCACAATTAAGTTCTAAAATTAAAGATACTCTTTTAAGTGCAAACTACAGTTTCTAATGCAATTTTCTGCTTTACTGTAGTTCTCCACATCTCTCTCTCTCTCTCTCTCTCTCTCTCTCTTCCTGCGGTTGTGTAGGTCTATGCTATTGAAATACTAATTATTAAATATAGGATCCCACCTACCTGGAATTTTATTTTTTCACCTTCAAATAAGGTGGGTGTCACAAGAACAAAGGGCAAGATTCAAACTGCGCCAAACCAAAGTCACAGCATAATAATTCTTTTCTGCAGGGTAAATAATGATTATGAGAGCTGCAGCATTATACCGTATTTATAAACACTTTTGTCTGAGAGTATTGAGACACACAGAACCACATTGTGCGCAAAACATCATCACCTGTGGCAAGAACGCCTTCAATGCAGGTAGTAAAAAAGAAAAACATGTAAAATGAAAACAAACATCCATTGTGGATACCACAAAGATGTTATATTCAAGGGGTGACCTGGTTGCTGAGACACTTTCAGGAAACCAGACTTTAAAAACAAAATAGCTCACTCTGCAAGTTCTAGCTCTTCCCTGGAATTTATTTTGCCAATCTCAAAAGAGGCAAATAGCAGTATGGGATCTTTTAATGAGAAACCCGTAAATCAGACACTTCAGATGACCTAACTGATACCAAGATATATAATTGGTGATAACTCTGATAATGTTATACACACATACAGTCTGCATTTCAAATAGCACTTTTTTTTTTTTTAAAGATCTTACAATGCAAATCATCTACACCAGCTCCTCCCCCTGGAGTTACTGTGAGGAGGGTCAGTTTGGGAAAGGTAAATGGAGGATGGGTACGGGATCCCAGCGGTCGGGATCGTGACTATATCCCCCTGGAATACACTAAGTACTAATATAATACATTCCTCACCTATATTTTCTGAAAATTATCTTTGTTTGTTTAAGCTTTTTATGTTTACTTCTGCAAAACCAAATCTCACACCCACAACCCGCCAAAATAACTTTTAATAACGGTGACATCTTTGCTTGTGACGGCATTCTTCACCTCTAGGACAGGGGCATGGGGAGCACCACCGTATTTTGTAGACCAATTAGCACCTTTTTTCTACAGAACCCCAGTAATAATGTCACAGAGGATTTCAGGAGAGGCAGAGCAGTAGGTGATCATTCGCCTACATACTGTTCTTTACTTAACACTGAGCAAGAGCTACATAATAAATAAGATGTTTAGAGCAGTATGGATGATGTAATGGTTAGTATTACTGCTTCACAGCACTGAGGTCATGGGTTCCATTCCCACCATGGCCCTAACTGTGTGGAGTTTGTATATTCTGCCCATACTTGCGTGGGTTTCCTCCGGGTACTCCGGTTTCCTCCCACAATCCAAAAACATACTGGTAGGTTAATTGGCTCCCAACAAAATTAACCCTAGTGAATGTGTCTGTGTGTACATGTGATAGGGAATCTAGATTGTAAGCTCCACTGGGGCAGGGACTGATGTGAATGGGCAAATATTCTCTGTAAAGCGCTGCGGAATATGTGTGCACTATATAAATAACTGCTAATAAATAAAATAAATAAATGTCCTTGTTATGGCTCCTAAGTGGGTGACATGGATAGGCAGTGTGTGACAAGGAGAGGTTGTGGGTAACGAAGAGAGGCAGATGGTGATGGGGAGAGGCAGAGGATGATGGGGATAAGTAGTGAGTGACAGGAAGAGGAAGAGGGTGACAGGGAGAGGTAGTGGGTGACAGGTAGAGGCTGACAGGAAGAGGCACATAAAGCGATAGCGGGTGACTGGGAGAGGCAGAGGGTGACAGAGAGGTTGTGAATGATGGGAAGAAGCAGAGGGTGGCGTGCAATGGGTGACATAAAGAGGCCATGGGTGACAGGGAGAGGCAGAGGGTGAAAAAGATAGGGTGACAAGGAGAGGCAGTGGGTGAAGGTGGTAGGCAGAGGGTGATGGGGGGTGTCTGTGGGTTACGGGAAGAGGCTGTAGGTGATGGGAAGAGGCAGTGGTTGATGGGCAGAACATAACAGGGAGAGGCTGTGGATGGTGGGGAGAGGAAGAGGATGACAGACACATGAAGACAGGGTGAGGAAGAGAGTGACGGAAAGAGTCAGTGGGTGACATGCAGAGGTGAAAGACAGTGCAATACATTATAGTGCTGCCGGCTATTGTTGCAGGCCCGATGCAATGCACAGTCTGCCCTGCCACTAGTTCCGCCTCTGTACCTGATGGACACTGGAGCTGTCACCAGCTGGAATTCACATCCTCCTTTCCTCAGGCTGGATGGCTTCCCTTCTTTAATCTATTGGTGCTGGCCCCGATGCGATATACCAGCTGCACCGCTGCTAGATCAGACTCTGAACCTGATGGACACTTGAGCTGTCACTAGCTGGAAATCACAGACATAGAAAAATAAAACAATGTGGGGATTGCCCTTTATGAGCTAACATGCAATTAAAACTTCACCCACTCATCTAGTTAGTTGGTCAGGGTGTTGATGACACAGGCAGTATCTTGCATACTAATTAGCAAGAACTTTCCTGGCATACAAAATGTATTCCTTACTTGTACAGTATCTGTGAAGTATTTATCTACACTAATTTCTATATCATTTTTATGCACAGATTTTGTGAAGGTTCACGTACTTTAACGAAGAACTAATGTGATGTGGGACATTAAAGAAACCATCAAATATATCAAATGATTTTAGAAGGTTCAGGAAGGAAGTGTACTACAGAGCAGAAAGTGGGGTCTTGCTGTAACATGCTGACAGGGTGAGGAGTGTGAGAACATATCATCTGAAGGTACCAGGTAAGCGCTTGAAGTGGTTCTTATCCCTTATCATTGTCTAGATCTCTAAAGCTGACACCATGATGTTACACAGGCTAGTGGTTGGATTTTGCCTGCCGCGCTAGCTGTCTTCTTTCTAAATTGGTTTTAAAAGATATATGAGGCACAACCAAAGTTATCTCTATAAAATGTGTATATACACCCCACTCATATTTTATCAATCAGGAATATTTATTTACAACAATGGCCCTCGTTCCGAGTTGTTCGCTTGCTAGCTGCTTTTAGCAGCATTGCAAATGCTAGGCCGCCGCCCTCTGGGAGTGTATCTTAGCTTAGCAGAATAGCGAACGAAAGATTAGCAAAACTGCTACTAAATAATTCCTTGCAGTTTCTGCGTAGCTCCAGACCTACTCCTAGATTGCGATCACCTCAGTCAGTTTAGTTCTTGGTTTGACATCACAAACACGCCCTGCGTTCGGCCAGCCACTCCCCCGTTTCTCCAGCCACTTCTGCGTTTTTACCTGGCACGCCTGCGTTTTTTAGCACACTCCCTGAAAACGGACAGTTTCCGCCCAGAAACACCCACTTCCTGTCAATCACACTACGATCCTTCCAGCGATGAAAATACGTCGGTCGGACTTGTGTAAATCTCCAAAGCATGCGCATGGTACGCAGCGCATGCGCATTTTCTACGTAATCGCTGCGTTGCGAAAAACGGCAACGAGCGAACAACTCGGAATGACCACTATTGTCCCTAAAATTGTTGATTTATTTTTATTATCAGATCATGTACAATAAATAATGGCTATTCAAACTGTATACTTTTATTAACAAATATTTTGATTTGTTAATAAAATTATACTGAATAAGGGTTAAATATTCAAAATTTACATAATTTACATAAGTTTCGAAATTAAAAAATTAACAATTCTGAGGACATTTTTGCCAAAAATGTATGTGTCTATATATATATATATATATATATATATATATATATATATACCAATGAGAAAGAATTCTGCGGCACTCGGAGTCTTTGCTGCAAAAAGCATGTATTTACACAAACATCCCAACCAACGTTTCGGGGGTCACACGCCCCTTTGTCAAGGTTCACCTTGACAAAGGGGCGTGTGAGCCCCGAAACGTTGGTTGGGATGTTTGTGTAAATACACGCTTTTTGCAGCAAAGACTCCGAGTGCCGCAGAATTCTTTCTCATTGGTAAATACCTTATGTCACTGGAGGCACCGGAGCAGCATTGCTTGTGAGAGAGGAGTGCCGGTCCAGACACCAGAATATATATATATATATATATATATATATGGACAGCTGTTAGGGGAGGAAGAGCCTCAATTGTGAATCTCCAATTTGTCTTAATAAAAGAGCTGATGCTCTGAAAAGTCTTCATAAGACAATATACTGTGTATATATATATATATATATATATATGGGGAACTATAAAAAAATATTCACACAAGACACTCCCATTGATTTAGGTGGCAGCTTAGAACAATTATCAATTTGTGTGTTTGTGAGTCACACATAAGTAAGTGGTGAGGTCCGTGTTATGTTAAAAGCGCCTAATGGTGCTAAATAATTATAAAGTGACTTTGTGAAAAAGTGCTAAAAGTGCTAAAGTGAGTAGGTGTGTTGGGAAAGAACTTAGCTTTTTTCTGTATCTTCGGTCATACGACTATCATATTGCCAAGGTATATATAAAAGAGAAGAAAATTACCAGACATCGAGTGTACTGTCTTAAAAAACAGCATATATGTTTAAAAACAATGCATAAAAACAATTATTAAAAACTGTGTGTAGCTAGGATACACAATCCCAAGAAATAATTATTTTCTTCACCACTATAAATTTTTCAGTTTTCATTTAATTAAAAAACAAATGCAGCATAACAAACAAACAACGGTAAGTAGCACACGTACAAGAAAGCAAAATTATAAAAGCTTATCTGTCCACAGGTGACATACCTAGGTACAGGAAAGGTCCAACGTGATTCGACCTCAGCATGGACTTCATCAAGGGGACCTCACTATATATATATATATATACCAAAAACACTGTTATCCTGCGCTGTGTAGTTGCTGCCCTCTGAATAGGTCCCACTGTTAGCTGGGGACAAAAATAAACACTCCTCCAAACACTGAATCAGGGAGCGCTAACAATCACTTCCCATCAACCAGCAATAATATCGACCACATATATAGATAATAACAGTTTATTAAAAGCACAATTTGCTATTAGAGATAACCCTTTCAGATACACAAGTCAATAATGAGTGTCACAGACGAAATGAAGGGTAATTTTTTCTCTCTCTCTTCAAGCCTGACGTGTTTCGTCCTTTACGGACTTCTTCAGTGGGATGATCGAAAATAGCTATGGAATCAATCCGATATTGACAATCAAAGGAAACGCCAGGTCCGTTAGACCATTTTACAATATAGATTTGTAGGACCATTTTATAAAATATGACCTCTATCCGTGGTATGGGTGGGTCCAATCAAATAAAAACAAATAAATATCCCACTTTGGGTGAAATTCAATAGTGAGTGAAAGTCTCCACAGATGAAAATCAAGTTCACATGTGTTTCTCTGTGCTCTCCCAAAGTGCAAGAGAGAGAGAAAAAATTACCCTTCATTTCGTCTGTGACACTCATTATTATCTCTAATAGCGGATTGTGCTTTTAATAAACTGTTATTATCTATATATGTGGTCAATATTATTGCTGGTTGATGGGAAGTGATTGTTAGCGCCCCCTGATTCAGTGTTTGGAGGAATATATATATATATATATATATATATATATATATATATATATATATATATAAATAAAATGCTATTTTTCAGCAGGAACTAATTTCCTGAACTGCTCATTAAATACTATCTATCTATTGTAACTAACTATCTATCTATCTAATAGCTCCACCCCCAGACCCATAGTTCCTGAACCTATTTTTACAGAAAACAAAATAGATTAGATAGATAGATAGATAGATAGATAGATAGATAGATAGATAGATAGATAGATATCATATATATTCACACATATGATTTTCTTGATTTTATAGAGGTTCATGGAAAGAAACTAATGTTTGCATTTAGACATGTTCTCATCATGTGCTATTGATCCATTGTCCATGTGTTGTACTGCCAGTATACAGTAACAAATATATATATATATATATATATATATATACTGCTAAAAAAAATAAAGGAACACTTAAACAACACAATGTAACTCCAAGTCAATCACATTTCTGTGAAATCAAACTGTCCACTAAGGAAGCAATACTGATTGACAATCAATTTCACATGCTGTTGTGCAAATGGAATAGACAACAGGTGGAAATTACAGGCAATTAGCAAGACACCCCCAATAAAGGAGTTGTTCTGCAGGTGGTGACCACAGACCACTTCTCAGCTCCTATGCATTCTGGCTGATGTTTTGGTCACAGGTAGTGCAGCTCATCCAGGATGGCACATGAATGCGAGCTGTGGCAAGAAGGTTTGCTGTGTCTGTCAGCGTAGTGTCCAGAGCATGGAGGCGCTACCAGGAGACAGGCCAGTACATCAGGAGACGTGGAGGAGGCCGTAGGAGGGCAACAACCCAGCAGCAGGACTGCTACCTCCGCCTTTGTGCAAGGAGGAACAGGAGGAGCACTGCCAGAGCCCTGCAAAATGACCTCCAGCAAGCCACAAATGTGCATGTGTCTACTCAGACGATCAGAAACAGACTCCATGAGGGTGGTATGAGGGCCCGACGTCCACAGGTGGGGGTTGTGCTTACAGTCCAACACCGTGCAGGACGTTTGGCATTTGCCAGAGAACACCAAGATTGGCAAATTCGCCACTGGTGCCCTATGCTCTTCACAGATGAAAGCAGGTTCTCACTGAGCACATGTGACAGACGTGACAGAGTCTGGAGACGCCAAGGAGAACGTTCTGCTGCCTGCAACATCCTCCAGCATGACCGGTTTGGAAGTGGGTCAGTAATGGTGTGGGGTGGCATTTCTTTGGGGGGCCGCACAGCCCTCCATGTGCTCGCCAGAGGTAGCCTGACTGCCATTAGGTACCGAGATGAGATCCTCAGACCCCTTGTGAGACCATATGCTGGTGCGGTTGGCAAGATGAAGGCATTGATGCTATGGACTGGACCGCCCATTCCACAGACCTGAATCCAATTGAGCACATCTGGGACATCATGTCTCGCTCCATCCACCAACACCACGTTGCACCACAGACTGTCCAGGAGTTGGCGGATGCTTTAGTCCAGGTCTGGGAGGAGATCCCTCAGGAGACCATCCGCCACCTCAGCAGGAGCATGGCCAGGCGTTGTAGGGAGGTCATACAGGCATGTGGAGGCCACGCACACTAGTGAGCCTCATTTTGACTTGTTTTAAGGACATTACATCAAAGTTGGATCAGCCTGTAGTGTGTTTTTCCACTTTCATTTTGAGTGTGACTCCAAATCCAGACCTCCATGGGTTAATAAATTTGATTTCCATTGATAATTTTTGTGTGACTTTGTTGTCAGCACATTCAACTATGTAAAGAACAAAGGGGCAGATGTATTAACCTGGAGAAGGCATAAGGAAGTGATAAACCAGTGATATGTGCAAGGTGATAAAGGCACCAGCCAATCAAATCCTAACTGTTAATTTACATAATGGAGCTGATTGGCTGGTGCCTTTATCACCTTGCACATATCAATGGTTTATCACTTCCTTATGCCTTCTCCAGGTTAATACATTTGCCCCAAAGTATTCAATAAGAATATTTCATTCATTCAGATCTAGGATGTGTTATTTTAGTGTTCCCCTTATTTTTTTGAGCAGTGTATGTATGTATATATATACACATACTATTTTTCTGTAAAAATAGGTTCAGGAACTATATATATATATATATACACAATGAATTCTAGAAATCACTCAGTGCGCAAAATACTGCAGCCAGCAAAATGTAACACTCCTAAGAGGTTCCCTTCACCCCTCACCACAAGTGTCAAAATGCAAATAAGAAACAGAGGAGAACATTTACTAAGCAGTGATAAGAACGGAGAAGTGAGCCAGTGGAGAAATTTCCCCATCAACCAATCAGCAGCTCTGTATCATTTTATAGTATGCAAATTATAGATGTTACTTCAGTGCTGATTGGTTGCCATGGGCAACTTCTCCACTGGCTCACTTCTCCACTTTTATCACTGCTTAGTACATGTCCCCAGAGTAAACACTTAGCCGACGCTGTCAATATGAATCATTACTCATATATCCTCCTTGAACTTCAATTTTTATAGGCCAAGTTTCACCAGATTGAAATGGTACTGTGGCCAAACAGTTCTTGACAGCGTGTGATTTGATGGAAAGACCTCCGGATAGCCTCGTCTCCACCTTGAATTGGCACGCTGGTCACCGGTAGTTTTCCCCGCGTTCCTTGCTGCCACAGAGCTCACCAACGCGTTTCTACTCCGATCTAGGGTCTTTTTCAAGGTATACAAAGGACTTCATTTATTCGAGCGCTCTCCTGACTACCACCATAGATAGATATATATATATATAGCGCATGCTGCATTCTAAAATTTTAACAGCAGCATTATGATAAATGACTGCAATGAATGTGAAGGGCAACATTTCATCTTCTGTGTCATTCTCCTAGGTTCTACACCAATAGAACCTATCAACAGGTTATAGACCAAGGCACCACAGGTACCACCAGACCCTGCAAGTGAAGTATACAGAGAAGTCCTGAGTTTAGATCAGCTCATAAAATACACACTGCAGGAGCAGCCAGCATGAGCTTTATGAAGCTGAGAGGTTCAAAGAACTATACCACATGGAATTTTGCTTTGGGGATGCAAATCAAGTGTGAAAAGATGTAGAATATTACAAGTAATCCCGGTGTCAATCATAATCCTGAGGAAGTAGAGCCATGGGAACCATAGACCTAAATCTGGAGCAATATGTGTATTCCATAATTCACAGGAAAGTGTCAGCACATGACATGTGGATAGCCCTGCAAGTAACGTATGAAGATAAAGGTCTCATAAGGAGAATAAACTTGAGGCACACACCTTATGGTACTAACTTAAATGAATGCAGAGACACAAATTATTATATTGACAAGATGCTGTCTATTCCCCAGCAATTGACTTCTGCAGGAGTCCAAGTCAATGACGAGGATGTCGCAATGGCGATGCTACAGAATCAACTGGTTGGTTGGCATGGAATCTGGTAGTGTATGGGAGCAAATGTCAATTAGCAATTTGCTCCCAAACCCCGGAAAATTGTCAAAAACTGCTGTTCAGACAAGTTAGTTAAATTTGTTTGGTTTAAACAACTTGTATGAATGACAGTTTTTTGGAATTTGGGAGCAAATTGCTGATTGTAATCAGGGCCAAAACTAGGATTGCTCTCACCCGGGGCAAGACAAGAAAATGCACACTGACACACACACACACACACACACACACACACACACACACACACACACACACGTTGTACAGGGGGAGCTGTCTGCCAGGCTGGGAAACATACCTCGTAAATCTCCTCTCTCTGTCACAGGTCGGCACCAGCTCGTCCCCCCACCCCCCCATCTTCAGAGTCCATGCTGCTGCACTGTGTCCCTCACCCAGTTCCCAGGAATGGGGGAGGGCTGTGTGCTCAGGGCTGCTGGAGACATGCAGACTCAGTGAAAGCTCCCCTGTCAGAGGAGCCTTTTAAATACAGGGCCTAATTCTGAGTTGATCGCAGCAACAAATTTGTTAGCAGTTGGGCAAAACCATGTGCACTGCAGGGGGGGCAGATATAACATGTGCAGAGAGTGTAGATTTGGGTGGGGTGTATTCAAACTGAAATCTAAATTGCAGTGTAAAAATAAAGCAGCCAGTATTTACCCTGCACAGAAACGAAATAACCCACCCAAATCTAACTCTCTCTGCAAATATTATATCTGGCACCCTGCAGTGCACATGGTTTTGCCCAATTGCTAACAAACTTGCTGCTGCGATCAACTCAGGATTACCCCCACAGTGTGGAATGCTGCAGCGTGAGTGACAGTGATTCATTCACTGTCACTGACTGCAGCCAGCGAGCCCTCATCGTTCCAGCGCTCTATGTGCAAGGGTTCAATTCCTGCCGGCCAGGCTCCTGTCTCTGTCCTCTCTCCGTCTACTCCCTCGATGCGTGCTGCGTGTGACGTCACAACTCGGCAGCCAGAATCGCGCGCGGTGCCCACAGATAATTATGGCTGCAGAAACAGCCTCCCTAGCCCCCCCACCTCCCCCCAACTAGTTACGGCCCTGTTGTAATTTGTTTCCATAAATTACTAGCTTTTTATGCCAACCAACCAACTAGCTGGATGGTTGGATGAAAGATGGTCTAGTTTATGACCAGCTTTAAAGTGGTTTTAGAATCCAGTATGGCTAAATTATCAACAGAGATCGTGAAGTCTAAAGTGTTGCAGTTCCAGGAACACATACCAGTTGAAACAAGTGCTGAGAATACTATATTACACACAAAGAATACCAAGCACAATAGGTCCAAGAATAGGTGTATCGTATGTCACAAAGTTGGACACAAGGCTTCTTAATGCAAACCGAAAGATGCAAGTGCCGCTCAGCAAAAGAAGTTTGACAACAAATTAGTCAATCTTAAGTGTAACCAGGTGCGCTGGAATGTTTTGTGGTTGGGGGGCATAGTAAAATATAAATTTTGGTGCACCCATGATTTTCCAAAACCCCCCAACCCCACCATCCCCACCATGCGGGGAGCACTTACCTCCGGATCCCTGTGGAGACTCCTACTTCAAAAAGGCTGCCGCCGGCGCCGCAGCCTGCTGCCCCATGTCCTGTCCTGGTCAGCTCTTCACTCTTCAGGGAAGCAAGCTGGGCCTGCTGGGACATCCCTGCCTCCTCCCAGTAATGCATCAGTGAAGAATCCGCTAGGACAAGACAGGGGGCAGCACCCTGAGACGCCGGCAGCAGACTTTAAAGTAGGAATCTCAGCGGGGATCCGGAGGTAAGTGCTCCCCCTCCCCAGGGCCTGTGCCTCTTACATGTTTGGGGAGGTCATGCTGTCCCCTTGCCCCCCCTTCACGTTCCGACGCCTCTGAGTATCATAGACAGCATTGGTGCATATAAACGTGTGTAGACGATGGAGGTGAAGTCGATAAATGGATACCAATATTTCCTAACATTAATTGATGACTTCACAAGAATCACATACGTTTACTTTAACAAAGCAAAAAGTGAATTAATAAGTAAGATTGCAAATCAGTGGAAACTCTAACTGGTCATAAACTAAAAATCTTGAGATCTGATAATGGTGGAGATTATGAAAATATGTAGCAGACTCCTAAAGTAGTAAGGCATTGAGCACCAACTATCAATTGTGTACATGCCAGAACAAAATGGTGTCAGTAAGTGTTCCAACCGCACAGAGGTGGAGACAGTGGGGGTCATTCCGACCCGTTCGCACGCAGCGGTTTATCACTGCGGTGCAAACGAGTGCGGAATGCGCATGCACGGCGGCCGCAGTGCGCGTGTACGATGTTGCCGAAGTAAGCGGTCGCAGGACGGACCGCAAAGAAGATTGACAGGAAGAGGGCGTTGCAGGGCGGATCCGGACCGTTTGGAGCCGTTTTCGGGGAGTGGTGAGTAAAACGCAGGCATGCCCAGGAGAACGGAGGGCGGATGAGTGACGTCAAAGCCGAGCCCATCATCGCTGGATCCATCGCACAGGGTAAGTAGGTATAGGCCTAGTCTTGTTTTGTGTGAAATTTTTTTAGCTTAGCAGGGCTGCACAAACGATTGCAGCCCAGCTAAGCTAAAATACACTTCCCCATAGGCGTGGGCTAGTTGATCGCAGCAGCAGCAAAAAGTTGTTGACTGCGATCAACTCGGAATGACCACCAGTGGAGCTATGCTAACATACGCTAGCCTAGAAAAGTTTAGCCAGAAGTAATGTCTATAGCAGTACACCTAAAAATGTGTGCACCAAGTCAAAACACAGCTAGAGGTCTGGAGTGTTAGGATGCAGAGCATATGCTCATATACCCAAAGAAAAAACAATGCAAGCTAGATTCCAAATCCGTAGAGTGTATCATGTTTGGATACTGCCAAGAAGGCGGGGTTGGAAAAAAAAACAGGTTTTAAAAAAAAAACTTTTCTTTGGTTTAAACCGTTTTTCTTTTCTAAATCAGTTTTTGTTTGCATTAATTTTTTTATAAAAACAGATTGAATATAATTTATTGGAAGCCTTGATCAACCATATTTTAATGCTTTCTAACATTAATAATGTTATTAGGCATTGATTTGATTTATTTTACTTCTTTCAATACAACCAATTTTTATTTATTAATACACAGTCGCTTTTAACTGATTTTTTATAGTAAACCTCAGTAAAATACTTAGTTTTTCATTTGTTTTATATTTAGTCTCCTTTTGTACTTTACAATACATTCCATCTACCACTCAGCATGACTGCTTATCACGTGCTTTTCCTTCTCTTGCTTATTATGCTGGGTACACACTTATGGTGCCCATACACTTGTGAGATAATCGGTACTAACCTTCAATTTCGACTGGATCTGTGAGAGAAATCAGGGCATTGTATGCACTCCGGTCGAATCTTGCGTTTCAAGATAGTATGTGCTGCACTTCATTTTTATCGAATCGCGGCGTGATCGCATGCTGGTTTTAACCACTTTCGATTTATCACAACACGATGTGTGATATGTGGAGACAGGAGCCGACTTCCTGGACACTCCTCTTCCCCTCACTGCGCACATGACTGGAGAGGAGGCTGCAAGCACGCTGCTGAGCTCCCAAACAAGGTAGGTATGCTATACCACAAGGTAGGCATGCTATACCACTGGCCAACAATGACTATTCTTTTTTACCAACACTGCCCACCGTTTATGCTGCTCTACCCACGATTATACAGGCCCCATGCCCAAAACGCTGCACCACTGCAAGCCCCATGCGGCCGCGCCCTAAACGCCATTATACTGTGCCACTGGCCACCAATGACTATTATTCTTTTTTACCAACACTGCCCACCATTATGCTGCTGCACCCACCATTATACTGGCCCCATGCCCAAAATGCTGCACCACTGCAAGCCCCATGCGGCCGCGCCCTAAACGCCATTATACTGTGCCACTGGCCACCAATGACTATTATTCTTTTTTACCAACACTGCCCACCATTATGCTGCTGCACCCACCATTATACTGGGCCCCTGCCCAAAATGCTGCACCACTGCAAGCCCCAGACAGCCGCGCCCTAAACGCCATTATACTGCGCCACTGCAACCCACATCCCACCAACATATTTCAGATAACTCACACCAGTAACTAGAAAACAAACTTTATTTAACCAGAATAATGGACTTTTTTTTACTGTTTATTAATTTTTCTTTTTTTGCATTCTGCAGATGTCCTATGAGAACTGCAATTTTCTTTCCGTCTTCATCAGCCTGTACCGTGAGGAGGAGTGTCTGTGGCTGATGTCCTCACCAGACTACAGCAACAAGCAGAAGTGGGAGGCTGCTTATAACTGCATGGTGGAGTACTCCAAGCCCACCTACTCTGCTGCCTCGGTGGCCTGGGTCCGGAAGAAAATCGCCAATCTACGGACAGTCTTTGTCAAAGGGAACCGCAAGGTGGAGGAGTCCAAGAGGTCAGGGGCCGGTGCAGACAAGGTGTATGTGCCGCAGCTGGGGTACTACAAAGATCTCACTTCCTCCTGGAGAAAAGGTCAGCTAAGGAGTCCCTAGTGGTGATGGCAGAGTCCGAGGAGGGAAGTCTGGACGTGGAGGAGGCCGAGGGGTAAGTTGCTTTTACATTTTTTTTACATAATAGATTCCTCCTGCCATGCCACAGCTCCTTCCCCATTGAAGAAGGCATTATATTTTTCCCTGACCTCTTTTGCCCTTGCAGTGCCGCGTATAGTTGCTGCAGGTGGTCCCACGAGGAAATCGACGCTGTCACCACTGGCTGGTTGGGATCTTCCAGTCCTGCTGGCAGCAAAGGCATTTGCCTCATGGCCTTGCGACGGAGCATGTTGTGTAGTATACAACATGCTGTTACTACATAGTCATTTTTGTCCAACCTCATGTTAATGGGTTTGTGGAAGATTCAGAACCGGTCGCTGAGAATGCCAAATGCATTCTCAACAACCCTGTGGGCCCTAGAAAGGCGGTAGTTATAAATGTGTTTATGTGTTCGTGCAGTGCGAAGGCCTCATCTGCCACGAACACAAATCACAGGCCATTCTTTGTTTGCTCCACAGGCAGCAGATGAATGGAGTTGGTGGTGAGCCTATCATAGAAGCACGTATTTTTCAACCATCCACCATCCAAGCAACAACCATTTTTATCAACATCCAGGAAAATAAACTCATAGTTTGCATTGACCACTGCCATGAGAACAATGCTAAAGTAGCCTTTATAATTTAAGTAGTCCTACCCACTGTTGGTGGGTTTGGTGATGCGCATATGTTTCCCATTTATTGCACTACCACAGTTTGGGTAATTCCAGTGCCTGTAAAAGCCCTTTGCAACAGCTTGCCATTCTGTCATGCATGTAGGGAACTGTAAAAGAAAAAAACAAAGTTTGACTATCCACTAAATATGTTTCTCTTTACCCTACAAACACCTGAAGAAGACCTCAGCCATACCCCTGCCCTCATCAACACCTCAGTAGAGGAACCAACCTCTCCACAGCGACAGGCTGCCAGGAGGAAGCCACGGAAAAAATTTTTTGTAGAAGACCCTCTACTACTGGAGGCCCGTTCACAGCTGCTCCGGAAACCGGATGAGTTTGATGACTTTGCATCATATGTGAGCAAAACTATGCGGAAGGTTTCTGCGCAGCAGCAAGTAGAGTGCCAGTGCCTGGTGTCACAGGTTTTGTACCAAACACTCTCAGGACAACTGACACCAGAGTGGAACATTCATGGGCCAGAACCTCAAGCACATGCTCCTCATCTCCCATTGACCTTCAGTTCACCCCCACCCACCTACCCTACATCTACTACTCTGCATCCCAGCTACCATTCCAGTTATCCGCAACCGCAGGCCCCATCCAACTATCCTTCCTCCACTTTCCATCCTCCTCAAGCCCCTCCTCATCAAACCAGCCACCCTCCCCTTTTTCATCAACCCCACCCCCATCCATCCACCCTTCCCCCACTTTCCAATCTCCTCCTCAAACCAGCTACCCTTCCCAAGGCATCACACATCCACCGTCTCCTCCACAATTTTGACCTACTTGTTGTCACAGGGGGGACAAGAGGAGGAGGAGGAGGAGACAAGTATTTCAAAAGTAGGGTGATTCTCAATTACTGGTGCCCATACCAACAGATGTGGTGCAGTCTGATACTATGGTGAGTGTCAACGCTTTCAGGTGGACAATGCACACATGCTGCTAGGGACAGGTTGATGGTACCAGGGACCCATCTTCCTGCCCCTAGCTGCACATGTGCATTGTGCCCCTGGCTGCGATGCCACTCAACACCGCAGTATCAGAATGCACCACATCTGTTGGTATATATAACATTCCTGCTGCCCTGGTATATACTATGATAGATCTGGTGCACTATGATATACTGCGTTTTAGTGGCGCCGCTTTCAGGTTGACAATGCACACATGCAGCTTGGGTCCAGTTGATGGTGCCGCGGAGCCTGAAGCCGGGCCTACCTGCATATGTGCATTATGCACCTGAAAGCGCTGCCATACAAAAACACCATATATCATACTGCACTTATATATTGCAACAGATGTGGTGCATTCTGATACTACGGTGTTGAGTGACATCACAGCCAGGGGCACAATGCACACATGCAACTTGGTGCAGGTTGATGGAACCGGGGACCCATCTTCCTACCCCAAGTTGCATGTGTGCATTGTACTCCTGCCTGAGGGGGGTCACCAGACGCAGCAACTCCTGAAAGGTAGTCATCATTCATGTGCAGGAAGTTGCGGTAGTCATCCGGGTTGTTCTCCCTGATCTCATCCAGGAGGGGCATGTAGGAGCGAGTAGGCCGCTTAAGCAGCCACTCCTTGGTCCAGCAAGATCTCTCCCTCTGCCTTTGCTGGGCCCTCTCCCTGTCTCCCCTCATCTTCAGCACAGATTAGCACATGAGAGCCTGATAACGAGCAGAATCCATCTCTACACACAGCAGTATAGATATAGAAAAACTTTGTAATGCAAGCAGAACAAAGCAGTGCACGGTAGCTAGCAATGTGGAATGAGCAGCAGGTATAAACCAAACTTCTCTAGTCACAGAGCAAACAGAAGTGCACGGACTATAAAATGGCTGCTTGTTTATATATCCCCCAGATAGGCCAGCCCTCTATTTAAATTTTTCTAAATCTGACAGATTAATCTGGTGTGCTTTTGGTCAACAAGCGATGCGCTCGAATTCGAGCATCCGATACCACCCGATTTCCGGTCGTAAGGGGCATGAGATAAATTGCAGGATTGTATGCGCATCGAATGCAGAAAAAAATGCACTTTCGATGCGAGTTGTCTTAAGGTGAGCTTCAAGGGAAATAGGGGCGCGATATGACGTTGAAGGCAATCGCACAAGTGTATGGGCACCATTATTAATATATCTGCAGATCAATTGATCTGCAGTTATATCTACAGACAGATCGGGCAGTGTGTTGTGCTTACACACTGCCCGATCCACCATGATTGACGTCACGAACTGGGTGGGCGCCCACCTAATTGCGCTGTCAATCACCTCTGGCATGTGCAGCGAGTGTACGATGTGTCATGTGTCATCGGCTGTACTGCAGGGTCAACACGATATGTCTGTGAACGACAGCGTTCACAGACATATCATTGGTCCACACTGGCCAACGGACCAGCGATATATTGGTTGTTCAAATAAATCTAACACAAAATGGTCAAATGCAAAAGCACATTTAAGAGATAAACACACACACACACACACACACACACTTAAGCATTAGCACTAGGCATGACACTGGCATTAAACATTTTGAATAAAAACACTCATTTTAGGCTTTTTTTTAAAGTTGCATTGCAGTACCAGTAATCACAGCATAATAAAAAAAACAGTGGGCCTAATTCAGACCTGATCGCAGCAGCAAATTTGTTCGCTAATGGGCAAAACCATGGCCCTCATTCCGAGTTGTTCGCTCGCTAGCTGCTTTTAGCAGCATTGCACACGCTATGCCGCCGCCCTCTGGGAGTGTATCTTAGCTTAGCAGAATAGCGAACGAAAGATTAGCAGAACTGCTACTAAATAATTTGCTGCAGTTTCTGGAGTAGCTCCAGACCTACTCCTAGACTGTGATCACCTCAGTCCGTTTAGTTCCTGGTTTGACGTCACAAACACGCCCTGCGTTCGGCCAGCCACTCCCCCGTTTCTCCAGCCACTCCTGCGTTTTTACCTGGCACGCCTGCGTTTTTTAGCACACTCCCTGAAAACGGACAGTTTCCGCCCAGAAACACCCACTTCCTGTCAATCACACTCCGATCAGTCGAGCGATGAAAAAACGTTGCTCGAGCTTGTGTAAATCTACAAAGTTTTGTGTTAAATTACTTAGCGCATGCGCGCTGCGTACCATGCGCATGCACATTTTCCACCTAACAACTTGGAATGACCACCCATGTGCACTGCAAAATGAGTAGAGAGAGTTAGATTTGGGTTGGTTATTTTGGTTCTGGGGAGAGTAAATACTTACTGCTTTATTTTTACACTGCAATTTAGATTTCATTTTGAACACACCCCACCCAAATCTAACTCTCTCTGCACATGTTATATTTGCCCCCCCCCCCCCCCCCCCCCCCCTGCAGTGCACATGGTTTTGCCCCTTAGCTGCTGTGATCAGATTTAAATTAGGCCCAGTGTTTTAAAAAAAACCATTTGGTTTAAACCAGAGAGCAAAACTTGTTCATCATTGTAGTGTACCTGACTGATCTGTTACTGCATCATTACACCGCACACTCCCAGGGTCACACAGACATGGCTACAGAGCTGTACCTGCTGCGTTACATCCCTGCGTCATTACACCGCACACTCACAGGGTCACACAGACATGGCTATAGAGCTGTACCTGCTCCGTTACATCCCTGCGTCATTACACCGCACACTCCCAGGGTCACACAGACATGGCTACAGAGCTGTACCTGCTGCGTTACATCCCTGCGTCATTACACCGCACACTCACAGGGTCACACAGACATGGCTATAGAGCTGTACCTGCTGCGTTACATCCCTGCGTCATTACACCGCACACTCACAGGGTCACACAGACATGGCTATAGAGCTGTACCTGCTGCATTATATCCCTGCATCATTACACCGCACACTCACAGGGTCACACAGACATGGCTATAGAGCTGTACCTGCTGCGTTACATCCCTGCGTCATTACACCGCACACTCACAGGGTCACACAGACATGGCTATAGAGCTGTACCTGCTGCGTTACATCCCTGCGTCATTACACCGCACACTCACAGGGTCACACAGACATGGCTACAGAGCTGTATCTGCTGCATTATATCCCTGCATCATTACACCGCACACTCACAGGGTCACACAGACATGGCTATAGAGCTGTACCTGCTGCGTTACATCCCTGCGTCATTACACCGCACACTCACAGGGTCACACAGACATGGCTACAGAGCTGTATCTGCTGCATTATATCCCTGCATCATTACACCGCACACTCACAGGGTCACACAGACATGGCTATAGAGCTGTACCTGCTGCGTTACATCCCTGCGTCATTACACCGCACACTCACAGGGTCACACAGACATGGCTACAGAGCTGTACCTGCTGCGTTACATCCCTGCGTCATTACACCGCACACTCACAGGGTCACACAGACATGGCTATAGAGCTGTATCTGCTGCATTATATCCCTGCATCATCAATCCGGCACACTCCCAGCAGTATAATAGCTTACAGTGTCTGTGAGCAGGCACTATTAGGAGGACGCCTGTGTGATGTGGGGGCAGCACTTTCATCCTCTTTGTCTTTTTCTTTAGTAGTGACCACATTCCTTACTCTGAGCCTGATATGAATATGATCAGCTATAGGCATTGGCGTTACATCCGGCTGCAGAACATCGCCCCAAGTGTCTCTCAGAAGGAGAGTGTGGTAGATGTCCTGAAGGTAAGAGACATGGGACATGAGTGACATCAGGAGAATGCAGATATGTTACTATAAACTGCAACATATATACCATCCTGATACACCCTGATCCTATACTGTCTTATTCCTGTCCTTCTACCATATTCCTCTATCTTACCATATGTCCTTTCTTATCCTGCTTGTAGAACATCTTGTATCTGTTGCACCAGTAACTACAGCTGGTGCTATTCCCTCCCTTATAGCCTGTGTTATTGTACTCGGGTGTGGTATAGAAGTTCTACAGTAATTAGACAGACTGTCATTAGGTCGCAATCATATGGTCGACATGCATAGACAGTAAAAAAAAAAAGGCCGATAGGTAGAAAGGTCGACTGGGAAATGATCGACACAAAAATGGTTGACACAAGTTTTTGTATGTGACCACAATTATTGCAAACGTATACCCGCAGGGGCTCGCCAGGCTTAGGACAAGGGAATCAGTATGACATCTAGGCTGTTGGGATCCCGGTGGTCAGGAGACAGACGCTGGGATCCCAACAGCTGGGATACTGGCAGCGAGCGCAGCATGTCCCCTTGCAGGCATGCTGTGCTTCAGGCCCGATGGCGACCTTAGGTCACCACAGGGTTATATTCCCCCTTGGGTGGTGGCGTGCACCACCACCCAAGTGGGGATTCCAGCTGTCATTTGGGATTTCGATCGCCGGTATTTCACCGGGTGTCAAGATTCAGACAGCCGGTAAATGGGTTCACTACGGCTGGCCGGCGGTCGGGCTCCCGGCGACCAGCATCCCGGCGCCGGGAGCCCGACCGCCGGCAAACAGAAGACCACCCCCGGTAAATTGACTGCCTCCCTGGACAAGGGTTACTATTCCCACTTGTAGTCCATGTGGATGGTAAATCAAGCAAAAGTTAAAAAATATGTGAAACCCCCCGAAAAACTTGTCAACTATATGTGTGTCAACCATTGTCATGTCGACCCTTTAAACCTGTCGACTTTAAGCACTGTCTACCTTTTACCTGTTAATTATAGTGTTGACCTATTGACAGTTTATTTAGACACTGTCTACCTATACATTGGAACAGCGACGGACTGGGGCCTTAATTCGGCCCTGGCATTCCGGCGCGCACACGTCACAGGGGTGCGCTGCACGACGTATGGGGGCGTGGCACGAGTCATGGGGGCGTGGACTCGTGGCACACCACCCATTACCATGGCAACGGTTGCTGGAGGAGCAGGGGCGTGAACTCGTGGCACCCCCCCCATTTCCATTGAGACCATGAAACCAGAGAGCTGGAGGCTGCGCTGCGTGCGTCCTTCCCAGCTCTCTGAGTGACCAGTTTGGCCCACCTGCCCATTGGCCCTTCTGGCATGTGCCAGAAGTGTCAGATGACCAGTCCGGCCATGCATTGGAACATATTCTACTCACCTCGCTCTACTGACATTTTCCCACCAATACAGTTTTATTTCTTAATACTGTATTTTCTAATTCCATATTTTCCTACCAGCAGAAGGAGGCAGCGAGATTCCATTCTCCATCTACCCGCATCACCGATGGTGAGTAACAACCTATTACTCATCATAAAGGGAGAGATAAGAAGGATGGAAAGGTGCAGGAGGGTAGGGGGGGAAACATGGTGGGGGGGAGGGGCTAGGGTGAATGTTCCTGGTCATTTGTATCACTGTATCTGAGGACTCTCCCTATGATAGGAAGGATGTTATGCAGCAATATTTACTGTCATAAAATGTATGGGCCGACGCTGTGTCGGACTGGTAGCATGAAGGGCAAAAAATGCTGGACTTATACAAGTAAATGTCAATAAAATAAATAAGCAGCAGCACAGTGTGCTACAGAGGTGGCTGCAAAATTACGAATGCCACATAAGTTGAAACTAAGGGCCTAATATAGGGGTTAATTCAGACCTGATCATAGGAGCAAATTTGGGGGGAGGGGGGGCAGATATAACATGTGCAGAGAGAGTTAGATTTGGGTGGGGTGTGTTCAATCTGCAATCTAAAATGCAGTGTAAAAATAAAGCAGCCAGTATTTACCCTGCACAGAACCAAAATAACCCCCCCAAATCTAACTCTCTCTGCACATGTTATATCTGCCCCCCCCCCCCCCCCTCCCTTCCCTGCAGTGCACATGGGGGGTAATTCCAAGTTGATCGCAGCAGGATTTTTGTTAGCAATTGGGCGAAACCATGTAATTAGCCTCGATAAGCCGGCGCATGCCACGGCTAATCTGGGATTTTGTTTCACCTGCCAACGGCAGGCGAAGCAAAATCCTCAATAACAGCTCTGTTTTCGGATTATATTTCACTCGAAAACACACAGGTTTCACTGAACTTGTGTATTTTCAGGGTGAAAATGCACTTTTTAACAGTCGGTCAACTCGAATAGGCAGACCGCAAAACCCGAAGAAACATCGGGAGTTTTTACTCCCGATGTCTCTTCGGGGGCTAATTGAATATCCCCATTAGTGTGATTCTTATGTAATTACAGATAAGGTACGTTCCCCCGGGACTGGCCAACCTTTCAGCCATGCAGTGATCTAGTTACTCAATGCTGGCGCTCGTAGATCCCCCAAAAACAGTGACCACGGAATAAAGGAGAAGATGCCCACAAACACCGGACCTCGGCTGCCTTTCATCAGATCATCTTTGCTCCGATACCCGTTCAGAGTCACCAGCACCGCAATGAAAGAGAAATCATGAGGCAGAGCTGGATGGAGAATTTGGGGCACCTGGAGCACAGAAGACAAACAACAGAAGTACACCCACATATCTGTACAGAGCATCTTCCAGTGAGCAGGCAACAGTGCATTTAAAACCATCTTGCAAAGTGATTAGAAAATTTAACAGAAAGGAATCCTGGGGATTAGAGCTACTGGCGACACACCCCACCCCTCCCCCCCCAAAAAAAAAACCACAACCACTGGGCAGCCACCTCATGGGTGTATTGGAAGAGCTTCAAAGCTGCTAATTATTTTTAAAATGTTGACAGTTACATACAACTCATGGATAACTTAAGAAGTTGTAAGAAAAAAACATTAGGAGGGATTGCTGACTCCAGAGTGCCATTGGATAACTTAGGGGTGTCTCCAGGTAAGCTTGCTCTCAGATGCTGTAGTAGCCAATATTATGTGGCCTTACACTGGGCTATTAGACCCAGACATATTTGTAATTATTTAAAGGGTGGGTTTGGGGTGCAGTACATCCTGTGCTGGTGTGGCTGGGCTGCTTCAGGTTGGCACACCCTAACACTTTATTCACACTTTTGTTTTTCCCTATCACATTGTATATATTTTTGTATTATTTTAATCACACTTCTCACTTACATAGCACTTATGTGCTTCTTATTAACCCTACTAATTTTCACCTGTGTGCTGCCCTGGGGTGGCCGGCCTATGCCTTCATGGTGGGGTCCCACGCCCCGGACCCATACCTAGTGTTAGGGACCCCAAGTGACAGAGACGCCTTGCCGTTCGGCCTGGGGGCTTAACCCTATATCTGCAGATATATGCAACTAAGATCTTTGTAATATCTGATTATGTGGTGTTAATTTTCACTCAGTGTGCATTAGGGATAGCAAATGTTTTTTCTTACTCAGGATTACCCCTCCCTTTTAGAACCTGAGAGACATCTCAATCTGATTGAGCAGCTTGCCAATAAATGTGCATTGTAGTTAGAGAGGCATGGATGGGTCAACATTAGGAGGGATTGCTGACTCCAGAATGGCATTGGAGAAGCTAGGGGTGTGTCACAACTGAGGGCCTGAGCTGACGGGAGGCAGCCTCAGTTGTAGGGGCTGAGATGTACCGGAACCTGGGAGGTTGTATCAGACCCCTGGACATGTAAGTAACATGAATAATAACTGCCTGAAGGCGTGACCACGACAACTTGGATAAAAGTCAATGATGTTTATTATGACAACTCCGCAACACAGCAGCAGTAAAAGAAAACGTAAAAGTCAGCAAAGAATAAATACAGTTCCTGGGTACTACAGGATGGCAGGAGCCACAGGGCACTGGTAGTGTGAGATAGTTCTTATAATCTTCTAGATGGAAAGTCCTTACCAGGCCCGACTGTAGCAATGGAGATAACCCAGGATTGTACCAGCTGGTGTTCCAGGAAAAGCTGGGTTGCTGAAGATAAAACGGCTGCTGTGGATACTGGCTGGAACCAGACTGTTGTTAGCACGGAGTGGATACTGGCTGGAACCAGTTAAATAATAAATGAACTTGGGAGCGATGAAATATGAACTGAAATGTAGAACTTGAGAGCGGAGAAATAATAATACCGGTGGAGAGTGGTAGAGTGTAGAAAGGACACCGGCCCTTTAAGAGAAGCTGTACTCTGCTGGAAGCAGGTAATGTTGTAGCTGGAAACAGATGAATCCACAATGGATTGGAGAGTCAGGCTACACCGCAGGTGGAATGCTGGTGCGGGTCTCTATGGTGGAAGTCTTGAGACAGGAGCTGGAACCTGGAAGACAATCACAGGAGAGAGACAAACAGGAACTAGGTTTGACAACCAAAGCACTGACGCCTTCCTTGCTCAGGCACAGTGTATTTATACCTGCAGCAAGGAAGGGATTGGCTAGGCAATTATGCAGATTAACAATACTGATAACAGATTGGAGGAAATGATCAGCTGACAGAATCCAAGATGGCTGCGCCCATGCAGACACTTGGAGGGAAGTTTGGTGTGTAATCCATGTGGTAATGAAAACAGTAATGGCGGCGCCGGCCACTGGAGACAGGAGACGCCAGGCTGACAAGTGCACATCCAACCACGCGGACACAGCGGAGGCCGCGGCTGACGTAATCGCCACTCTGACACTCTGCATGCAGAAGCTCAGGGACGGCGGCGGAGGCCGCGGGAGACGCCATGCCAGATGTAATAAGGCGTTACTGTGACAGCGTCTCAGAGAGACAGGAGAGGATGCAGGAATGTGAACATTAGGATAACAGATGGGATCCGGTCCTGGAGCGCTGAGCCAGCCTTAGGAGACATCTGACGGGTAAGAAATGGCGTCCAGATACCCGGATCGTGACAGCACCCCCCCCTTTAGGAGTGGCCCCAGGACACTTCTTTGGCTTTTGAGGAAACTTGGAATGGAATCTCCGGACCAAGGCAGGAGCATGGACATCAGAAGCATTGGTCCATGAACGTTCCTCAGGGCCGTAACCCTTCCAGTCAATAAGATACTGTAGTTGACCGTAACGGTGACGTGAGTCCAGGATCTTGGCCACTTCATACTCAACGCCTCGTTGAGTTTGGACTTTCGGAGTTGGAGGAAGTGAGGAATGAAACCGATTCAAGATCAGCGGTTTCAACAGGGAAACATGGAATGTCCTGGGTATTTTTAAGAAGGGAGGCAACTGAAGTCTGTAAGCAACAGGATTGATGACTTGTTCAATCTTGAAAGGACCGATATAGCGAGGTGCAAACTTCATACTGGGAACTCTTAACCTCAAATTCTTCGTGGATAACCATACCCGATCACCCACCTTGAGAGCAGGAACTGCTCGACGCTTCTTATCCGCAAACTTCTTGTACCTGAACGATGCCTTGAGCAGAGCTGATCGTACGCTCTTCCAGATATTGGCAAACTGATGCAAGGTGATATCCACTGCGGGAACAGAAGTTGCTGGAAGCGGTTGGAACTCAGGGACTTTAGGGTGGAATCCAAAGTTAGTGAAGAATGGTGTTGAAGCAGATGAAGAATGATACTGGTTGTAATGACAGAACTCGGCCCAGGGAAGTAATTGAACCCAGTCATCTTGAGAGGAGGACACATAGATGCGGAGGAAGGCCTCCAAGTCCTGATTCACCCTCTCGGTTTGACCATTGGTCTGAGGATGGTAAGCCGTGGAAAACTTTAGCTTGACTTGAAGGACTTGACATAAACTTCGCCAGAATTTGGCTGTGAATTGAACTCCTCGATCTGAGATAATTTCTTCAGGAAGACCGTGGAGTCAGAAGATCTCTTGTATGAATACTTGAGCCAACTTGGAAGCTGACGGAAGACCGGTGAGAGGAATGAAGTGTGCCATCTTGGTGAACCGGTCAACTACCACCCAGATGGTATTGAACTTGTTGCACATGGGTAAATCTGTAATAAAATCCATCGACAAATGGGTCCAAGGTCGACGGGGAACAGATAGTGGAACCAGTTGCCCCGCAGGCGACTGGCGGGATACCTTATGTTGAGCACACTTTGGGCAAGATGCAATAAACTCCAAGACGTCCTTTTTCAGAGTTGGCCACCAATAGGACCTAGAGATAAACTCCAGGGTTTTTTGGATACCTGTATGTCCGGCAAAACGGGAAGCATGGGCCCAATGCATGAGCTTCTTCCTTAGCATCGGTTTCACAAAACTTTTCCCTGATGGGGGCGTAGAGTCCATCCCTACCGTGGAGAATGCCAACGGATTTATAATAGGATGCTTGTCTGAAGACTCTGACTCATTTTCTTGCTCCCATGAGCGGGAAAGGGCATCGGCCTTGCGATTCTGAGAGCCCGGACAGAACTGGAGTTTAAAGTCGAACCTGGAAAAGAAAAGTGCCCATCTGGCCTGACGAGGGTTGAGACATTGTGCGCCTTTCAGATATAAAAGGTTCTTGTGGTCTGTAAGTATGGTGATTGAATGAGAAGCTCCCTCCAACAGATACCTCCACTCTTCTAGAGCGAGCTTGATGGCTAGCAACTCCTGGTCGCCAATGGCATAGTTGCGCTCAGCTGGGGAGAACTTCCGGGAGAAGAAACTGCAAGGGTGTAAATGGCCATCTTTAGCCCTCTGAGATAACACCGCTCCTACTCCAACGGAGGAGGCATCCACCTCTAAGATGAAAGGAGAGTCGATGTCAGGCTGTTTCAGAACAGGCGCAGAGATGAACCTTTGTTTTAAAAGATGAAATGCTTGCATGGCTTCTTCAGACCACTTGGACGGGTTAGCACCCTTCTTAGTGAAAGCAGTAATAGGCGCCACAATGGTGGAAAAGTCTCGTATAAACTTTCGGTAATAGTTGGCGAACCCCAAGAACCTCTGGACCCCTTTGAGGGTTAAGGGTATCGGCCAATTTTGGATTGCTTGTAGTTTCTCAGGATCCATCTCTAGTCCGGAACCGGACACAATGTACCCTAGAAACGGAATGGACTTGACTTCAAAGACGCATTTCTCTAATTTGCAATAGAGATGATTGACACGGAGACGGGACAGAACCTCTTTAACCCAAAAACGATGTTCCTCTAAATCGTTGGCAAAAATGAGGATATCGTCTAGATAGACCACGACATGACGGTATAGAATGTCTCTGAAGATCTCATTGACAAAATGCTGGAAGACAGCTGGAGCATTACTCAATCCGAAGGGCATGACGAGGTACTCATAATGTCCGTCACGGGTGTTAAAGGCGGTCTTCCACTCGTCACCCTCACGGATCCGGATGAGATTGTATGCACCTCTCAAGTCCAGCTTTGTAAAGATGGTAGCTCCGCTAACTCTGTCAAAGAGCTCAGTAATCAGGGGTAAAGGATAACGGTTCTTGATGGTAATGTCGTTCAAACCTCTGTAGTCGATGCACGGCCGCAGACCACCATCTTTCTTTTTTACAAAAAAGAAGCCTGCGCCGGCTGGGGAAGAAGAAGGTCGAATGAACCCCTTTGCTAGGTTCTCTTTAATGTATTCCTCCATAGAATGCGTCTCAGGCAGAGACAACGGATAAGTTCGGCCTCGAGGTGGAACCTTCCCTGGAACGAGATCAATCGGGCAGTCCCTTTCTCTATGAGGAGGAAGGATATCAGCAGAAGCTTTACTGAACACATCCGTGAAATCTTGATATGGAGGAGGTGGAACATCAGACGACCTGGGGGAGGAAGAACAGACAGGCAATACTTTAAACAAACATGTCTCAGCACAGGAGGAACCCCATGCCAGGATTTGCGTAGTCGTCCAATCAATTGTAGGATTGTGAAGACGGAGCCATGGAAGGCCCAGGACCACAGGATGTGTGGCTCTTGGAATCACTAAAAAAGAAATAAGTTCGGAATGAAGAACTCCCACTCTCAGACGAACTGGTAGAGTCCTTAAAGAAATAACTGCATCAAAAATTTTGCTGCCATCCACGGCAGTTAAAGAAATGGACGAAGGAAGTCTCTCGGTGGGTAGGGACCACCGTTTAACATAGGCTTCGGTAATAAAGTTCCCAGCTGCTCCGGAATCAAGGAGGGCAATGACGTTCCGATAACGTTGAGCAACTTGAAGCGAGACTGGGAGATTACAATCTTGAGGAGATGGAGAGGAGATCATTACTCCTAGCCGGCCCTCTCCTTGGCGAGCTAGGATTTGGAGTTTCCCGGACGTTTGGGACAGGCATTAATGGTGTGAGACGGAGCTGCACAATAGAGACAGAGAGACTCGGAGAGACGTCTTCGGCGCTCAGCAGGAGTTAAACGGGAACGGCCAAGTTGCATGGGCTCATCTTTAGATGGTGACAGTTGACGAGGAGGAGGAGCAGAAGATTTTGGAGCAGATGATCTTCCACGCTCAGTTGCTCTCTCTCTGAAACGTAAATCAACTTTCGTGCAGAGTGAGATTAGCTCATCTAACTTAGAAGGTAAGTCTCTGGTAGCTAACTCATCTTTAATACGCTCAGATAAGCCATGCCAGAATGCAGCATACAGGGCCTCGTCGTTCCATGCCAGTTCGGATGCCAGGATCTGGAACTGTATCAGATATTGTCCTACAGTACGTGACCCCTGGCGTAAACGGAGAATCTCGGATGAAGCTGAGGTTACCCGGCCTGGCTCGTCGAAGATGCGCCTGAATGTTGACACGAAGGCAGTGTAGGAAGATAGCAGGGTGTCGGACCTCTCCCATAACGGTGATGCCCAATCAAGGGCTGAGCCACTGAGAAGATAAGCTGAAGGCTGCATAAGCCTGAGGCCATATAAGAGATCCACTTTTTGTGATTGGTTGTTAAATGACTAAGCAGTTGCTAGGCAGATCAGTTTTCCCTGTTGGTTTTTTCCTATTGGATTGGAAGGTTGTGCATCAAGCTTAATAGGAGGGTCTTAGGATAGTATATAGGTGGGGGCCATTTTCCTAGACTTCCTCTTGCCATGCATTTTATGGCCCAGGAAGGTAAAGTACATTGGCACTGTAATTTCATTGCTGTTTTTTCCTTTGTATATTAGCTTTTCTGTTCTGCTCCCCTCCCCCCCCCCCCCCCCTTCCCCCCCTTTTCTTTTCAGTGATTCTTCCTGTGACATTTTAGTATATTGTATTCATGGGTTACCCGTCTCCTCCTGGTTTGCCGAGCCCGCGCCGCTCCGCTCCCCCCACCCGCCTCGTGGAGGTCGTGGGCGCCCCCCGCTCCCATTCCCGCAGTGCGGCCCCTAGGAGACTCCTTTCGGCGTCGGCTGGCGCGCGGCAGGGTCGGGCCACGACTACCCGCTGCCCTGTCAGCGCGAGGCAGACGGCCAATGGCCGCTCTGCACGTGTTGCTGGGGCGAGCGGCTCGGCCGGGCCGCAGTCACCGGCGTCCCCGGCTGCTGCAGCTGCGTCTCCAGTTCCTTCACCCGGCGCGCTGGGCAGCGCCGGGTCTCCTCCGCCTTCCCCGACAGCGGCTCTGAGCGGCGGCTCGCGCGCCCACGTGGTGTCGAGCGGCCGCGGCAGGGCTGCAGAGGGCGAGGGGGGGTGGGAGGGCTGGGCCTACAGCGGGGAATATGAGTCTGGGGCAGCAGGGTGAGGTGCCCTCTGTCCCCAGTACGGTTTGTGGGGTACAGGTACCCCTGTCTGCGTAGGGGCCTGTAGTACCCAGTTAGGGAATGGGGTGCCGGGGCTGCTATCGGGGGTTTCAGGAGTGGGGGGCGTGGCTGGTGCTACCACAGCGCCCGCCCCTCCTGCGGTTGCATGTCTGGGGTTCCCGGGTGGGAGTCACTCATCGGGGGCCTTTTTGGCTGGGCCCCCGGTCGCCCGTTGCGCGGCTGCCCCTTGTCATCATCCCCGGTCGTCGGGCTCCAGGCGCCCCCTCACGGCCCGCCGGGGGCGCTGCAGTTGGTGGCGACTCCGTCGTCCATCATGGCGGCTTACCACCTGCCCGGCCCTGCCCACTCGATGGACGCGCCTCAAGGTTTCGCTGGGGACCAATTTTTCCCCGGTGGCCTTCCTTGGCCTATTGCGCCGGCGTTCCCTGCAGCTGCCGGAGCTCCCTCCATGGGCCTGACGGTGGGGTCCATACCACAATTTTACCCTTACTTACGGCTCGGGCTCCGGCGTCCGGCCACGTGGTCGGTCGGCGGACCCCCGGGTTATGTTTCCCCTCCCTGCCTTTTCGGGCTCGCAGCACGGTCCGCCCCTAGCTGTAGCCAATCAATTGGCGCATATTTTGCCGCCCCTTCCTGCCCCTCCACAGTCCCCCCCCCGGTTTCGTCCGGATTTTCAGGGATGGGCGGTTGCATGCCGCATCCTTCTTGGCGGCCTGCTTACTTCATGGGGGGCGCTGCGGGGGTCAGGGCTGCCTTCCCCCACGCCGGCGGGTACCCCTCAGTTGGGGGTCCTCCCCCGCCGCTCCCCGCCGGCCCTCCGCCGCGGGGCGGCTGTACTTGGCCTCCTCCCCTGCATGCTCACCCCAATACCATTTATGCGCTGGTTTCCCCCGCGCCTGTTGTCCCTTCTGTTTCTCCCTCACAGGTGCAGGCCGGTTCCGGGGCTACGTCGCGTGGGGGACGAAGGTCGCAGAGGGACGCGGCAGCAACGGGGGAAGTTCGGCCACCAACGGAGTCGGGTGCAACGGACGACGCAGTTCCGGGTTCGTCTAACACGGGTGAGCATGCCCTTCCTTTACACAGTTCAGCTAGTTGTTCTTCCTCATCATCTAGCAGTGTTTCTTCAGGCTCCCCGCGGCGCCCGCGTAAATTAGCTAGACTCATCGCGCGGCGCATGGCAAAGGAATCACGGAAAAGGGGGGGAAGCACGTTGACATCTTCACCCTTAAGGATGAGATGCGGCAGGGTTTCGACGCAGCTAAGAAACCGGGCGGCATTGGGGGAAAATGCTTGCCGCAATTTTAACCAGTGGTTGCGAGGGTTTTTGGTTTACTGCTTGCTACACGGAATCGCGACCCGCGGAGTATCACAATTTAGTGAAATAGTTGTTTTTAGTACATGACATGTACTTGAAATCCAAGGGTAATGCTTGGCGGGATTACGATGAGAAATTCCGTCGCAATCAGGATGGCAACCCCACCCTGCCCGCGGGGTTTAGGAATGTCAAGGTGTGGTTGGAGGTCATGCAGCAGGTTAAGCCCGCCCCGGACGTCACGGTCAAGAAGCCCGGGGCTCCGGGTTCCGGGTTCCCGCTTGATAGGGAAAGGGAAGTGTTTTGCCTACAACGAGGGAAATTGCGTCAAGGGGGTGAATTGTCGTTTTCGCCACTCGTGCAGGTAGTGCGGGGCCAGTCACCCGGCCAATGATTAGACCTCGGCGGCAAGCGGGAAGTCCTCCGCCCCTGCCGAGACCAGGGGAATCGGCAAGTAAGGCCTTTTTCCCCAATTCGGGTTCCCGAGTTGCGGCGCTGGCTCAGCTTATACCCCGTCATTCCTCTTGGCGGGTTTTTTCTGCACGGTTTTGGTTTGCCCATTTCGGATTCGGTGCACGTGGTGGCGCACCAGAATTTGAGATCGGCGCGCAAATTCCCGCAGGAGGTTAGGCGGAAGGTGGACGGGGAGATCGGCTTGGGGCGCATGTTGGGGCCCCACGCCTTTCCCCCACTGCCCTCCTCGTGCATTTCCCCAGGTAGGGTGGTGCCCAAGAAGGCTACGGGCAAGTCCCGCCTGATACAGCACTTGTTGCACCCTCCGGGCTTTTCGGTTAACGACGCTATTCCGCAGGCTATGTGCAGGGTACGTTATCAGTCTTTTGATGACGCTCTGCGCTTGGTGCGGGTTGTGGTCCGGGGGGCTTGTTGGCAAATTTGGACGTGGAGTCGGCTTTCCGGCTTTTTTCCACTGCATCCGGATTCCCTGCGGTTTCTGGGTTTCAAAATAGGGGGCGAGTTTTACGTGGGTCGGTGGCTCCTCATGGGTTGTTCGGCCTACTGTGCCCACTTTGAGAGTGTTAGTACATTTTTGCATTGGTGCGTCCAGTCCGCCTCCGGTCAACGCGGGGTGGCTCACTACCTGGACGACTTTCTCTTTGTGGGCCTGGGGGGCAGTTCGATCGGTGGGGATATTCTGTTGGTAGCTAGATCCTTGTTCAAAGGCTAGGGGTGCCTGTCGCGCAAGACAAAGGCGAGGGCCCTTGCACTTGTCTTAGCTATTTAGGTATCGAAATTGACACGGTGGGGGGTTGCTGTCGCCTGCTCGAGGATAAAGTGCGTAAGCTTTTGGGTTTAATTACTGACTGTTTAGGCAAGCGCAGAGTCCGGCTTAGGCAGGTGCAGTCCTTGCTGGGTTCTCTCAATTTGGCGTGCAGGATTATCCCCATGGGTAGGATTTTCTGTCGCAAACTAGAGCGGGCCACGGCGGGGACGGTCCGGCAGAATCACACCGTGTACCTTTCCCGCGAGATCAGAGATGATTTGCGGATTTGGGTCTCTTTCCGGGTGTCCTTCAACAGGGAAGTTTTGTGGCCCGCGCCTTGTTGTTCCAGTAAGCAGCTGCATTGTTCACGTATGCCTCAGGCAGTCGAGTTTTAGGGCGCGTTTTTTGCTGGCGCATGGTGCGCTGCGGCTTGGCCGGCCTCGTGGGTAACGCGTGAGTTTACCAAGAAACCTCCTTTTGCTGGAATTGTTCCCGATCATAGTGGCGCTTGAATTATGGGCCGGCCAGTTCGCAAATAGGGACATGTGGTTTCGTTGCGGCAGCTTGGGGGTGGTACATGCGATTAATAATCAGCGTTCCTCCTCGCCGCAGGCTCTGAGGCTGCTACGGCATCTAGTGTAGTTTGCTTGCAGCGCAATATTAATTTCAGGGCCCGCCACGTGCCTGGAGTTGACAATGGAATTGCGGATGCATTGTCCCGGTTCCAGTTTGACAAATTCAGGACGTTGGTTCCGGGAGCGACGGCGGAGGGGTTACAGTGCCCACCTTCTGTCTGGCAGATGGTCGAGTCGGTTTAAAATGCCTTAGCCAGGTGTGCTCTGGCTCCTTCCACTCTCCGAGTGTATGATGCAGCCTGGCGGGATTGGTCGGTCTTTCAGAGTAGGTACGGGGTGGCAGGTGAGTCCTCGGCCGTCGTCCTGATGACCTTTGTTTGGGAACATTGCCAAAACGGTGGGGTCAAAAGCGACCATGGCATCTGCCCTTGCGGGCATTTCCTTTCACTCGCAGCTCCACGGGATGACGGACCCCACGGGGTCGTTTGTCCTTTCCAGAGCGCTGAAAGGTTGGGCCAGGTTGCGCCCGGCGCCTGCGGATTCACGTAGTCCCGTAACGTTGCAGCTCTAACGGATCTACTGCGGGTAGTGCCTCAAATTGCGTCCTCGGAATTCGAGGTCGCGTTGTTTGGTTGTGCGTATGCCCTGGCCTTTTTCGGGGCTTTTCGGGTGAGCGAGTTGGTGGCATGCAGCAAACGTCTCGGGTGTCGGGTTGGCTTTGCGAAAATGTGCGCTTGCAGGAGGGCCTGTTACTCTGTAGGATTGTGCGGTCCAAGACAGATCAAGCAGGTCGGGGTCGCTGGTTGTCCTTGGAGGCTCAGGAAGAGCCGGGTGTTTGCCCGCTGCGGTTGACGCAGGAGTATGTACGGTTGAGGCCTCCTGGGGGCGACCAGTTGCTGGTGCACGCGCAGGTTGACCCTCTGACAAAATGTCAGTTTGCTGCTGTGTTCAAAAAAATGTTTGGCGGCAGTGGGCTTGCAGGGGGCGGACTTCGGTACCCATTCCTTGCGGATTGGGGCGGCTACTCATGCAGCGGCTACAAGTTCATCCCCTGTGGCTGTTCGGGAGCTGGGCCGTTGGAAGTCCGCCTCCTATAGGTCATATGTCCGTTTGTATAAGTTATAAGTGCGCCTGTTGCGCTAACCCAAAAACGTGTTTACTCATCGGTTTTTGAACGCTTACCGTTCAGGAATCGAGGGTGTGAAGTGAATTTTTAAAATTTTTCCTCCGAGGGGGCCTAATTTCAATTGGCTGTTCTCTTAAGGTCCACGGGAGGTTTTTTGATTTTTCTCCTTCACTTGGGTTTCTTTTCGTTCCGTTGTGTTTGTTGTATGTATTATGTTCATAATCGGATGTTAGGATATTTTCTTTTGCAGATATCATCAATTTTGGGCATTCCTATATTTTTTTTTTGGGCAACAAAGCGTCACATGGCACTTAGGGCGGATGAGGTTTTTGGGATCCAAGCAAGTGAGATGGTTAGGTGTTCTGGGCATGTTATGGGGTGATTTGTTGCGGGTCCTTTTTGCCCGGGAGTGCCGCTGGGGTCACCCCAGTTGTATTGTCATTCCTTGGGGTGGTAATGATATAGGTCGAGTTAAGGGCATAGATTTGGTTTGTCCGTTAAGGCGGATTTGGTGGCGGTCCGTTGTCACTGGCCAGGAATCTGCATTGTTTGGTCGGAAATGGTACCTCGTTTCCAGTGGCGTGTTGCGGTGCGTTTCTCGGCGCTGGAGAAAGCACGCAAGAAGGTTAGTTCGGCAGGGTCTCTTTTTGTTAGGGCCATAGGTCAAGTGGCGATCAGGCATCCTCTACTGGTGCTAAGGAACAAGCGGTTTTACATGGAGGATGGGGTTCATCTTTCTCCGGAAAGGGTGCAATTTTTCCTGGAGGATATTTTTTGTCTGTTTCGGTAGAGCTATTTAGTTGTTCTTAGTTGGGTTACGGTTGCGGATGGCGGTGGCGGTTTGGTAAACCTTGGTGGCGGGAAGTCGCTACCAACCAGCTGTCACACAGGCATAAGTGCTCATTGTGGGGCTCCCTCTTTAGAAGGACGGCAGGTGTGTCCTTTTCTTGCGGTTGGACATTTAGACGTTCCCCTGCGGGAACCGAACGTTTGCCAGAGAAAGAGGGGTAAGGCCAGCACAATGCGGGTTATGCGGGAAGGAGGCGGGGTATGTGTACTCCCCTCCTTGGTTTGGTGGTTTTCATCTAGGTGACTGGTGCTGGTGTGTGGCAGCGACTTTCTGTTTGCCATCCTCCAAACTAAATTTAAGTCTATATCAAAATCAATTCTAATTCGATCACAATTATAGTTTAAAGAGTTGGTCAGCGGTTAATAAACATCGTCTGACCTTTAACTCCAGCTACTGTGTCCGTGTCTTTATTTCAGTGTGTGGTGTGGTTTAATTTAGTGATAAGCTAGCTTAAAGAAAAGGTTTATGTAATCACAATAAAGTTATGAGCGCCTTAGATAAGCTGAAGGCTGCATAAGCCTGAGGCCATATAAGAGATCCACTTTTTGTGATTGGTTGTTAAATGACTAAGCAGTTGCTAGGCAGATCAGTTTTCCCTGTTGGTTTTTTCCTATTGGATTGGAAGGTTGTGCATCAAGCTTAATAGGAGGGTCTTAGGATAGTATATAGGTGGGGGCCATTTTCCTAGACTTCCTCTTGCCATGCATTTTATGCCCGCCCGCCCTCCCGGATTTCAGCTACGGTTTGTTGATTTTTATAGTTGGCTATTTGAAAGCCAGATTGGCGGGAAGTCGCTACCAACCAGCTGTCACACAGGCATAAGTGGTCATTGTGGGGCTCCCTCTTTAGAAGGACGGCAGGTGTGTCCTTTTCTTGCGGTTGGACATTTAGACGTTCCCCTGCGGGAACCGAACGTTTGCCAGAGAAAGAGGGGTAAGGCCAGCACAATGCGGGTTATGCGGGAAGGAGGCGGGGTATGTGTACTCCCCTCCTTGGTTTGGTGGTTTTCATCTAGGTGACTGGTGCTGGTGTGTGGCAGCGACTTTCTGTTTGCCATCCTCCAAACTAAATTTAAGTCTATATCAAAATCAATTCTAATTCGATCACAATTATAGTTTAAAGAGTTGGTCAGCGGTTAATAAACATCGTCTGACCTTTAACTCCAGCTACTGTGTCCGTGTCTTTATTTCAGTGTGTGGTGTGGTTTAATTTAGTGATAAGCTAGCTTAAAGAAAAGGTTTATGTAATCACAATAAAGTTATGAGCGCCTTAGAGAAATAATGTAGGCAATTTTTGTACGGTCACTGGGAAAATTGCCAGGTTGTAGCTCAAACTGAATCTCACACTGGTTGAGAAATCCCCTGCAGAATCTTGGAGATCCGTCAAATTTTGCTGGCGTTGGAAGATGAAGACGTGGAGCAGAAATGGATAAGGTGGGTGGGGTTATAGCTGGAGTCACTGTGGTTGACGCACCAGACGCGCCTGATCCACGGAGAGTTGTCTGAATCCCATCCAGCCAAGTAGAGAAATCCTGGAGACAGCGGATGATGTGGCCCTGTGCAGCCTCCTGATGTTCTAGTCGGGCTGCCAGTTCTTGCATCGGCCTGGCCGCTTGATCCTGGTCTCCGGCTGGATTCATTAGGTCAGTGCTTACTGTCACAACTGAGGGCCTGAGCTGACGGGAGGCAGCCTCAGTTGTAGGGGCTGAGATGTACCGGAACCTGGGAGGTTGTATCAGACCCCTGGACATGTAAGTAACATGAATAATAACTGCCCGAAGGCGTGACCACGACAACTTGGATAAAAGTCAATGATGTTTATTATGACAACTCCGCAACACAGCAGCAGTAAAAGAAAACGTAAAAGTCAGCAAAGAATAAATACAGTTCCTGGGTACTACAGGATGGCAGGAGCCACAGGGCACTGGTAGTGTGAGATAGTTCTTATAATCTTCTAGATGGAAAGTCCTTACCAGGCCCGACTGTAGCAATGGAGATAACCCAGGATTGTACCAGCTGGTGTTCCAGGAAAAGCTGGGTTGCTGAAGAAAAAACGGCTGCTGTGGATACTGGCTGGAACCAGACTGTTGTTAGCACGGAGTGGATACTGGCTGGAACCAGTTAAATAATAAATGAACTTGGGAGCGATGATATATGAACTGAAATGTAGAACTTGAGAGCGGAGAAATAATAATACCGGTGGAGAGTGGTAAAGTGTAGAAAGGACACCGGCCCTTTAAGAGAAGCTGTACTCTGCTGGAAGCAGGTAATGTTGTAGCTGGAAACAGATGAATCCACAATGGATTGGAGAGTCAGGCTACACCGCAGGTGGAATGCTGGTGCGGGTCTCTATGGTGGAAGTCTTGAGACAGGAGCTGGAACCTGGAAGACAATCACAGGAGAGAGACAAACAGGAACTAGGTTTGACAACCAAAGCACTGACGCCTTCCTTGCTCAGGCACAGTGTATTTATACCTGCAGCAAGGAAGGGATTGGCTAGGCAATTATGCAGATTAACAATACTGATAACAGATTGGAGGAAATGATCAGCTGACAGAATCCAAGATGGCTGCGCCCATGCAGACACTTGGAGGGAAGTTTGGTTTGTAATCCATGTGGTAATGAAAACAGTAATGGCGGCGCCGGCCACTGGAGACAGGAGACGCCAGGCTGACAAGTGCACATCCAACCACGCGGACACAGCGGAGGCCGCGGCTGACGTAATCGCCACTCTGACACTCTGCATGCAGAAGCTCAGGGACGGCGGCGGAGGCCGCGGGAGACGCCATGCCAGATGTAATAAGGCGTTACTGTGACAGCGTCTCAGAGAGACAGGAGAGGATGCAGGAATGTGAACATTAGGATAACAGATGGGATCCGGTCCTGGAGCGCTGAGCCAGCCTTAGGAGACATCTGATGGGTAAGAAATGGCGTCCAGATACCCGGATCGTGACAGGGTGTCTCCAGGTAAGCTGGCTCTCAGATGCTGTAGGAGCCATTATCATGTGGCCTTACACTGGGCTATTAGACCCAGACATATTTGTAATTATTTATAGGGTGGGTTTGGGGTGCGGTACCTCCTGTGCTGGTGTGGCTGGGCTGCTTCAGGTTGGCACACCCTAACACTTTATTAACACTTATGTTTTCTCTAACATCCTAGTGGATACTAGGAAAGGTACTTAGTAATGTGGGTAATGGGGGTAATTCCAAGTTGATCGCAGCAGGACATTTTTTAGCAGTTGGGCAAAACCATGTGCACTCCAGGGGGGGCAGATATAACATTTGCAGAGAGAGTTAGATTTGGGTGGGTTATTTGTTTCTGTGCAGGGTTAATACTGGCTGCTTTATTTTTACACTGCAATTTAGATTGCAGATTGAACTCACCACACCCAAATCTAACTCTCTCTGCACATGTTATATCTGCCTCCCCTGCAGTGTACATGATTTTGCCCAACTGCTAACAAAATTCCTGCTGCGATCAACTTGGAATTACCCCCATAGAGCGGTCCGCAGGAGCCATTGGCACTTTAAAAGATCTTTAGTGTGTACTGGCTCCTCCCTCTATGCCCATCCCCAGACCCAGTTTAGAAAAATGTGCCCATGGAGCAAGGTGCACATTACAGCTCTCCAGAGAGTTTTCTTCAGTGATATCTTTTAGTTTATTTTTTTACAGGTATACTGGTTGGCAACCAGTATACCTGCTTCGTGGGACTCTGGGGTTGGGGGGGACAGAACCAATTTCCTACAGAGTTAATGGTTCTTATCCCCACTGACAATACACAAAGCTCCAGAGGTGCTGATCTCACACTCCCAGAGGGTGAGCCCACACCAGCAGCACGCCCCCACCCCATAGCAGATGCCGAAGAGAAAAGTCCATGGTGTGGTGAGTCCGACACCGAGGTCCCGGTTAGCGGGTCCCCAGTGTAAATTGCCGGCATTGGGGTGGTGGTCACGGGCCATGGCTGCAGTTGCCACCGTACCCAATAACTGGCATCATTAAGGACCTCTGTTAATACAGAGGTCCTCTGCACACAAAATAAGGGCTGTTTAAGGCAAAAATAGGCTAAAAAGCCATCATACCAGTATAAATAATAGTGCAGGATCCGCGCGCCATTAAGGGGGAGGGATTCCCGGAGAGCGGGACCAGGCAGCAAACGGCACCATTTTTCACACAGGGCTGTTGCTGAACACTGCACAGAGGCTGCTCCTTAAGAAATCCACTACAACCACCAACAGTACTGGTACCAAGTGGGGCTTTAGACCAGAGGGGAGCATAATAATGGCAGTTACTGCTGTCTAGTGCAGTTTACTGTACTTTGCAAACATTACATACATATAACCCAGCGGAGTGCGCTCTAGCTGAGGTAGTGTGCTGGTCCCATTCTTTCCCTGTGTCTCCCCATTCCTGGGACCGGCTCACTGATGTATCGGGGTGTTGTATATAGCTGTAAGGCTTTAATACATATGTAGATATATATACATATATATCTGGTCATTTTATTTATATATATATATATATATATATATATATATACACAAATAGAGAATTCAGCACTCACCATAGCAAGCTCACTTGTCCTCACAACATCAATAAATAAATGATGGTGGTTTAGTTAGTGAATTGGCCAATGCACGGAAGCCTGCATACTGCTCGCCAAGGTACCCCACCTTCATGCAGGTCCTACACTACCACAAAGCCTTAAGAATTAAAACCTGGCAACTGTATCACATATAATATAACTGCAAATATGCCCACTAAGTTTAATGTATGCCTGCCACATATCTTGTGGCTTTTAAAGGCATACTAGTCACCTGACACAGCCGATAAATTACTAAGGAGCAGCTGACACAGGTTTAGAACAATTGAGATTACACAGGGGTGCATGAAAAGGCCTGTGACCACGGTTAATAAGAGTTAACCAAAGATTAACCCCATAATATACAAACAAATATAGAAAACCACAGCACTCGCCACCCCAGAAGCGGGGTGCAGTGTCTGCACTCACCACTCATAGGGTGGGGTGCATGCAGCCCATGGCCACCTACCCAAATACATACAAATAGAGAATTCAGCACTCACCATAGCAAGCTCACTTGTCCTCACAACATCAATAAATAAATAATGGGGGTTTAGTTAGTGAATTGGCCAATGCACGGAAGCCTGCATACCGCTCGCCAAGGTACCCCACCTTCATGCAGGTCCTACACTACCACAAAGCCTTAAGAATTAAAACCTGGCAACTGTATCACATATAATATAACTGCAAATATGCCCACTAAGTTTAATGTATGCCTGCCACATATCTTGTGGCTTTTAAAGGCATACTAGTCACCTGACACAGCCGATAAATTACTAAGGAGCAGCTGACACAGGTTTAGAACAATTGAGATTACACAGGGGTGCATGAAAAGGCCTGTGACCACGGTTAATAAGAGTTAACCAAAGATTAACCCCATAATATACAAACAAATATAGAAAACCACAGCACTCGCCACCCCAGAAGCGGGGTGCAGTGTCTGCACTCACCACTCATAGGGTGGGGTGCATGCAGCCCATGGCCACCTACCCAAATACATACAAAAAGAGAATTCAGCACTCACCATAGCAAGCTCACTTGTCTTCACAACATCAATAAATAAATGATGGGGGTTTAGTTAGTGAATTGGCCAATGCACGGAAGCCTGCATACCGCTCGCCAAGGTACCCCACCTTCATGCAGGTCCTACACTACCACAAAGCCTTAAGAATTAAAACCTGGCAACTGTATCACATATAATATAACTGCAAATATGCCCACTAAGTTTAATGTATGCCTGCCACATATCTTGTGGCTTTTAAAGGCATACTAGTCACCTGACACAGCCGATAAATTACTAAGGAGCAGCTGACACAGGTTTAGAACAATTGAGATTACACAGGGGTGCATGAAAAGGCCTGTGACTACCTGTGGTAGTGTAGGACCTGCATGAAGGTGGGGTACCTTGGCGAGCGGTATGCAGGCTTCCGTGCATTGGCCAATTCACTAACTAAACCCCCATCATTTATTTATTGATGTTGTGAGGACAAGTGAGCTTGCTATGGTGAGTGTTTAATTCTCTATTTGTATGTATTTGGATAGGTGGCCATGGGCTGCATGCACCCCACCCTATGAGTGGTGAGTGCAGACACTGCACCCCGCTTCTGGGGTGGCGAGTGCTGTGGTTTTCTATATTTGTTTGTATATTATGGGGTTAATCTTTGGTTAACTCTTATTAACCGTGGTCACAGGCCTTTTCATGCACCCCTGGGTAATCTCAATTGTTCTAAACCTGTGTCAGCTGCTCCTTAGTAATTTATCGGCTGTGTCAGGTGACTAGTATGCCTTTAAAAGCCACAAGATATGTGGCAGGCATACATTAAACTTAGTGGGCATATTTGCAGTTATATTATATGTGATACAGTTGCCAGGTTTTAATTCTTAAGGCTTTGTGGTAGTGTAGGACCTGCATGAAGGTGGGGTACCTTGGCGAGCGGTATGCAGGCTTCCGTGCATTGGCCAATTCACTAACTAAACCCCCATCATTTATTTATTGATGTTGTGAGGACAAGTGAGCTTGCTATGGTGAGTGCTGAATTCTCTATTTGTATGTATTTGGGTAGGTGGCCATGGGCTGCATGCACCCCACCCTATGAGTGGTGAGTGCAGACACTGCACCCCACTTCTGGGGTGGCGAGTGCTGTGGTTTTCTATATTTGTTTGTATATTATGGGGTTAATCTTTGGTTAACTCTTATTAACCGTGGTCACAGGCCTTTTCATGCACCCCTGTGTAATCTCAATTGTTCTAAACCTGTGTCAGCTGCTCCTTAGTAATTTATCGGCTGTGTCAGGTGACTAGTATGCCTTTAAAAGCCACAAGATATGTGGCAGGCATACATTAAACTTAGTGGGCATATTTGCAGTTATATTATATGTGATACAGTTGCCAGGTTTTAATTCTTAAGGCTTTGTGGTAGTGTAGGACCTGCATGAAGGTGGGGTACCTTGGCGAGCGGTATGCAGGCTTCCGTGCATTGGCCAATTCACTAACTATACCCCCATCATTTATTTATTGATGTTGTGAGGACAAGTGAGCTTGCTATGGTGAGTGCTGAATTCTCTATTTGTATGTATTTGGGTAGGTGGCCATGGGCTGCCATGGGCTGCATGCACCCCACCCTATGAGTGGTGAGTGCAGACACTGCACCCCGCTTCTGGGGTGGCGAGTGCTGTGGTTTTCTATATTTGTTTGTATATATATATATATATATATATATATATATATTTGTGTGTGGTGACGCAGCAACATGACTGACAACAAACCATTGTGTATTTCTGTAACATGCTTTTCACACCAGCCTCACAAGGTTCCCTGTGGTGTACCCAGTGCTCAATACCCTCTCAGGGTGGCAGCGAAGGGCCCGAGTGGGTGGAGACTTTTAAATCAATGTTTGCCAATATAAATGCTGAATTAGCCACTGCTAGGCAGGAACGGCAAGCTTTAAGACAGTCCATAGACACTGGTATGTTTGCTGTAAAATCTGAGCTCAGACAGGCCCCTCAGGCTCCTCTGAAGGTCGCGCTTAAGCGCACTCTCCCTCAGGTATTGCAGTCGAATTCTGAGATGGAGTCTCAAGATGTGGAAGAGGGAGAGGTAGAGGTGGAGGAGGAAGGTTCCTTAACCCCAGAGGTGGAAGCCCTTATTTATGCTATCAGAGAAGTGCTTCGTATGCCCGAGGTGGAATTGCATTTTAATGTTAAGCCAAAATCCTTTGCCACATTCCTGCTGTCAAAAGAATTAAACACCCTAGCTAAGGAAGCATGGATAAACCCTGACAAAAAAAATTGTTATCCCTAAAAGGTGCTAAACTCCTTTCCTTTCCCTGCAGAGTATAGGAAAGTGTGGGAGAATCTGCCTATGGTGGATACTTCGGTATCCAGACTATCCCGCAAATTGGTGCTTCCCGTAGCAGGGGCTATTTCACCAAAAGAACCAACTGACCGCAAAATTGAGTCTACTCTCAAATCACTATCATGGCAGCAGGTGTAGCCCTACGTCCTACCATGGTCTGTTGGTGGATTGCTAGAGCCATAGTAAAATAGTCTGATACTATCATTACAGGTTTTGATAGGCTGCCTCAAGATGAGACCATCATGCTAATGCATCCTATCCAGGATGCGGCAAATTTTATGTTTGAAGTGGTTAAGGAGTTAAGTATCATTCACGGCCATACTACGGCTATGGCGGTCTCTGCTCGAAGAGCCTTGTGGTTACGACAATGGTCAGCGGATGCAGATTCCAAAAAGGGAGTTGAAAATCTCCCATTCACAGGTGAGGCCTTGTTCGGGGAGGAACTGAACAAGTGGATATCCCAAGCAATGGCAGGTAAGTCTACATATCTGCCATCTGCTGAGCCCCCTGCCAGGCGTCTCTATCCGGGACCCACGCTGCCTTCCTTTTGTGTGGCCAGACTTAGAGGGAGAGCCAGAGGTACCTCCAATACAGCTAGAGGATCTTGGGGTAAGTCCCGCAGACCAGCAACCACCGGAAGCGCCACCCAGACTTCAGCTTCTGCTTCTGAGAAGCCCACAGCATGATGGTTGGCTCCAGCAGAGGGGCAGATTCCAGGTGGGAGCTCGATTGTTGAACTTCGCTCACGTGTGGGGGGAGTCCTGCAGGGATCCTTGGGTGAGGGATCTCATTTCACAGAGCTATCGCCTGGGATTTCAAGAGGTACCACCTCACAGATTCTTCAGGTCAGGCTTACCATCTTCACCTGTAGCAAGAGTTACATTACAAGAGGCCATACAAAAACTTCTTTCAACAGAAGTCATTGTTCCAGTCCATCCTCAGCTACAAGCAAGAGGTTTCTGGTTCGGTCCGTCGGATATTAAACCGTCGAATTTGAACCCTTATTTGCGGGTATTCAATTTCAAGATGGAATCACTAAAGGCAGTAATATCCTGCCTGGAGGAGGGGGAATTTCTAGTCTCCCTGGATGTCAAAGATGCGTATCTGCATATACCAATATGGCCTCCTCATCAAGCGTTCCCACGCTTTGCTGTACTGGACCAACACTACCAGTTTCAGGCTCTACCCTTTGGCCTGTCAATGGTGCCAAGGGTATTCACGAAAGTCATAGCAGAAATGATGTTTCTTTTACTCATGAACGGAGTCAACATAGTCCCATATCTGGATGATCTCCTGATAAAGGCAATGTCCAGGGAGTAGCTGTTACATCGCATCGATTTGACGACTCAGCTGCTTATGGATCACGGGTGGATCCTGAGTTTACAGAAATCCCACCTGGAGCCGTCACAGAGGATCCAGTTTCTAGGTATGATCATGGATATGGTACTACAGAAGGTGTTCCTTCCAATGGACAAGGCCTTGACCATTCAGTCCTTGGTCCGCTCTGTGCTGAGACCACGAAAAGTGTCGATTCATCTCTGCATTTGTTTGCTGGGCAAGATGGTGGCCTCATACGGGGCAATACAATATGTCAGGTTTCATGCCTGGATGTTCCAATTGGATCTGTTGGACAAGTGGTCAGGGTCTCACCTATCCATGCACCAGTGTATAACACTATCTCCGAGAGCAAGGATTGCCTTGCTATGGTGGCAGCATATTCCACATCTGGTGGAAGGTCGGCGTTTCAATGTCCAGTCTTGGACTTTACTAACAACGGATGCGGGGTGTGGTGGCCCAGGAGGTCCAGTTCCAGGGGGAGTGGTCAAGCCAGGAAGCAAAACTTCCGATCAACATTCTGGAACTCAGAGCGATTTACAATGCGCTTCTTCAGGCCTTCCCTCTCCGGCAGAGTCAGGCCATCCAAGTACAGTCGGACAATGCCACAGTGGTCGCTTACATAAACCGACAAGGAGGAACAAGAAGCAGGGTTGCAATGCGAGAGGTGTCAAAGATACTCCACTGGGCAGAGTCAAATGCAAAAGCGATATTGGCCATATTCATTCCAGGAGTGGACAATTGGGAAGCGGACTTCCTCAGCAGGCACGACCTCCATCCGGGGGAATGGGGCCTTCATCCCCAGGTGTTTTAACAGTTGATTAACATGTGGGGTTGTCCACAGATAGACCTGATGACGTCCCGTCTCAACAAGAAACTCAGTCATTATTGCTCCAGAACGAGAGATCCGCGGGTGATGGCAGTGAATGCTCTGACTTACCAGTATGTGTATCTGTTTCCTCCAATCCATCTCATCCCAAGAGTACTAAAAAGGCTAAAAAGGGAAAGAGTTCAAGCGATTCTGATCCCCCCAGATTTGCCTCGAAGAGCCTGGTATACGGATCTCATGGCATTGTCTCTGGAGGATCCATGGTCCCTACCGTTGATCAAGGATCTTCTTCAACAAGGACCATTCGTCTATCCAGACCTAAAGTGGCTACGTTTGACGGCTTGGAAGTTGAGAGGCAGATTTTGAAGAGAAAGGGTCTCCATACCACAGTGGTGTCCACGATGATGCAGGCTCGTAAGGTGGTCACGTCTAAACATTACCACCATATCTGGAAGAAATATGTCTCGTGGTGTGAAGGGGAAAAATTGCCCTCCTGTGGAGTTCAGCCTTAGCCGGTTTCTACTTTTCCAGAAGCAGGACTGGATTTGGGCCTACGTTTGGGCTCTATCAAGGTTCAGATGTCGTCTCTCTCCATTTTCTTACAGAAACAATTGGCGTTGTTGCCAGAGGTGCAGATCTTTTTGAAAGGAGTTCTCCACATACAGCCACCTTTTGTTCCTCCCACAGCTCCGTGGGATCTCAATATGGATTTGGCTCTTCTCCAGTTGGACTGGTTTGAGCCTTTGAATAAGGTGGACTTGAAATATTTGACATGGAAGACTTTCATGTTTCTAGCATTATCTTCCGCCAGACGTGTTTCAGAATTGGGGGCCTTATCTTATAAGAGCCCGTATCTCATTTTTCATGAGTATAGGGCCGAGCTTAGAACTGGGCCACTGTAATTTGGGCACAATATGAAGTGGAGGCACTTTAATGTGGCATAATATGGACTGGGGACACTGTATATAGCAGAGGTGGTCAAAAGGTAGATCGCGATCTACCGGTAGCTTGCGGAACACCCGCCAGTAGATCGCGACCAACTTAACTAAACTTAAACAACTGCCAGTAGTGCAGCGCGCCGGTGATGTCATGATGTCACCCAGATGCTGTGAGGAGCCCATTGCTGCTGCTTCTCTTCCTTTGACTGCCTGGTCTGCCTGTCATGGCAGGCTGTCATGGGGAGCTGCTGTTCCGCCTGGCTGCCTGCTCCGTAGGTAGTGTTTGGCGGTGTTATTGAAGTGTTATATGGGGAAAGAGGAGGGAGGGGGAGCGGGGATTGAGACAATTTAATTTATGGGGTTTCTTTTGTGGGAGACAATTTATTTTTTTACTTATATGGGGCAATTTTAGTACTGTGTGGGGTCCAATGTATTTTTACTCCTGTGTGGGGGCCAATGTGTTTTTACTACTGTGTGGGGGCCAATGTAATTTTACTCCTGTGTGGGGGCCAATGTAATTTTACTCCTGTGTGGGGGCCAATGTGTTTTTACTCCTGTGTGGAGGGCCAATGTATTTTTACTCCTGTGTGGGGGCCAATGTGTTTTTACTCCTGTGTAGAGGGCCAATGTATTTTTACTCCTGTGTGGCAGGCCAATGTGCTTTTACTCCTGTGTGTGTGTGTGGGGGGGGGGGGGTGGTCAGTGTGTTTTTATTCCTGTGTGTGGTCAGTGTGTTTTTACTCTTGTGTGGGGGCCAATGTGTTTTTATTACTGTGTGGGGGCCAATGTGTTTTTACCACTGTGATGGGGCCAATGTGTTTTTACTACTGTGTGGGGGCCAATGTGTTTAAGGTTTTTACTTGTGGGGAGCCATTTTGTGATTTCAGGTGAGACAGTCCCTACACCCAGTGCAGCAAGGAGGTTACGCCCCCTTTTTGTTATGCCTTGCCCCCTTTGGCCATGCATCTGTGGAACGCGCTTTCAAAGTAGATCGCCAACTCCAAAAGTCTGGCCACCCCTGGTATATACAGTAGTAATGGGAATTAGGGGTACTGTATTGCATAATGTGTGTTGGCTGCCTTACAATGTGACATACTATGGTATATAAAAGAAACAAGGGCAGTACTAGGGGGGATAACATTAGCTAAGGCACTACTTTTGCTCAGTAAATAAACTAGGACACTATTATGGGGCAAACAATAAAGAATTGCTGGAGAGAACTATCTCTCTAGAAGCATTGGGACAGGGGCCCTTCAAAATGTTGCTATGGGGCCCTCAAAGTTCTGGCTACGCCCCTGCTGCACACTCCTCTCAGATCCGTTAGCCATTTCTGTCCATTAGGTGTGTCGAAGTCGAAAATATTATAGGCACACTCATCACGTACAAACACCACACAGATGCCCTCCATGTGGGTGCTTGTTCTGCCGTGCATGCGCATACTCGCAAGCTGCACATAATCGCTCACGCTGTCTTGCGTGTTAGCGCGTGGTATGAGTAATTACGGTAGCATAAGCATTCACATGGAAAAGCCACAAAGACATATTTCATATTTAATTCACATAGCACATAATTTACACATAGTCTACACGCACCACACCAGCGAGTTTCATTTGTGTAAAAGGTACAACAACAGAGGGATTCAACTTTACAGGATATGAGGGGACAGAATTATGTTAGGAGGTGGTGTTTGGTATCCAGCTGTACAGTATTTTAAGAGCAATATTCCGGTAGCAGTTTGCAGAAGATAGCACGCTCCTGCGCATATCTATGCGCAGGAACAAAATATTAATATTACACTGTATTTACTGTACTCTGATATTCGGTGGGAACCCAGTGGATAACAACTGCAAGTGCACCTGGACCAGGCATCGCCCACCTATTCAAACCGACCTATGACCCCTCCTGTACTGTAAATGACCAGCCCTTTGACCTATGGGTGAAGCAGAGGCAGAACTCTGGGAGGCAATGGAGTCATCTGCCGCCGGGCTCCTGCTCTGAAGGGGGACACCTCTTCTCCCATTCTGTGACACCAATGAATTAAGTTAATTGATAGCTGCCGCTGTCTTTTCAGTGGCCGACTTCCTCACTGGTCCCTGCACCTTACAGATCACACCCTCTTTATTATACACATTTTACAAGTGTCACACCCAGGATTAGAAACCACAACCTATTACACTGGAAGCAGACACCTTACTGATGAAGCTATTTGCTCTTGTATAGGAAATATGAGAATTTTAACTATATGAAGATACTTCTCTGACAATTACACGTAACTTCATATAGTAAGAATTCTCATGCTTCTTCTACAGGAGCAAATAGCTCCATCAGTAAAGTGTCTGTTGTTAGTGTAACAGGTCATGGGTTCTAATCTTGGGTATGACTGCTAAGAAATGTGTGATTTAAAATAAAAGACAATTAAATGTATAAAGACAGTATATACATTTTTTCAGAACACCACACACACACACACACACACACATATATATATTTATGTTGATGTAGGAAATAGGGGTGCACCAATATTTATCTTGCCTCCGGGCAACTGGGACGTACTTATGCCACTGGGGTGAAGAGATTACAGATTCCATTGTTTCATGATTTGGTCTAATGTATAAAAGCCACGTTGCCTGGCCGGTCAAACACATTCTCTGAAGGTCATCTACCAAGATAGACTGAGGGCCGGAACCGGGTGGCGCTGGCGAACAAACAAATGTATCCATTGATTGTAGCCTCTTCTCTTATTGTGATTGTATTATTGTTGTAACCCCTTGTTTAGTAAATAACTGTTGGTGGGTCGGATCCCAACATATTTAAATACAATTGGTGTCGTGTCCCTTTCCTGCTAGGGGTTATAAAGTGTATTCCGCCTCACGTGTAGCTACTCTGTGCTTATAGCGTGACGGCGTGCGCACGCAACGTGTACGCATCTGTTAGGGGTTTCACACACACACGCTTAGCGGTCGCAGCGGCCTGTACAGATATACGTTAAAGGTATTGCTTTTCTTCCTATAAGTTAATCTGCTTTAAAAATTGGGGGCTCTGTCCGGTTCTTCACACACTCTCAGACTTACGGCCATAGCAGACTTTGATCTATCAGCAAAGGGTGAAGACGCATGTTAAATAACCTTGCATTGTGCTAAAACCAGTTTGTGCTGTACAGATACTTACTCTCTCATATTTTGTTGCCATAGGTTAACAGTCATTATAGATCTGTGTGAAATCGGAAACATTTGTTTGCTATATAGATATTTGAAATAGTATATTAAGGGTGTAATTGTAAAACACGAAACGCAGTTCTGGCCTAGTCATTTAGGTTTATACAGAACAAGTGTGGGTTGTGTTAGTGAGCGATAGTAGTTTTATTGCTCACATTTATCGAAATAGTGTGGTTTATTAAATTGCGGACGCACGTTTGTACACGTGGTACGGAACGTGAGGACAGCGTACAGAAGCGTGCACGTGGCGCAGGGTCGCACACATGGCATAGAGGCACGCACGGTCGCGTGTTTACGCAAGGTTGTGTAGAGTTGCGCAAGGTATAACCACACGATAGCTGTTCAATATTAAGATGGGATTACATTTAATACTGTAGCACATAACTATCCGATTTCAAAAGCAGGTTACCGTGATATTTTGTTTAAACTGTACTACCTCTGGGGTAAAGTAGCAAATCAAAGGGAGTGATATTTTTCTGTACAAGTAGGAGTGAACGGTTGTTGAACCCTGGAAGTCGGGTACCTGTGGAGACACTGAGTAAGCAGAGGCTCGATGGCGTAAGGCGGCTGACTTACGTTAATAAAGAGAGATATACGCAAGTCGTGAGGAGATTTTCAGAGGAGCGTGATATAGAATTGTGCATTGTGAAGTTTAAAATTGTGAATTGAAGTAAAGGTTTTGTGTTACGCTCCAGCTGAGGAGCGCAGCTTGTGGATTCGACTCCAGTGGTCGAAGGGCAGATAGGTAACAAGTACCTATACGCTGTGCGATTGGACCGCGCGTTTGTGTGTGCGATACGTGGCGCAACTTGATACCCTTTTTGCGAGCTTTTGCTTAAACCGCGGTATCATTAGCGCCATGTAGAGCATACGCAAACGTGATTTGTGTATAGCAAAAAGGGAAGTTTTCGCTCGTCTATCTCAGGAAAATCTTCAACGGTAGATATTCACTGGAAAAGGTAAGTCAATCCTAAAACTTCCAGTGAATAGGAAACCAGGTAGGATCCTCACTGGGTTCACTATTGGAGTGAGTCATGGTACAGCAGCGGAGAAGGAGCGAGTGGAAAGCACTCGGAGGACTTTCACCGTCATCTCAATTGTGCAGTTGGGGATTGCGTTCACAGGCAAAAAGTCCGTGATGGGATCCAATTGCACAAGCAAGGGGCATTCGGCAGCCAGGGTTCAGGCTGGAGAGCTGTGGACCAGGTTTATAATGTGTGAGAAGTATGGTCCATACGCGGAGGCTTTTTGCAATGAATGGGTGCGTATGACTGCTGAAGATAGTGCATCATTCCCTAGGGTGGGTAGCCTTGAATCACAGGTATTACAGAGCATAAGGATTAGAATATGTCTGGTCAAATCTAGAAAACAGAGGAACAGACATTCCGACTATTTAAATCTGTGGCAGCAAGAGGGAAAGGTGCAAAGGGAACTGGCTCACACAGCAAGTTCCAAACCTAGCGGGAAAGCGATTGCGAGCGCACCACCACCACCATATGTCGATGGGGAGAAATTGGCTACAACCAATGGTGCATTGGTAAAGAATAGCAAAATGATTAATCAATGTGTTAACCCTAACCCTTGCCAGTTGTATCCCGTTTTGAATTTTTCCCAAGGTTGTGAGGAGGATGATAAGCCCAGCACGATATCGACACTCTCTTTAGCAGCTACCATACAGAATACCCAGGTGGGCACGGCCCAACCACCAAGAGTAGTAGCGATAACCCCCCAGCGGAGGGATAAGTGAGGTTGTGTCCACCGGTAAGTATGGTACCATACATTATGCAGAGACAATAGCCCCCCATATTATAGAATCAAACAAAAATGATGTGGTTGAGTTAAATCCAGTCAGGATGATTGCAGTGCCCAATGGGAGAACTGATAGTCAGGGAGTAACTCCCATCAGGAACATTGCAATGCATTGTCCTTGGTCCCGATCAGAACTGAGATCAATTATGTCAGAATTCCCAGATCCCAGAAAAGATCTAGTCGGATGCCAGAAATTCATTAAAGAATTGGGCAATGCCCATGAGCCCACAAATAAAGATTGGCGAACAGTGCTACAAGTGAGTTTACTCTCAAATATTGACATCCCAAAATTCATAACCGATTGTAAATTAGATGTAGAGGTGCCTCTCACTGATGAGTACAACCAGGAGAATGTAAGGCGAATTAACCTACAATTAGGAGTGTATTTCCGTACTGTTGTTAAATGGAACACAATTTTCTCCATAAGACAGAAGGACAGTGAAATGGCATCCGAGTATTTCCATAGAGCACTGCAGGAAATGGCTAGATACACTGGGATAGAGGATATTAAGGAGAATGCCAACCACAGGGAGGTAGCTGTCTCTGTGCTAATGGATAGATTAAAGGAGGCACTGAGGACGAGGGTGCAAACCTCTCTGCCAAATTGGAGAGGTATCTCGGTGGCTGCGCTAAGAGAGTCCGCTATCGAGCATGATCGTAACATCAGTAAACACAGGGAGTCGCAAGGGGATAAACTGATGATGGTAAGTATACAGGCTCTTACAGGAAAGCCTCATCAACCTAAACCTCAGACCCCTGATGGTAAGCCACGGTCAACAACATGTTTTCTTTGCAAGAGGGAAGGGCATTATGCAAGGGATTGTAGAAGTAGTGGGACACATAACATTTATAGACCCCCTAGACCTGAATACGAACCACGCTACAATACATATAGTTGGGACCAGGGACCACATAGAAGGGATTATGAGCCGCAGAGAGGGGAAACAAGGAGGTACCCACCCAGGATGGACTGGCAGGCCCCCGAAAACTCACAGTTACCCCTCTCACATATTGCAGCTGCCAATGCCCTGCGGGAGCATCCCACTACACAATAGAGGTTAGGCCACACCTGTAGTCTGCAGCCAGTGAAATTGATTGCTGGCCTTGGTAGTGAACCTGAGGTCATGGTTGATGTAGCTGGTGTATCATTACCTTTTCTTGTAGATACAGGGGCGGCCAGATCAGTGTTAAAATCCACCACAGGTGTATAAACTACGGGTAAAACGATTTCGGCAATGGGAGTAATGGGAAAGGTGCAGCAATACTCTTTGAGTAGACCTGCAGAGATTACGATGGGGCCAATGCAAACCAAACATTCCTTCCTGTTGGCTGCATCGGCTCCAACTAATCTACTGGGCAGAGACTTGTTGTGTAAAATGCGGTGTGTCATATATTGTACCCCTGAGGGTGTATTCTTAGATACACCTGAGAACCACGCACAAGAGTTGCAAGATATATTAGACACCCCTCAAAGGCTAATGTTGCACTCTACTGTTATAGACACATGTCCATCAAAGGTAAAGGAAATGATCTCACAAATACCGGGTTCCCTTTGGACCAAAGATGGACAGGACAATGGATTGATGGCGAATGTAGCCCCAGTAGCAGTACAAATAAAAGATGGAAGGATAGATCAAAAAATTCCCCAGTACACTCTGAAGCCAGAGGTAGAATTAGGAGTGTACCCCATCATAGAACAGCTACTACAGCAGGGCATCCTAGTCAGGACGTCCAGAACAGCCAATAGTCCCATCTTCCCTGTGAAAAAGAGTAGGGGGAGGGGTTACAGGCTAGTGCAGGATCTAAGGGGGATAAACAAGATAGTTGAGAGTCAATTCCCCGTAGTGCCCAATCCAGCAGTCATCCTAATGCAGATTCCCTCAACCTCCAAGTTCTTCACTGTCATTGATCTCTGCTCTGCTTTCTTTTCTGTCCCTCTCCACCCTGACAGCCAATACCTCTTTGCCTTCACGTACAGGGGAGTACAGTACACCTGGACTCATCTCCCCCAAGGTTACATTGACAGCCCAAGCATTTTCTCCCAGGCCTTACATGACTGTTTGCAATCTTTTCAACCTGAGAGTGGGTCAGTGCTAATACAATGCGTTGATGATATGTTGTTGTGTTCTGACTCATTCGAGTTGTCCGTGGCAGACACTAAACAGCTTCTGTTTCATTTCTCCCAGACAGGACACAAAGTTTCAAAGGATAAGTTGCAGTTGTGTCGGGCTAAGTTAAAATACTTGGGTATTGCTTGATGCAGGGACTTAGGTACCTGACCACTGACCGGATACAGGCCATCCGCGACATGACTCTGCCACAAACTCAGCAACAGATCCGAAACATTCCTTGGAGTGTGTGGGTACTGTCGGAACTGGATTCCAGGGTTCTCTATACTGGCACTACTACTGCAAAAAATGGTCTCCTCAAATAAACCAGAACGGGTCTCTCACACAGATGAGTCCAAACTGCCGTTTGAGAGACTAAAACAGTGCTTGTCACAAGCACCAGCATTGGGTATGCCAGATTATGAGAAGCCCTTTGAATTGTACGGTACTGAAAGTGCTGGGTGCGCGGCAGGAGTTTTAACACAGAAACATGGTGATGCCAGCAGACCGGTAGCCTACTACAGTGCACAGTTGGACACTGTAGCACGGTCTCTCCCCACTTGCTTGCGAAGTGTTGCAGCCATAGCTCTCCTGGTAAGTAAATGCGAGGACGTAGTGTTAGGACATGACTTGACCATCCATACACCTCATGCAGTATCAGCCTTGCTAAACTCCGCCCAAACCAGACATGTCTCATCCGCTCGGTTTACAAGGTGGGAACTATCACTGATGGCCCCTGTAAACATCACCATTAAGAGGTGCTGCTCACTAAATCCTGCAACTTACTTGCCAAGTGTGCCTGGTCACGCACAAAGGGTGGAGGATGAGAACGATGGTGAAGGAGGATTTAGTGCAGATACTGATACGCATGATTGTATGGAATACCTGTACCAAACTTTCATTGTGAGACCTGACATCAGTGATAACCCACTGGAAGGAGTAGACTTTACCTTCTACACTGACGGTAGTTGCCACAGACAAACGGAATCGGGAGACCTGTGCACCGGATACGCAGTTGTAGATGACGAAGGTATCATAGAAGCTGAACCCCTTGGCCCACCTTACTCAGCACAAGTCACTGAGCTGGTAGCACTGACCAGAGCATGTGAGTTGGCAAAGGGTAAGTCAGCTAATATAAACACGGATTCTAGGTATGCCTTCGGAAGTGGTGCATGATTTTGGGGCCTTATGACGCCTCAGAAATTTCATGACGGCAGCTGGCACACCTGTAGCGCATGCGTCTTACATCAAAAGGCTTCTGACAGCAATACAGGAACCAGACAGAGTGGCTGTTATCAAGTGTAAAGCACACACTTACAACCAAGACCCAATTTCACTTGGTAACAGCCGGACAGACGAAGCTGCAAAATCAGCAGCAAGCACCACCATACAAACCAACATCACACCACTGATGACATTTAACACGGTTAACATGCAACAGTTAATTGAAATGCAAAATTTGTGTTCCCTACAGGAAAAGGCAGTCTGGAAGGCGAAGGGATGTGGTCAGGAGTCCTCAGGACTTTGGACAGATGGACACGGTAAGCCAGTGGCCCCCAGGGCATATCTCCCAAGCCTAGCTGAGGCGGCACACGGTCTGACTCATCTGGGTAAGGAAGGTATGTGCAAACTGGTAAGAGCCTACTGGAGTGCACCAGGATACACTTCTCATGCAGGTAAGAAAGCAATGACATGTCTTACTTGCTTGAGGAAGAATATTGGTAAGACAATACCAACAGAGCCATCCCATATCCCTCCTACAAATGGACCTTTTCGGGTAATACAAATCGACTTCATACAGTTGCCACCCTGTAGGAATTTAAAACATTTGTTAGTATGTACTGATGTGTTTTCAAACTGGGTAGAAGCATTCCCCGCTGCCACAAATACTGCTGTGTTCACTGCAAAGAAAATCATGCAGGAATTTGTGTGCAGATATGGTATCCCTAGAACTATTGAAAGTGATAGGGGTACCCATTTTACAGGTGAAGTTTTTCAGGTCATGTGCAAACTGATGGGTATTAATAGCAAGCTGCATACTCCATACTGGCCACAGGCAAGTGCGAAGGTGGAGAGAATGAACAGCACTATTAAGAATAAGCTGAGCAAAGTGATGGCTGAAACTGGATTGTTGTGGCCAGAGGCCTTACCATTAGTGTTGTACAGCATCAGAACCACTCCCAGGTCACCGCTTAACTTATCACCCTTCGAAGTTCTTTTTGGTCGACAACCCCATGTAGTGATAGACCCCCAGGATGATTTGAAGTGCAATAACGAAATAACTGTGCAATATTTGGTTAGGATGAGCCAGCAATTGAGAAATCAGCAAAGGAATCTAAAACTGGCGATTCCTGACCTACCAAGCAGCAATTGTCATGACATTGAGCCTGGGGATTATGTGATGATTCGAAATTTCTTACACTCAGGTTGCCTTGTAGAAAGGTGGGAAGGACCGTATCAAGTTTTGTTGACCAGCACGACAGCACTAAAAGGTTGCCGAAAGAGAGACTTGGGTCCACTCGTCCCACTGCAAGAAGGTTGCTGACCCGAAGAAAACTTGTGACAAAGAGCAAGGTGAAGAGAACCTCGTATCACTAGAGAATTTTTTCCGGGAAAGCTGAGAGGCAGGACTGTTGAACGGCACCTGAGCGCGGAGAACAACAAAAATCAAAGACGGTTGTCGTACCATTTTTCTTTTTTTTTCACCCCCCACTGCATTTTTCTTTTTTTTTCCTTCTTATTTTTCCTTCTTTGCTCCTTAACGAATTGGATCTACCTCAAGAGACTGTTTCGGGTTTTTCTGGTGATTTTGTTATTGATCAGGACAATCTGTTTTTGTGAGGGTCCCAGAGACGTTGAGCAAGGATCTGGAATGGGTTCTGATGGCGAGTACGGATTTGTAGGATCTCAGGAGCAGCACATCACTCTAGTAAAGGCTGGTATCAGTAAGCAATCTGGTAGTCATGGAGCTCGGAGTCACTGTGAAGGGTTATTGTCTGATGAATATTGTATATGTAGAAATTGCGAGAACATAGTCGAAGATGGGTGCATCCAGAGATGTCAGTCAAACAGTAATATTGACATTGGCCGACATCCTTTGAGTGATTACCACTCATTAGTGGGTACGGTCTTAAACCAAATGGAATGCTGGATGTGCTCTCAAGTACCTCAAGGGCAGAGTAAGTTGGGATTAGTGCCATTTCCTTTAACGATAGATGAGGTACTCGAATTACGGGGTGGGAGACCAGTGGACAAGAAATTCAATATATCTAGGCCCCCTAGCTTGAAGCTCCACCAGTACCACGTAGATAGGTCACTTATGTTTTAATGTGTCCAATTTCCAAAAACCAGGAAATTGGGAAGTGACGTGGAATAACCAGACAATGACCTTTTCACACAGAGCTGATAGAACTTGTACGCAAGATAGCCACCAGTGGGAAGTATTTTCGGTACAGGTATACACGTGGGATCAAAACCATGTGGGTTGGAAAAGTATCGCAGGGGTATTGTGCCCACATTATCCAGCCCGATACGTGTACTGAGCAAATGTGAGAACTAGGGATTGGTTTCTTCATAAGTAAGATATGTGATATGGTGTTGTTGCATTTTGTCCCTTATGTTCTCCCAGATGATGCATATTTCATATGTGGGAGGAAAGCGTACAAGTGGCTTACTTCGAGCTCTGAAGGGTTGTGCTATATTGGGAGAGTACTACCAGAGGTCATGACCATAACCCACGACAAAATGAAAGACATTCACCGCAACGCTTAGACTCCTTATACTCATACCCACTACGAACACATCATCAAGAGACACCTCATAGATAGGGCAGAGCACGCAGCCTCTGATTTGATCCATGAATCCACCGGGATTCAAGTTCTTCTCGCATTAGACATCACCCGTACTGCCAGAGGAACTATAAATTATAGGTATATCCATGCACTAGCAAACTTGATAGACAATATCACTGAGATGTATGATGACACCTCCAGGTATATGGGCAGGAGCTGGTCCAGCACAGAATGGTCCTTAATTATGTTATGGCTGTAACAGCTGGGTACTGTGTTACTCTAGCAACTCAATATGGTGTGAAGTGCTGTACGTACATTACGAATAGCACTGACGACCCCACGGAGATCATCGATCAGAAGATGGATGAGATCTTGCAGTTGAAGTGGGAGTTCAGGAGGAAACACAACCTAACCTTGACAGCTGTGGGTAATGAATTGACCGGCTGGGCCTCATGGTTGAACCCACTCAAATGGTTTTCTGGATTAGGAGAGTGGGCGCAGAATGTACTAGCAAGTGTAGGAAAGTTTCTCCTTTGTATCCTGGGTGTCGTCATAATTATTGGTCTGATATTCAGGTGTGTTCGAATTCTGAAGCGGCGCAAGCACAACACAAATTTAATGAGTCTAAGGAGCGAGGGCGTTGTTACAGCAGCGGATTTGATTTATGACCCATCTGTAGAAACAGTGTAAGGGTTGCAAATGAATTTCATGGCCTGTTTTTTTCACCATTTTCTCTCTGTTTCCCCCTCTACCCAGAAACATCCAACCGGAAAAGACGTCAACCATACCCAAACTTTATGTGAATGTATATTTTTCTGTGTCTTACCTTCATCTCTGCAACCCTCAGTTATTGGCACACATAGTCGATAAACGTTATCTACATATAGTAGCACGCACATACGTTTCCCCTCCATGTATCAACAGATAAATGTGCTCCCCATTTGTTGGTATAAGAAGCCGGAAAGGTGAGGGCTACTGGCTTTGCCTAGAAAGAGCTCGGTAGTGTTTGTTTGTCCATTTACAGACCCTTAATACAGGATGAGAAGGAGTTAATGTATACTTCGCAATACCTCGAAGCTTACTTAGAACATGTACGGCACGATGATACATGCCCCTCAGACATTTCATACATACATGCTTTTTCCTATCTCACTAGGCTATACATTTCCCATCTACAACTCTCCCCCAGTCATCTGAACTTTGTATATAATGTATAGATAATATTTTCAGTTATTAGTTATGTGTGGTAGTTATTATTGACTGCCAAAGGGCGGACTGTCGAAGTCGAAAATATAGGCACACCCATCACGTACAAACACCACACAGATGGCCTCCGTGTGGGTGCTTGTTCTGCCATGTGTGCGCATACTCGCAAGCTGCGCATAATCGCTCATGCGGTCTTGCGTGTTAGCGCGTGGTATGAGTAATTACAGTAGCATATGCATGCGCATGGAAAAGCCACAAAGACATATCTCATATTTAATTCACATAGTACATAATTTACACATAGTCTGCACGCACCACACCAGCGAGTTTCATTTGTTTAAAAGGTACAACAACAGAGGGATTCGACATTACAGGATATGACGGGACAGAATTAGGTTAGGAGGTGGTGTTTGGTATCCAGCTGTATAGTATTTTAAGAGCAATATTCCGGTAGCAGTTTGCAAAAGATAGCATGCTCCTGCGCATATCTATGCGCAGGAACAGAATATTAATAGTACACTGTATTTACTGTACTCTGATATTCGACGGGAACCCTGTGGATAACATCTGCAAGTGCACCTGGACCAGGCATCGCCCACCTATTCAAACCAACCTATGACCCCTCCTGTACTGTAAATGACCAGCCCTTTGACCTATGGGTGAAGAGATTACAGATTCCATTGTTTCATGATTTGGACTAATGTATAAAAGCCACATTGTCTGGCCAGTCAAACACATTCTCTGAATGTCATCTACCCAGATAGACTGAGGACCGTAACCGGGTGGCGCTGGCGAACAAACAAATGTATCCATTGATTGGAGCCTCTTTTCTTATTGTGATTGTATTATTGTTGTAACCCCCTGTTTAGTAAATAACTGTTGGTGGGTCGGATCCCAACATATTTAAATACAATTCGTGTTGTGTCCCTTTCATGCTAGGGGTTATAAAGTGTATTCCGCGTCACGTGTAGCTACTCTGTGCTTACAGCGTGACGGCGTGCGCACGCAACGTATACGCATCTGTTAGGGGTTTCACACACACACGCTTAGCGGTTGCAGCGGCCTGTACAGATATACGTTTAAGGTATTGCTTTTCTTCCTATAAATTAATCTGCTTTAATAGGTGTAACTATGAACCAGACCTTCCATATAGCAAGTTCCTGGATGAGTTTAGTGAAGTTCATTCATTACCAATCTTGACCATACTTTCCTATGACTACACAGGCTTTTTTGTATATCCTTTTGCTTGTTGGTCATCTGTCAGTGCGGTAGCTACTGTATCCCTGAGTTCTTTAACTTTTATTCATAATCAATCTTTACTCGTATATACCTTTTAGGTGAAGAGTCGTCACTGAGGAGGATGCGCTAAGATTGTGACTGAGTAACACTCATCTACATTGGCTAAACTTTCCCAGGATTGTGCATAATGGTGAATTTATAGCATTGCTTTCACGCACTATACAGTGATATCAAGGGTTTGTGATCTGTGCAGGTGAAAGATGATATTTCATCCAAGGGTCTATTATACATTATTTTATTCCCTACACAACTACAGCTAACACCTTCGTAATCTAATAACGGAATAATATTTATTACCAGAAGAGAGTGTTCGAGATACAGATATCATTGGTTTATCAAAGACATTTGGCATTCCCTGGGCTAAACTCTTGCTGACGAGTACATAGGGGATTGTGGGATCTATTTACCGAGCCTTAGATGTACAAGCCAATCAGCTCCTAACTGCCATGTCACAGGCTGGGTTTGAAAAATGACAGAAGCTGGTTGGTTAGGACTTTGGGGGTAATTCAGACCTGATTGCTGCTGTGTGTTTACTTTTCGAACAGCGGGCTGTAAGGCACAATCTGCGCTGGCGTATGCACCACAATGTGCAGGTGCATCGCACGGGTACAAAGCGGATCGCCGCTCAGCGATGGGTTTGTGTGAAGGATCCATTTGCACGGGCGATCGCAAGGAGATTGACAGGAAGAGGGCATTTGTGGGTGGCAACTGACCGTTTTCAGGGAGTGTCTGGAAAAACACAGGTGTGTCCCTGCGTTAGCAGGGAGGGTTTGATAGGGTAATAAATCTATTCAGGTCGGATTATGAACTCTCTTCAGTCATCAGTCAGAATGCTGTTCTCCTTTAGCAACCGGTTGGAGGTCAATGAATGATAAGATGACACAAATTTATGCGTAATCGAAGCAAATCATAAGTGACCCGCTCGAGGGCCGTCATGGCTTTATTATTTATAGCTTGAACACAAAGGGTTTATGCTTGCCAATATATTTAGCCAATCAGAATACACCATGTATGTCTTGAAAATACATCGATTGTCATACAATGTTAGAAGTGGCAACTAGGACAGCCTTGAAAATGGTTATTGTTTCGTTTATCAGTCTTTCGGACATAAACTCAAAAGATTTCTTTCTTTATTCTTCTCAATTAGCCTTGGATATATCTGGTGTTGCTTTGTCCGTCCTAGATACATTTCCAATACATTTAATGTTGCATTTGTCTTGTACAAGTCATGCCTTAAAACAAGATTATTCAGCAAATACAATATTCTGACCAGCTCTGCACATTTTTCTTAAGGACATATCAACTCATTTTGTGATTAACAGTAAATATCTTTGTTAAATGTGAAAAAGCTTGAATCAATATATATTTGCCATTTAAAGGAAGCTCATACACTATCATTTCCCCTCTTTTTGATTCCACTTTTTCTCCCTAATATCTACCTACACTATCTAGGCCTGAACTATTCTCTTTCAGTAAACCAGTCCCCTGGACTTATAGTCCAAACCTTGGGGATTACCCCTAACAACAATCAAAGGATAAGCAACTTAATTCTTCTGGCTGGAGAGTCACTGTCAACTTCTTCAAGTGGGATGCATGTAATCAAGTATCACGACCTTTCACCTTAATTTAAGGTAGACATGGTTAGCAGCACTTGATATGGACCATCATATCTTGGTTTAAAGGTCTTTCTCACATGTCTCTTTAAATAGACCCAATCTCCTGGATTTAGCTTATGCGTAGCTGATCCTTCTGGGTCTGGAATGGAAGAAAACACTCGGCAATGGAGGTTAGTCAATGTTTTACAGACCTCCTGTACATAACCTGTAAAAATCATCATGATTATGTTGTAATTGTTGTGGATAATAACAACCTGTTCTTAGAGCTGACCCAAACAATATTTCATATGGAGTCAGTTTACTAGGTTTCATGGGTGTGGTCCTAATATTAAACAAGACTATAGGTAGGCATTCTGGACAAGTTCTTTTGGTTTCTGTCATTTTCTGTAGTTTTAGCTTAAGGTCAAAGTTCAGATGTCCCCCCTCCCACTCGCCTGGGGCTGGTAAGGCACATGGAAGGCCTGCTGTACCCCCAAATCTTTCATTATATGCTGCATGACTTCTCTTGTGAAATGTGTACCTCTATCTGATTCTATAACCTCAGGTACCCCAAATCTACATACTACTTCTGCTATCAGTTTCTTTGCAGTGGTTTTTGCTGTGGCTTTGCTTACTGGCCAGGCTTCGGCCCAGTGACTAAACATGTCCGTTGCTACTAGTACATATTCATATGGACTGCTTCGTCGCCACTGTATATAGTCAATTTGTAGTCTTTCAAATGGGTAAGAGGCTTTGGGTATAGTTCCTAGAGGTGTCTTGGTTCTTTTTCCTGGATTGCTGATTCCACAGATCCAGCATCCTGCTACAAAGTTTGTTGCAGCTTTATTGAAGCCTGGAGCTATCTAATGCTCTTGTACTCTATTCACCGTGGCTTCCTTTGAATGGTGTACTTGTCCATGAGCTACTTGTAATATAGGTGGAAATAGAGCTGCTGGTAGACAGTACTTCAATTCTCTTGACTTCCAAAGTCCATGTTCATCTTCTTCTGCCCCCAGTCGTGTCCATTTTTCTTTTTTCTCCTTGTGATGCTTGTTGTTGAATTTTGATCAGCTCCTGTTCACTAGGCATTTGCTTCACGTCTTGAGCTACTAAGACTTGCTCAAGTTCTTTTGATTGTAAGGCAATTCTCTTGGCTTCTGCATCTGCAAATGCATTTCCTTTAGCTTCCATGGTTTGGCTCCTAGTATGTGCTTGTACCTTGATTATTCCAATTCTTTTAGGTAGTTCCAATGCTCTGAAGAGTTCCATAATCAAACTGGCATGTTTGATGGGTTTTCCGTTTGCACTTTTGAAGTCCCTACTTTTCCATATAACAGCGTAATCCTGGGACTAGATGTTAGCTGTCATGTTTTCAGCATGTATGCAGGCTTTGGTCATTGCTATGAGTTCTGCTTCTTGTGCTGACATGCTTGGTAGCAATGCTCCAGAGTCTATGACTTCAGTTTCAGTTGTTACTGCATATCCTGTCTTTGGGGATCCATTATCATAATATCTTGATCCATCGACGAACAGGTTCATGTCTGGATTGTCCAATGGTGTATCTTGGACATTAGGAAGAGGTAAAGTCTCTAATTCCATGAAGGCTAGGCAATCACTTCATATTTGGTAAGTCTGGCTGCAGAAAGATGCTTGCTATTTTCTTGACTTAATATTTCTGTTACAGCGTGCGGTACTTGTATACACAGTGGATGATCAAACACAATGATGTCTGTCACCTTTTAAATAGAGCTGCTGCTGCCACTGCTCGGACACAGGATGGTGCTCCTCTGATAATCGGATCCAGCTGGGCTGAATAGTATGCCACTGGTCTTTGTTTTGGTCCGTATTTCTGGGTGAGCACCCCTAAAGAATGCCCTCTGTTTTCATGGCAGAATAGGTTAAAAGGCTTTTTTGTAATCAGGCAATCCCAATGCTGGGGCTGTGATTATGGCTTGCTTTAGTTGTCTTACTGCTTCTTCAATGGTGTCCCTGTTTTCTGCTGACGCCTCCTTTTTTATTAATTCATATAGGGGCTGCATCAGTAATGAGGCCGAGGGAATCCATTCTCTGCAATAACCAATAAGGCCCAGAAAAGCTCTGATTTCATTTAATGTTCTTGGGGTTTTTGCTTGAGTTATTGCCTTTGTTCTTTCATCAGTAAGATGCCTTGTTCCTTGAGATATGCAGTGTCCTAAGAAGACAACTTTTTTCTGTACTAGCTGAAGCTTGTCTTTTGACACTCTGCAATCTTCTTCTGCCAAAAAGATGAGTAGTGATACTGTTTCCTTTTTGCACTTCTCTTCTGTCTGTGCAGCAATAAGCATATCATCGACATATTGAACTAACTGGGTGTCTGTAAAGTGTGGTCTCCATTTCTGCAGGATTAATGCCATTGCCTCTGAGAAATCTGATAGACTAGTGGCTCCTGCCTTGGGGTAATTGTCCCTCCTTTTGAATCTTGAGATTCAACACCTTTATTGATTAATGTTGGAAAAGGGTTGCTGCGTTGAGGGTAATACATCTTCTGATGGTTACTTGTCGCATTTTTGGCAGTGCTACTTCATACATGGTCAGCCTTGCCACTGACAGGTGTTTGGTTCTTGCTTGTTGAAGCTTCTCTGTACCTGCATGTGGACCCTGGATGATAAGTTCATGATTCAGCACTATGCCTGTGCTCTTGTCCTCTTCTAGGACTTCTGATTCATCACTGTGTCTGTGCTCTTATACTCTTCTAGGGCTGTTGCTGCTATCACTGCTCTGATGCCGGTAGGTGCTCTTTGATTACCGCTGTCAAGTTTGCTTAAGTTGTAGGCCACTGGTCTTCACCTCAGTCCATGATTTTGCATAAGGACTTCTATGTATGGCCTCCTTCTTTAATAGTCAGGTAGTTCTAGGGCTTGAGATGAGGCAACTGCTGTTTCCAACTATTCAATAGCTTAATTCATCTGTTGCTGTATGTAGGATGCGGACCCTCCTCCCTTTCAGTGTTGTCATACAATGCTTGCATGTAGACTGGTGCTAGAGGTATCCGTGTTCTGTAGTGTCCTACTAGGCCCAGGAATGATCATCTGACTTGCTTGACACTAGTTGGCATCTCAGCTTGCAGTCTGAATCTTTTCCTTTTCACTTTTGTTAGATGTCTGGTACTTTGAGTGTCCTAGGAAGATTAACTCTTGCTTGACTAGCTGCAATTTCTCCTTCTGAGGCTCTGCAGTCTTGTTCTTCCAGAAACTTCACTAAGGACACTGCCCCTTCTTGGTGCTTCTTTTAGTAGTGGTGGCAATCAGCAGTTCATTCACATCCTGTATTTAGCTGTGTGTTTTGTGGATATATCACTTGGTGATATAGCCCCTCCACAGGGCTATTCTGGTTCAGTAGTATTGCTTCCTTTCTTCTACAACTGGTACTGCGGGAATGAGCCAATACTGAACTTCTGTTTTAACTTGCTTCTAAATGGCTTTTTTTTTTTTTTTTTGTTCTTTCCTTTGATAAGTTGCTGGAAAGTTAAACTTCTGCTGGTGTGTACTGTATTCTCCTTAGATAAGCTTTAGTACATTGTGCTTCAGCAAAGTCACTGTACATGTACTCCAAGGTCAAGAATTGGGCTGGTATTGGTGACTGCATTTCTCTCATCTCCTGTCCCTTTAAGAATTTCTGATATCACCAGTTCTTGTGGTATCTCCCTCTGCTGTCTTCTGCGTGTGCTGGCTCCAGTATTCATTAGGCACAGACGTATTTCTCCAGTGGGCAAGGTGACTGTAATCATACCTTCTGCTGTTTCTTCTGGAGACATTCTGTTCACTGGGGAGTACCTGAAGAAGCTTGTACTTCATATTGGCAGAAGAAGCATCATTCATTTGTTTTCTGGAACTTTTTTTTTTTCTGTCTTGTTCCTTATTATTTGCTTTAAATCCCGGAGCTTCTGTTGCTTTAAATCATGGCATTATCTCTGTAATCTTGCCAGGTAGTACTGACCACTTGTCAGATGTCTTTCTTTGTCCTTCTTAACTTGCATATTCTTTCTCACTGCTGCTGGCATGTCATTTTCTTAGTCCAAGTCCACCCAGGCTGATGTTTAACATAATGATGTTTATGCTGGGAGTTGTTGTTCCTCTTTGTCTTACTTTTCCAGTGAGAGATAGTCTTGTATAGCAGCTTGTATTTCAGGTTACATCTTTGCTTTCTTGCAGGGGTAGGGCTTAACCTCCCAATCCAGTCGTTGCAATGGCTTGATCTGTACATAAACGTAGAGGAATCTGGTTGTGCATAAAAACAGCTCTTGAAACCCTTGGGTCTCCTGTGGGTAAAAGTCACTTTTATCGAACTGCCAGTGGTGACTGAGTACACTGTTGTCGACACAGGAGTTGCACACCTTCATATTCTATCATCTTGTGTGTCGTATAGTGACTTTATCATAGTAAGTTCTGATGGACTCAGTCTTTTCCTGTTTCAAATCTGGGGCTGCTGGTGCCCTGAGTGTCTGTGCATGACACCATCTCTTAAGTCTTGTCATGTACATCTTTCCACTTTCAAACGTTGTTCTATTTTTCTCTGTCGGAACGTCCGTTATGGCTGGGCAATCATCGACTGCATCTGCTTTTAACATGGTGCTTACTGTTTGGGCAGTTGCTGGTCCTAGTATAGCCTCACACAACTGGTGGTAGTTGACCCATGCCGGTGTCCATATGGTTTGAATTCTTTCCATATAGGCATAAACTGCTGTTGGGTTTTTTTTTTGTTTTTTTTTAAATCCAGTTTCCACAATTTGGGCAATGTTCATATCCTTCTGGAACGCAAAACTGACATACCGGACACAATCTTTCTGGAAAATATGTCAGTTTATTCTGTACATTATGCACCTGGGCATTAAAAGCTGTAGAGGCTGTGTCTTGATCCCTTGTTTCTCCTCTCTGCCTGAATTGCACCCTGCTGCCTATAGTCCCTGATTGTGGACAATTGTTTACTGGACTCAGCTTGATTGCAGGTGTCTACCACTCGTTTAAACATGAGGGAAGCATTAGGTAGAAAATTTCTTCGCTTTAACCTTGTTGGGGTTTCTTGTGATGAAGTATCAGGACACTGGGGCATACTCTGTACACATAGCTCAGGTAAATCATTCGGATTTTCAACCACAGATCCTTCTAAGATAGGGCTGATTATTCGTCACTCTTTTAACCTTGCTCGTATCTTTTTAATTTCACTGTTAGTGAGCTTGTAGGTAATTGCATTCTGTTCATACTAGGGGTACCTTGGTGTGCATGCATGTCTGGGTATAGGGGTGGGGTATAGTGTGCAGGTGCTGTTGCTGCAATTAGGTCTCAGTTATGCTTTAGGTTTTTCTTGCTGGTTTTCACACCATTTCTTGTATTTTCTGCAATTCTTCTTGAAATGTCCTTTTTTCTTGCAAAAATAACACTTTCTTTCATCTTGCTTGTGCTTCAGTGATCCAGATGGATGCTTGATCTCTACTATTATGATTCCTTTCAGAAATTTATTACCCTCCCTGTTATTAACAATATCCACGGGTTTGTCGGGCCCTGACATCTTTACAGACCGCGCTCCCATGCCTGGGTGAACGTGCGCGGAACCCCTCCTGATGTGGTATTTTAATAACTCCTTTTGAGGGACTTAAAATCTCCTTTTAAAGAATCTCTATCTAGGTCAAGTGTCCCCCCCTGACGGGAAGCCTGCTCCTTTGAAATTCCTTTCAGAGATTCATTACCCTACCTGTTATTAACAATATCCACGGGTTTGAACCCATCCTGATGTGGTATTTTAATAACTCCTTTTTAGGGAATTAAAATCTCCTGTTAAAGAATCTCTAAAAGAGCTTCTTCAATCCGTCTGTGGACAAATGACTGGGGTTGTAGTGTTGCCCCTTCCTCCCTGTGTTGGTGGAGAATTTGTTAGTACTGCTCCCCAAGTGAGACCTGCATAATAGATTATTTCTTCTGGATCACTGAGATGCGTCCCTAATATTATTGTTAAGTTGCTCCAAGGGTCTATCCCCCTGCCTATATGGACTCCTGCTTGTATCAGTATCCCTGTTGTAGTTTAATGCTTGTTTCTCTTCAGAAAGTAACAGCTAACACCGGGAATGCTTGGATGTGAGAAATACCTATCAGTGTGTGTAGGAGAATCTAGTTTCATTATTCAGCAGACAACCCGACTCCCCCCCACCTTTTCAAAAGCATATTGACAGAGTACATATAACAGTGCAAGGATACAAAAACAAAGATGACAGTAAATCCTATATCTGTTATCTGCGTGCACGGCAGCTGTTTGAGACTGCACGGCACATGGGTCTTAGACCTGGAATTATGTGGTTCCTAGGCCAATAGGTTATGATGTTAAATCAATCATTCTTAATGTAATGTTCCAACAATTCTCTTTTTAAAATGACAACCTTTTGTACAATAAAATTCATCATCATTTTCCACATAACCAAATGAGACTTCAGTGCTTGTAATTGCCAGCAATCTTGGTGCTACAGACCCTTTGTATTTTCTTAACACAACAACACAGGTACAAGATTTGCATATACCTCTTTGGTTATTTATCAATTCAAACTGGTTATCAGCATTAGAACATATCTTGGCCATGCGCCACTTTTATAAAACGGCTCTATTTTCTTAATTTAACAATTCATTAGTACTTGCACAATTTAAAAGTTTTCTGCATACTTGATTAATTCCCCCTGTGCACTTGTGACAAATTATCTGAAATTATTTACCCACAATCCAACAATATAACATAATTCAACTATATAACATACATGTATGGTACCTTAAAAAAAAATTTCTTCTGACTGACGCTGGGCTCTTTAAGATATTCTCTGACCTTCTCGACTGGACTTCCTCTTGATTTACACAGGAAGCGCTGAGTTCAAGTGAGCAGGTAGAAATCTACACAATAAATCTCACTTACCGTTTTTTTTTGTTATCAGCGGTTCCTGAAAGATCAGAGGATTTATTGCCAGTGGAGGAGATGCTGGAATATCCCGGACGAGCCCCCAAAAATGATAGGGTAATAAATCTATTCAGGTCGGATTATGAACTCTCTTCAGTCATCAGTCAGAATGCTGTTCTCCTTTAGCAACCGGTTGGAGGTCAATGAATGATAAGATGACACAAATTTATGCGTAATCGAAGCAAATCATAAGTGACCCGCTCGAGGGCCGTCATGGCTTTATTATTTATAGCTTGAACACAAAGGGTTTATGCTTGCCAATATATTTAGCCAATCAGAATACACCATGTATGTCTTGAAAATACATCGATTGTCATACAATGTTAGAAGTGGCAACTAGGACAGCCTTGAAAATGGTTATTGTTTCGTTTATCAGTCTTTCGGACATAAACTCAAAAGATTTCTTTCTTTATTCTTCTCAATTAGCCTTGGATATATCTGGTGTTGCTTTGTCCGTCCTAGATACATTTCCAATACATTTAATGTTGCATTTGTCTTGTACAAGTCATGCCTTAAAACAAGATTATTCAGCAAATACAATATTCTGACCAGCTCTGCACATTTTTCTTAAGGACATATCAACTCATTTTGTGATTAACAGTAAATATCTTTGTTAAATGTGAAAAAGCTTGAATCAATATATATTTGCCATTTAAAGGAAGCTCATACACTATCAGGTTCCTGACGTGAATTCCGGTCCTGGACAGGCTGATGTGATCGCAGCGGCTGAGTAAGTCCTGGGCTGCACAGAGACTGCACAAAATCTGTTTGTACAGCTCTGCTACACATGCGATCACACACGTGCACAGCTAAAATACCCTCCCCTTTGTAGGCGGCGACTATCTGATCGCAGCAGTGCAATAATTACTTGCTAGCGATCAGGTCTGAATTAGGCCCTTTATATACGTCCACTTTATCTCCTTCCAAGGCTTAGTAAATAGACCCCTGTGTCAGTTATTTGGAATCAGTAAAAGCTGTGTCTCATGGTAAATCTCAGTGTCAGTATGTAATCCTTTCTTTAGTAAAGTATACAAAGGGATCAACATTGTCATCGAATTGGGGGGGAACTTGCTATACTAATTTATAGGCAGATGTTGTCTTTTAGTTCAGTTATAGAAACATAGAATTTGGCAGTAGATAAGAACCAATTGGCCCATCTAGTCTGCCCTACACACATGTACACGCACACACTAGGGTTAAACACACACACAAGCACGGGGAGAATATACAAACTCTACACGCGACCCATGACCTTGGTGCTCTGAAGCAGTAATGCTGACCTTTACACCAGCCATATGTTTTGCATACTGGACCTTCCTGTATTGCTTTTACTTTATCTTCCACTTCATGTTTCCCTTGGACACTTGCTTTATGGCCTAAAGAGATCACTTCTTGGGGTACATTTACAAAGTGGTAACTTTATATAGTAATAAAAAGTCATAAAGCTTCCCACAATTCCTGTAAAACGCTATAACATTTTGTTTAGATGTCCTTGCTGAGTTGTCAGTAATTATATCATCCAGGTAACTGTAACACCACCATACAGGGAATTTGTTGAAGTAAACCTTCTATTGCCCTTTGAAAAATAGCTGATGATATACAACAATGTAGACAATTATATCTGGAAAGTCCTTTGTGAATACTGACAGTTACATGTTTGTGAGTCTCCCTAGCACCATCTGTTTACATACATGACTCATATCTGGCTTTGTGAGAAGTTTCCCTCCTATTGAGATAGTAAACAGATTGTAAATGCCTGGCATTGGGATTATTATAATCTGAAGTAGCTAATTATATTTAGTTTATAATCACTACATATACTTATAGAACCATCATGTATCAGTAAGGTTACGAATGGAGCAGTGTATTCAGAGAATTATCCAGGTTGTATAATACCCAGGGTTGCCACCTCTTCCTGATTTCCTGGATTCTCCAGGATTTGATGGCAACCCGCCAGGATGCTTTTCCCTTCACCCAGATTCCTGGAATCTCCAGGAATAAGGGGACCCTGGGAGCCGAGGAACTCAGTGAACTACAGTGACTGTCTCGCAAGATGATGACATCACATCTCGCGAGACTGTGCTCAGCCCAGACTGAACTGAAGCTGCTGTCATGCTGCCATCGGCAGCTCTTCCTTAGCGTAGACTGAGCCGAAGCTGCCATCGCTCTTCCTCAGCGTTTCCCCGGGCTGCGGTGGTGAAGTAACGCCAGCCCGGCTCATGTGAGAAGAGCAACGAGAGCTGACAGGCATGTCACACATATATTATTAATTTAATGAGCATGCATGAAACAGATAGAGGCTCAAGTTATGTATAGATATATGTATATTATATAATAAGCATACATGAAATAAATAGAGGCTCAGGTTATATATAGAGAGATGTATATTTTTTAATCACTAACAGACACCTTTTAGTAGTGCATTTGTTTGTTTAACCTGTTGAAGCGTGATAGTGATTAGGTTATGTGCAACACTTCCACTTTCATGGTTCTTCCCTCTTTCATACCAGGGCCGGCTCCAGGCATGTTCGAATGGAGCGGCCGCGCGGGGCGCCACCCTTAATGGGCGCCGCGCGCTGGCGCCGCCATATTCCTGCCTGGAGCCAGCCCAGCCTGCAGCGATACCCGGCCGCCCTTAACTGATCTGTTGTGTGCGCGCTATGCGGCGCCGGCCTCTGCCGTCAGAGGCCGGCGCCGCGCAGCGCGCATAGCGCGCACAGAGCTGATTTAGAAGAGTCCACACGGCGCCTGCGGGCTCAGGCTCAGCATCAGCAGCACTCCCCATCCCAGCGCCGCAGGTGAGGTGACGTGAGGTGGCGGCGGCATTTATGGATCGGGCACTGTGGGGTCATATCTGCACTGTGGGGGAATTTATTTATCTGGCACTGTTTGGGGCATATCTGCACCGTGGGGGCATTTATATATATATGGCATTGTGGGGGCATTTATTTGTCTGGCCCTGTGGGGGCATATCTGGCACTTTGGGGTCATATCTGCACTGTGGGGGAATTTATTTATCTGACACTGTTTGGGGCATATCTGCACCGTGGGGGCATTTATATATATGGCATTGTGGGGGCATTTATTTGTCTGGCACTGTGGGGGCATATCTGGCACTTTGGGGTCATATCTGCACTGTGGGGGAATTTATTTATCTGGCACTGTTTGGGGCATATCTACACCGTGGGGGCATTTATATATATGGCATTGTGGGGGCATTTATTTGTCTGGCACTGTGGGGGCATATCTGGCACTTTGGGGGCATATCTGCACCGTGGGGACATTTATCTGGCACTGTGGGGGCATATCTGGCACTGTGGGGGCATATCTGGCACTTTGGGGGCATTTATGTATCTGGCACTGTGGGGGCATATCTGCACCGTGGGGACATTTATCTGGCACTGTGGGGGCATATCTGGCACTGTGGGGGCATATCTGGCACTTTGGGGGCATTTATGTATCTGGCAGTGTGGGGGCATATCTGACAGTGTGGGGGCATATCTGACAGTGTGGGGGCATATCTGGCACTGTGGGGGCATTTATGTATCTGGCACTGTGGGGGCATATTTGGCACTTTGGGGGCATTTATGTATCTGGCACTGTGGGGGCATATCTGCACTGTGGGGCATTTATGTATCTGGCACTGTGGGGGCATATCTGCACTGTGGGGGAATATCTGGCACTGTGGGGGCACTTATGTATCTGGCACTGTAGGGGCATTTCTGCACTGTGGGGGCATTTATGTATCTGGAACTTTGGGGACATATCTGGCACTGTGTGGCCATTTATGTATCTGGCACTGCTGGGGGGCATGTCACGTGTAGCTGGCACTGCTGTGGGGAATGTCACGTGTAGCTGGCACTGCTGGGGGGAATGTCACGTGTAGCTGGCACTGCTGGGGGGGCATGTCACGTGTAGCTGGCACTGCTGGGGGGCATATCATGTAGTGTTCCTGTATAGGTGTCTGTGGCTAGGCAATGTGTCTCAGTGCTCTGTCTGGCGCAAAGTGTATTAGCTGCACTACCTGCACTACTGGTACTGTGTGGTGTAATGCGAATTGCCACTATTATGTGGCCACGCACCTTCCGCACGAAGCAACGCCCCTAAATTTTTGCTGCACGCCGAAGGCGCGCACTGTCCATGCTTTGCCGTGTAGGTGGGGGAGCACCAAGCATTACAGTATGTACATCATTTAGCCCTCCTAACTTAAAAATGTGCCCTCCCTGTGATCTGCACCCTGCCCTAAAAAGTGAACACTATCATGTGTAGCTGGCACTGCTGCGGGCATGTCATGTGTAGCTGGCACTGCTGCGGAGCATGTCGAGTAGCTGGCACTGCTGGGGGGCATATCATGTCTATCTGGCACTGCAGATTATGTGTATCTGACACTATACTGGAGACATTGTATGTAAGGAACACTACTGTGGCTGTTATGTGTAAGGCTGCTAATTGTGTGCGTAGAGGGGGTGTGAAAATATATTTATTTATAGTCTGATAACATGAAGGTATGAGACCACACCAACTTTCCCAGAGGCCACGCCCACTTTCCCTGGAGTGCGCGCATAGGGGTTGGGGGGCACTTTTACATTTTCTCGCTCAGGGTGCTAGTAGGCCTGGAGCCAGCCCTGTTTCACACAATCTAGTTTTAAGGCACCAAATGCCTGTAATTTATCCAAGTGGCGACTATTATATTCCTATTTATATAGATACACTGTATCACTTAGATAGTTTGTACGTAAAATATGTTATAAATATGGTACATCATTGTATTTACATGAACATTGCTTGGTGCTGCGGGAAGGGGTGGGGGTGGGGGGGATCTCAAGGAATCGATGATGCGTAAGGTGGCAACCCTAATAATACCCGTATCCGGATGTCTTTGGCAATCCTTTTAAAAATATATTTTCATTGTATAAGGTGCAGATTTTGACATGAAATAACAAGGAATAGCTCTTAAATCTACCTACATAATTCTTAGCTACAGTGTCTTTTAAGTACCGTACATAATTGCTCTATGAACTTTCTTATGTTCATTATGATTAATATTTTTTCTAAATCAGGGCAAACACGGTCAGACAAAATGCATGTAAGACCAAGAGACATTTTGGGGCGTATACAATTAAGTGCGACAATAGCACAAATCACTCACCTACAGGGGTGCAAGTTTTTTGCTATTGAATTGGGTGTGGGGGTTTTGATTTTTTGAGCTGCAGGGAATTTTTTCTCTCGCAGCCCCAGAGCAAGAACAATTTTGTCCTAAAATCCAATTTTTAAATGCTCGTGAATTGTTCTGGAACTGCTGCGGTACAACCCCCTAGACCCACAATTTCTAATTAAGCAATTAGAAGTTTCCAAATAGCTTAATTAGTCCAATTACTCACCTTCTAAACCGCTGCCTCCTTCTCCTGCATTGCAGACAGCAGAGACAGCTTCCAGGGAGCGGCCAGGCACAGGACAGGTACTACCTCTAACCATGCACTACACCTAACCCTACACCTGCTCCACGCACGCACTACCTACACTACCGCTCACCCTGCACCCGCTGCCCACACTAAACTACACTACCCCTACCCACACTACACTACCCCTAACCCTACACCTGCTCCATGCACACACTACCTACACTACTGCTCACCCTGCACCCGCTGCCCACACGCACACACTAAACTACACTACCCCAACCCCTGCCCCTGCTCACACTACACTACCCCTAAACCTGTGCCTGCTCCCCGCACATACTACCTACAATACTGCTCACCCTGAACCAGCTCCCTGCACACACTACACTACACTACTCCTAACCCTGCACCCGCTCCCCGCACACACTGACTACACTACCGCTCACCCTGAACCAGCTCCCTGCACACACTATACTACACTACTTCTAACCCTGCACCCGCTCCCCGCACACACTGCCTACACTACCGCTCACCCTGAACCAGCTTCCTGCACACACTGCACTACCCCTAAACCTGTGCCTGCTCCCCGCACATACTACCTACAATACTGCTCACCCTGAACCAGCTCCCTGCACACACTACACTACACTACTCCTAACCCTGCACCCGCTCACACTGCCTACACTACCACTCACCATGAACCAGCTCCCTGCACACACTACACTACTCCTAACCCTGCACCCGCTCCCCGCACACACTGCCTACACTACCACTCACCCTGAACCAGCTTCCTGCACACACTACACTACACTACTCCTAACCGTGCACCCGCTCCCCGCACACACTGCCTACACTACCGCTCACCCTGAACCAGCTCCCTGCACACACTATACTACACTACTTCTAACCCTGCACCCGCTCCCCGCACACACTGCCTACACTACCGCTCACCCTGAACCAGCTTCCTGCACACACTACACTACCCCTTAGCCTGCACTTGCTCCCCCCACACACACACACTACCCCTATGCCCGCTCACACTACACTACCCCTAAACCTGTGCCTGCTCCCCATACATACTGCCTACAATACTGCTCACCCTGAACCAACTCCCTGCACACACTACACTACTCCTAACCCTGCACCCGCTCCCTGCACATACCGCCTACACTACCGCTTACCCTGAACCCACTCCCTGCACACACAACACACATCAGTACCACTAACCCTGCACCCACTCCCTGCACACACTACCTACACTACTGCTCAACCTGCACCTACTAAACTACCCCTAACCCTGCACCCACTCCCTGCACACACTACCTACACTACTGCTCAACCTGCACCTACTAAACTACCCCTAACCCTGCACCCACTCCCAGGGCAGTAGAGAGCCTTGCTGGGCCCAGGTACTATTTACGGGGCATGGCCTAATCACAGAAGGCATGGCCATGCACCCTTAGGAAAAAATTCTAAAAAATTGTGTGTGCACAGTGTGTGCTGGGCTGAGGAGAAGAGCTACTGCTACTAGGTAAGCGGGAGGGGGCCCAGATCCCCACTGGGCCCTCACTGGGCCCCTCCATCAGACCAGGGCACAGGTAATTTGTACCCTCTCCCCCCTCTCGACACCACTGCCCACTCTAATAATAATAATAATAATTTTATTTATATAGCGCTCTTTCTCCAACAGGACTCAAGGTGCTTTACAGACATCAAGAACAATACACATAATACAGAAGATTTAAGTAATACAGCAATAGATAAGCTACACAGACATAAAAGAAAGTGTAGGATTACCCAAGGTGGAATAGTCCACCCCTAGAAGAGATGACACAAAATGGGGGTGATTTCAGAGTCCTACAGTTTAGAGTAGGGTTCCAACAAAACCACAAGGTCCATGTATTTTTCATCCCATCCACAAGTGTACCATATGGGGCAGCCATGTTGGGCGCACTTTGAAGGTTACACTGTGGTAGGTGAGCCATACAAGGGCCAAGTTCATATATGGGAAAACTGATGCTTATGTAGTAGTATGATGTACCCTGCATGTAGGGCACAATGGCAAGGTGTGCAATCAGTGGAGGTTAACATTACACTACTGCTCACCCTGCACCTACTACACTATCTCTAACCCTGCACACACTCCCTGCACACACTACCTATACTACTGCTCACCCTGCACCTACTACACTACCCCTAACCCTGCACCTACTACACTACCCCTAAGCCTGCAACCACTCCCTGCACACACTACATACACTATCCCTAACCCTGCACACACTACCTACACTACTACTCACCCTGCACCTACTACACTACCCCTAACCGTGCACACACCACCTACACTACTGCTCACCCTGCACCTACTACACTACCCCTAACCCTGCACACACAACCTACACTACTGCTGCTAACCCTGCACACACTACCTACACTACTGCTCACCCTGCACCTACTACACTACCCCTAACCCTGCACACATTCCCTGCACACACTACTGTTGGGGTAATAAGGCTTACACCTCAATTACCAACACCTTAGTAGCCCTTCTGTCTTGGAGATTCAAAGTACTGGATACAGCCGGCTGGGGCGCAAGAAATCACACTAGACACAGTATACTGCTCTGTCTTTCCTATGACTAAGAAAGCTTTTATTTATACCAAGTAAGAAGTGGTCTCGTTACATGCCCTCCAATCACAGTGAAGTATTCATGATAAAATTAGGTAATCATACAAAGTACAAGTTTCAATGACATAAAAGGGAGTATACAAAAAGACACATTTCCAAACTATTCCGGGAGTCTGTCTTGTCAATGTATGAGGCGATTGCTGAAGGTATTCTATTTCTGTCAATCTCTGTCCTCTGGCTTCGCATTCTTTCTTGTAAAGTATTTAAGGGAAACACCTATTGTCTCTAGCACACATACAAGCAACGATGACCTTACAATATATATAAAAAATATATATAAATTCATACACAACTGCGCAACTATTGAATGCTGCAGCCTGATGGTGAAATTTACAGGAATCTTCACAACAATCCCATAGAAATCAAATACAAAAAATATTCACCACCCTGGCGCACACTCATATGCATAAAGGGTAAAGAAAAAAGTGCTTACACAATAATTAAATTGTGTGTCCCCAATTCTTATTTATCTGTGTTCTTTCCAACTCATAAATTTTGTCCGCAAGAAGAAATATTATCTCGGAGCAAGAGAAAAGATCATCGTGCAATATTGTCACACATAAAGAAAAGGGGTTTATTAATACATCACACACAATAAAAAAACAAAATAAAAGTATGTAACCACATATCAGTGGATGGGGCTTGCATCAGGGATCATCAGTTGCCCTCCTAGGTGTAATAAAGGTTAGGAAGTCCTGAACATCCCGGGCACCTTTAATTCTCTTGGCAAATTATGTCCCCAGCAAGAGTCCCACAGAAAGTCACTGGCTACCTACTACACTACCCCTAACCCCACACCTACTACATTACCCCTAACCCTGCACCCACTCCCTGCACACATTACCTACACTACTGCTCACCCTGCATCTACTACACTACCCCTAACCCTGCACACACTCCCTGCACACATTACCTACACTACTGCTCACCCTGCAGCTACTACACTACCCCTAACCCTGCACCAACTCCCTGCACACATTACCTACACTACTGCTCACCCTGCACCCACTACACTAACCCTGCACCTACTCCCTGCACACACAACCTACACTACTGCTCACCCTGCACCTACTACACTACCCCTAACCCTGCACCCACTCCCTGCACACATTACCTACACTACTGCTCACCCTGCAGTTACTACACTACCCCTAACCCTGCACCAACTCCCTGCACACATTACCTACACTACTGCCCACCCTGCACCTTCTACACTACCCCTAACCCTGCCCTTGCTTCCTGCACACACTACCTACACTACTGCTCACCCTACACCCGCTCCCTGCACCCACCTCACTACCCCTAACCCTGCACCTACTACACTACCCCTACCCTTGCACACACTACTGCTCACCCTGCACCCACTACACTACCCCTAACCCTGCACCCACTCCCTGCACACACTACCTACACTACTGCTCACCCTGCACCTACTACACTACCCATAACCCTGCACCCACTACACTACTCTTAACCCTGCACCCACTCCCTGCACACACTGCCTACACTACTGTTCACCCTGCACCCACTACACTACCCCTAACCCCACTCCCTACACTACTGCTTACCCAGCACCCACTACTTTACCCCTAACCCTGCACTTGCTCCCCATACACACTACACTACAATACACTACACTACACTGCACTACCCATGGATACGCAAATTGGAAATGTAAGCCGAAATTGGTGTGAGGTCCGCGTAATTTTTTCTGCAGGCAAAGCCTTGTGGCCAATTGTATATGGGTCTTTATCTGACAGCCTGACATCTGTGAGCTGAAACTTTTGTCTTTAATGGACAAAAAAAAATCATTATGGTGCCTTGGCATCTTGAGAATGGTAGTTTTAGCATGCATCTGCTCCAGGCTCCATGCTTCACCTCCTGGTATAGCCAGCACCTATCAATGTATTCAGCAGCGCCACTGGGTCTGGTGACACCCGAAACTTACTTTAATAAAGGGGTGTGGCCTAAATTAAAGGGCATGGCCTCTACTGGAATCCCATGACATCACTCCGTGGGCAGACCAGCTTACCCGGAGATGCTGTGCTGCCCCCAGTGCCTGTAGTGTTGGCTCCTAGTCTATGACAGAAGCCAGGTACTTCAGGAGAATGTCACACTGCAGCACCCAATTCCTGTCACTGGGCCTAATTCAGACCTGATCACTGCTGTGCGTTTTCGCACAGCAGTCGAACAGGTCTGAACTGCGCATGCGCCAGCGCTGCAGTATGCCGACGCATGCCAGACAGCCGATGGCCATCTCAGCCCAGCGATCGCCTCTGCCTGATTGACAGGCAGAGGTGGGAGGGCCGGAGGCGTTGGGCTGCCGTTTTAGGGGCGCGGTCCAGGCAATGCAGGCGTGCCCGGACAGTGCGGGGGGTGGTGCGGGGGGTGACATCACACACTGCCGCTGCTACCTGGAAAGTCGGTGTGTGATGCTTTTGTACCTGTGTGGGGGGAGAAGGGTAGGGCCTGACATGCGGGGTGGACTACCCTGTGCTGGGCATTCTCCCGCATGTCTGAGTAACTGGAATTAGTTAAAACATAACTTTGAATTGATTACTTAATATAAACCAGTGTATCCAAAAGAAACATACATCATCAATCTAAAAATTAATATTGTTCATTAATAATAAATATTTATGAACCCCAAAGAACACAGCCTGATTCAAGGGGCCTAATTCAGACCTGATTGCTGTGCTGCTAATTTTGTTGTCCTGCGATCAGATAGTTGCCGCCCAATGGAAGTGTTATTTCGCCCGTGCAAGTGTGCGATTGCATGTGTACGCCATGCTAAAAATATCCCTCAGTCAGTGGACAGCTGCACCTCACTCACCATCAAATGTTATTACCACTGTGTGCAGCAGTGGCTGGTGAGGCACTACAGCCATAATGTCCACCGAATCTGCCGATGACCCCTACCGCCGCCGAGTAAATGCCCGCTACTGACCCTGAGTCGATGCCCTGTGCCACCGCCAATGGCTTACAAACTCGCCCACCATCAACTGACCCAGCCCTCCGCCATTAATATGCATCTAAGTCTGATGCCGCCAATGCCCGCTGCCTGCCTGCTCATCATACTTGTGATATATTGTACATTTTTATAGAAAAAAAAAATAGTGTTTGGGACTGGGAGGAGGACATGAATGCAATTTTGTTGTCCCGGGCTTCCATTAACTTAATGGAGAAGGGTCTGAATGGGTTAAAAAAAATGTATAACCAGCCTCGGGCTCTTTGAGCCGGTCCTGGTTGTTTAAATGCTGGGGAAAAATTGGACAGGGGTTCCCCGTATTTAGACAACCAGCACCGGGCTCTTAGTCCGGTCCTGGTTCCAAAAAATACGGGGGACAGAAGACGTAGGGGTCCCCCGTATTTTTGAAACCAGCACCGGGCTCCACTAGCCAGGGACATAATGCCACAGCCGGGAGACACATTTATGTAGGTCCCTGCGGCTGTGGCATTACCCCCCCCCAACTAGTCACCCCTGGCCGGGGTTCCCTGGAGGAGTGGGGACCCCTTAAATCAAGGGGTCACCCCCCCTCCAGGCACCCAAGGGCCAGGGGTGAAGCCCGAGGCTGTCCCCAGCAACCCTGGGCGGTGGGTGCCGGGCTGATAGCCATGTGTGTAAAAAAAATATTTTTTGTTGTGGAACTACAAGGCCCAGCAAGCCTCCCCTGCTTGCTGGTACTTGGAGAACCTCAAGTACCAGCATGCGAGGAAATAACGGGCCCGCTGGTACCTGTAGTTCTACAACAACAACAACAAATACCCAAATAAAAACACAACTCACACACCGTGACAGTAAAAGTTTATTAAAAACACACTTACACACTCACACATACTTACCTACATCCCACGCCGGTCATGTCCACTTGTCCAGTAGAATCCAATAGGTGGTTCCTGTAAAAATGAGAGAGAGATTACTTACCTACATCCCACGCCGATCACGTCCACTTGCCCAGTAGAATCCAATAGGGGTACCTGTAAAAATGAGAGAGAGATTACTTACCTACATCCCACGCCGATCACGTCCACTTGTCCAGTAGAATCCAATAGGGACCAGGCACCTGAAAAAAGAATGAAAATAAATACTTACAGAGGGGCTGGGGGAAGAGAGAGAGAGAGGGGGGGAAAGACCCGTCCTCACTCACAGACAGCTCCCGGCCCGTTGCTTAGTAACGGGACGCGCCTGGCAACACAAGTCACAGTGCCGCAAGCAGGAAGGAGGCGGCAGCGGCTGGAGGCGGAGGGCCAGGAGGAGAGGTGAGCACTGCGGGGACTTAGCTGCAAGACAACACAAACATAGAACTCACCCCTCACTCTTGCTTCAGGCCGGTCGCTCCAACGCCAGTCACAGCCGCCGGGTCCCGCCGCCTCTTCCCCCTCCAGCGTCGTGTGGGTGATTGGACAGCGGATCCAGCACTGGATCCGCTGCCCAATCACAGGTGCCTCGCTGACATGGGGGTGGTGTCCATGTCAGCGAGGCACTTGTTTCAGGGCCGCTTTCCTGCTGTTTTAATGGGCTTTTACAGCCCAGTGCTTGGCCCTGCCCCCGCTCTGCCCCGTTCCCATTATCCACGGAAGGCACTGCTATCAGTGCCTCCCAAAGTCATTTAAACTCATCAAATTATTGCAATTAAATAAAGAAGATACTTATGACACAGACTATGTGTCATAAGTATCTTCTTTGTATGATTTTAATAATTAATCACAGGGGAGGCACTGCCCTGACTGCACGTCCCTGGTGTGCAGTGTGTGCGCAGCCCAGGTCTTACTTCTACAGTGTGATGAGAACAGGCTGATCAGGTCCGGAGCTGACCTCACACACCCTCCCTTAAAATGCTTGGTAACGCCTGCGTTTTACCTGACACTCCCAGAAAACGGTCAGTTACCACCTACAAATGGCCTCTTCCTGTCAATCAGCTTGCGAATGGCTGTGCGATTGAAATTTTCACACCCTCCTGTTGCTGTTTGGCGATGCCTATTGTTGTTTGGAAACGCGCATTTCTCTGCATGCGCAGTCTATCGATAATCACCCACTGCGCAAAAACGCACAGCAGCGATCAGGTCTGAATCGGGTACAAGGTTGATTGCAAAACAACATTTTCCTCTAATGGGCAAAACCATGTGCACTGCAGGTGGGGTAGATGTAACATGTGCAGAGAGAGTTAAATTTTGGTGGGATGCGTTCAAACTGAAATCTAATTTGCAGTGTAAAATTAAAGCAGCTAGTATATACCCTGCAAAGAAAAAATATAACCCACCCAAATCTAAAGGGGAGTACACATGGAGAGATCTGTGCTTAAATTCTAAGCAATCTGACTAAATTGCTTAGAAATTAAGCACAGATCTCACCATGTGTATGCCCATAGCGATAGCGATGTGCAGCCCCGCCCGTCGCTATCGCTGACTCTAGATTTGGCTGCATGCCAAATCTAGTAGATCGCTCATTTCACTGCTGTGCTGAGCGGGGGAAGAGATATGTGCTGAGGGAAGGAAGAGATGTGTGCTGAGGGGTTCGCTCAGCACACATCTCTCCCCAAATCGGGCCGTGAATACGGCCCTATAGAGTAAAGAGGATACTGGAAAAATGGAAGCGAAGATGTATGCTTTGTTAATTAGAATCCCAAAATGCTGGGGCTAGGTTTTGACAGTTCCTAGTAGGAAGAAAGGAAAATAGGGATTCTGCTGTCAGAGGTAGGTGCAGAGTGTTCCAAGTCCCCAAAATTTCTACAACACTTGGTCTTCCCAGGAGTTCTCTCAACCAGGGCCGTTTCTAGACAATTTTGCTCCCAGCAGCAAAGCTTCGAATTCCTTTAAATTATCTGCTCGTTGCCATGGGTTTCATGCACTGGGTATCATGCTCATTGCCAGGGGTTTCATGTGCTGGGTGTCATGCTCATTGCCAGGGGTTTCATGTGCTGGGTGTCATGCTCGTTACCAGGGGTATCATGTGCTGAGTGTCATGCTTGTTGCCAGGGGTTTCACGAGCTGAGTGTCATGCTCACTTCCAGGGGTTTCGTGCTCTGGGATCCATGCTCGTTGCCAAGGGGAATGCTCGTTTCCAAGAGGTATAATAAAGAAGATCCGCTGGTGTGCACTAGCCTGCCAGCACTGATAACATGCTCCCCCTCCTCCCTCTTCCCTAGTACTCCGTTTAGGGTGCGAGTTTCACAAAATGACACAGTTGCGTTGTGATGTCATGACAAAACCGCATCATTCCATGAAACTCCACCCCCAGGCAGAGTACTAGGAAAGAGGAGGGAGGATGAGGAGGAGCAGAAAGTGGACAAAGTGCCGCGGCGGGCGCCCCATGTGGTCGCACGGCTAGCCTGCCACAAGAAACGCCACTGCTCCCAAGTAATGACCAAGCCTACCACTGCTCAGCTTCTAAGATGGGACGGTATTAGGCGTTTACAGTGTGGTGTGGTAGTAGATACAGTGATAGTTATTCATTCCTCTGGGATCACTGATGACAGTTCACTTAGCAAGTTGTTAGCAAGAATAGATTTGCATGAGAGAGGAAGGAAAATTAGACTGGAATGAGGTAATCCTCCAGACAGATGGAAGTATTAGGCGGATCTGCTGTCAGCATTAGACCAGGGTTCCAGTCATATTTCTCTGGAGTGCACATTTAGACATCTCGCAAGATTTTGCTTGTGGAATAATTAGTTGTGAAGATCTTCTGTGTGTCCTGTTTCTAGAAATGTTTTTATCTAAGATATTTAAATTATAACTACAACACTTGACTCTGAGATAAAAACTCTCTATTCAACAACTCTCTTCCATGCGAACTCTCATCAGTGATTCCGGGGTTCACACACCCAAGGGCGAAGGTATAAGTGCCTATGCACAAACCCTGGTCTAACGCTGACAGCAGATCCGCCTAATACTTCCTTACGTCTGGAGGATTACCTCACTCCAGTGCAATCTTGCTTCCTCTCTCACGCAAATCTATTCTTGCTAACAACTTGCTAAGTGAACTCTCACAAGTGATCCCAGAGGAATGAATAACTATCATTCTATCTACTACCACACCACAATGTAAATTCACAATACCGTCCGATCTTAGAAGCTAAGCAGTGGTGGGCTTGGTCAGTATTTTAATGGGAAACCACCTGGGAAGACTAAGTGTTGTAGAAATTTTGGGGACTTGGAACACTCTGCACCTAAAACTGACAGCAGAATCCCTATTTTCTTTCCTTCCTACTAGGAACTTTCAAAACCCAGCATTTTGGGATTCAAATGAAAACATTGCATACATTTTTGCATCCATTTTTCCAGTATCGTCTTTTCTCTTATATTCCTTGTGTTTAGGTGTAACTTTTAAGGAGGAGGTACTTTGCCAGCAAGCAGTCTTGGTACCTTATGTGTGTTTTAAAACTCCTCAACCTGATGCGTGTAATTTTACATTGTCATATCACAAATTTATCTAGGCAATGATAAACTCTAATGTACGTTGTCTGACATAGATATACAAAGATCGCAGTTCTGTGGGTTCATGAATATTTATTAGTAATGAACAATATTAATTTTTATATTGATGTCTGTCTTGTTTGGATACACTGATTTACTGTACAGTAAGTAATCAATTAAAAGACAAGTTTTAACTAATTCCACACAGAATTTATCTTCGATTTTTAAGAGTGCACCCAAAGGGAATCTTCTTTGTCGTCTTGTCTTGTATTTTGCAAATATCCACTGTCTCTGGGTACACCAACAAGACTACAATATAAGGGCTTTTTTACCCTGTTATTCTGTCAATTTTGGTTTTCTATCTATTGTTTTTGACTGGTGCAGAATCAAACCTGTCTTTTGAATGTCCACATGACTGCAAAAAGATGCAAACCTGTATGGAGAAGTAGGTAGCCCTATCTACTGTGGATTCCTTAGGGTTGTTGTAAATACACACTGATGATGATGATGATGATGATGATGATGATAGTGGTTGTCAGCACTTGGTAAAGGTTTCTGACTGAATGATTGCAATTCACTTCTGAAGCTGACAGGTGATTGTGCATAGATTATAGGTTTTGCAGTATATTGATAAATCACAGGTCTTCCTCTTCAAACAGAATGAAACAAGATAAGTAAGTGCCACTGCTTACTTGACCGGGAAAACCATAGGTGATGAGCACACAAAGGATCTTCAGAAACATAGGCACAAACAATTAATTCTGGTATTGAAAGGGTTAAATCCCAAGGGTGGGGTTGTGTGACAAGGATCAGTGCTGGAAAGATAAAAATGTGTTACAGTAGGTGATTCAGTGTCATTCACATAAAGCAGCCACACGACTTGGATAATGAAATTATATCATGCTCAGCCTTGTTCCAATCACTGAGCCTAATTCAGATTTCATTGCAGCAGCAAATTTGTTAGCTAATGGGCAAAACCATGTGCACTACAGGGGGGGAGGGGGCAGATATAACATGTGCAGAGAGACTTAGATTTGGGTGGGGTGTGTTCAAACGGAAATCTAAATTGCAGTATGAAAATAAAGCAGCCGACTTCCGGGGGTGGAGCATCGTGCATGGCCGCTTTTTATCGGAGCTCCCTGATTCAGCTCAAATCCAATTCCATCTGACGCCTCTAAGTGCTTCAATTCTGGAATAACTTAATTGATAACTTTCATTATAGCTCCAGGTTGGCGTGGAACCTTTTATTTTACACGGAGCCACTTTTACTCCCCGGAATCCAGCCTTTTAAGAAAGGCGCTGATGACCGCCATAGCCTTTGGTGTGAACTGCGGGCTTGCACTCCACGGCTAGGTAAGCCTGAGCCAAAAGGGAATACGAAGGGAGAAACTCACAATTCTACTTACTCTCTATTAATCGGACTTTTACCTCTCCGACCCAAGACATTTATTCTCTACTGGCTGAACTCTAACACTGACTACAGGGCTGTGGGGTGAAACCAGCTACGGAGAGAAATGCTCTATGCAGACAAAATACATATATGTCCTAACTGTTGCTGAGTCTGAGTAGACAAATTGATTTAATTGAAACAGTGCCTGCCTCTTTTGCTTGACGGGGTCACGAAGACTCCGCTTTGGCTCAGCTTCCCTTCCAAACTGACTGCTCCTGCTGCGCAGCCCCTCTACGAGTTCCCTAAGCACCCACTTTCTTTCCTGGCAACGGGACAACTCTAAATTCTCTATTGGAACCGAATCTGGGATAGGAGTTTGGTGGGTGCCTTGCTGTGTTGTGGATGGCCAGAGTGATTGCACCTACCCGAAACCCCTGCCATTCTTACATGTTTTCTGCGTGGAATTTGCACTCAGCCTCTCTGCTTTGAAGATAGCCTGCAGGAATTACCGGCCATATCAGATGCTTACTACCGGAGGGTAGGGGAGCGACTCCAAGTAATCGTGACTGCAGCGGTTTGGAAATTGTGGTGTGCGGAGTACTGCTGGACAGCTGCGGAGCCTGTTTGCTGACCTCCTAGCCTCACTGGCTGCTTTCTGCTGTCCCTGGGTGAGCAAAACCATTATACAGGACCAGGACTGATCTACAGCTGCAGCATCCTAGAGGTGGGAATTGACGGGGGACAATGCCACCTGCTGCAAGACTGTGACTGAAGGTGGTGAGATGGCCTGGAACGGGAGTAGATCCCAGACTTTGAACTATCATCTCCCGTTATTGGTGGCAATCCTAAAGAACTTGTGTGAATCTTATCCCATTAAACGGTTATCTTTTTTTGTCTGTTTTCCACCATTAACAATTTCTCTCTCTTCCCTCCCTATTGTCTCTCTCCAATACCCATCCCTCCTGTCCCTCCTTCTACGTGATTCTCCCTTTCCCTTCTTTGACTTACTATAGAAATCATAACTTTCCTGAAAACGTATTTTAAGACTCAGGACAGGAGCTCATTTATAAAAGGTTATACTGAACCTATTGTCTACTGCTTTCAACTTATCTGTTGAGGATCTAATAATACTGCATTCAACTGTACATCCTATATATGTCATTTTCCAATACCTAACCGCCATGTCTCCGTTAGATAGAAAGTTAGATGGTATCTACATGTCTTTACAAATCGCATTGTCACGCCCTGATTCTTTTACCTCTCCAATTGCTTGCTCTCAATACAGCCTCACTGATTGCACTAGAGTACCATTGACAATATTGCCTACAACTCCAAACCCTTCTCAGGTCATTGCTTCTCTGCCCCCCGTTTTGGCTAACTCGACTACCCCCGATATTGGTCTACAAGTTACCTCTTTTGATCTACCTGAGAAGTATAGGGCATTTAATTTGTCCAAATCATCTAATTTCGACCATATGTTTGTGCTTATTGATGTACCTTTGACCACCTTGATTACACCTGGTCTTTGTCGTAAAGTTACACTTATTGACATAGACAAGACAATTGGGGAATCTCATTTGCCGACACTGACCAATGAAGACCAATCTTCTCTAATCTCTCATTCTGGTAATTTGCCCATACTTTTTAATATACAGAAACCCTTAAGGCCAGTTCTGTGTCTGACAAGACCTATGCTTACTGATGTAAAAAGCCCCATGGAATTCATTATGTGGAATGAAAGCCTCCCCCCCCCCCCCCCCCTATTTGCTCAAATTGTAATGCTCTCCCTAGACAGGGTGAGGGTTGATGCATAAATCGGCTTGCTTACTTATCTATATCCGACTGGATAATTGTTCCTAGGAATTTTTATTAATTTTCCTTAGACTGTTCTTCTACCCAAGACTGAAACCTTTCTCTTTAATGATTCAACGTATAAATATTTATCTTGCTTCATACATAACTATTACATACCACATGTTACTTATGATTAAGTTCAGCTATGTGTAGCTCTGTGTTAGTTGGTTACCTACATTGTGTAATGTGTAAAGTATCATTATAACTATTTACCCTTCTTTCTGCTTCTTATTACTGTCAAATGTTGTATTTGTATCTTTGTAATCTTTAAATACTTTCTCTCACTATCCTTATCCCCCCCACCCACCCCACCACCACCACCATTATTACTGAAATCATAGTGCTACCCTTTTATTCTGGTTGGAAAAGGAGAAAATGGATGTAAAAATCTTTGCTTCGATACCATAAGATAGACATTTGTGCTTGTGTATTTGATGATATCCAAAGACCATGAAGATGGACGTCATTGCAGTTTTTTGTTTGTTTTCCCATCTCTCAACACTGTATGTCACAAAATACTTGTGTAGCTTTACTTATATGTTGGTGTTTTTTGTTTATTGCACTGTCACTTGCACTCTATGAATATGGCAGATCTATAATACCTTGTACTATCTTTTGCTTGACTTTAATAAAAAAATTATTGGAAAAAAAAAAAGAAAATAAAGCAGCCAGTATTTACCCTGCATAGAAACAATATAACCCGCCCAAATCTAAAGGGGGGTACACACGGAGAGATCCGTACTTAAAATCTAAGCAATCTTGCTAGATTGCTTAGATTTTAAGCACGGATCTGCCGTGTGTATGCCCTCCAGCGATAGCGATGCGCGGGGCCGCGCATCGCTATCGCCGATGCTAGATTGAGCTGCATGCAGGCTCAATCTAGCGGGTCGCTCACTTCACCGTTGTGTGAAGTGAGCGGCCCCCCGTCGGCTTTCCCCCTCGCTCAGCACATCGCGCTATGCTGAGCGGGGGGAGAGATGTGTGCTGAGCGGTCTGTGTTAAGATCGCTCAGCACACATCTCTCCCGTGAGTACCCCCCTTAACTCTCTCTCTGCAAATGTTTATCTGCCCCCCCCCCCCTGCAGTGCACATGGTTTTGTCTATCAGCTAACAAATTTGCTGCTGCAATCAAATCTGAATTACCCCCATTGTTCTGTTCCGAAAAGGTGATTTGAGTTATGTTTTTATCTTTTTTTTTTCTCTGAAATTGTCTGAAATTTGTGTGTACTTTTAAAATTATCATATTCTCTTTGTAACCTTTTTTTTTATAACTGAAAGCTCTGAAGTTATTCTTGAAATTAAAACCTATTGTCTAGTTCTGATTTTCTGTGTTATTAGATCTACGGCCTTGATAGGCATATGCTACTGATTTTTAAAGCATATATACTATGAGCAGTTCACAGGAGAGATTATCACTCATGCAGTCCTGATATAACACACCACTCACTGTCCCAAACTAAATGTATCCCCCAGCAGTACCCCATGTAGCTCAGCCCCAGTATAACCCCACCCCCATAGTTACATAGTGAGAGTAACCAGGAGTTAGAGGGCACAACTATCTTTGATCGGCAAGTTGCTGCATGGTGCAGCCAGTGCAACAGTACACTTCGTTCTCTCACTGTCATCATTGTCATATGGTGAACTGGGTGCAGACGGGCCATGAAAGTTCTGTGGGCCCCATAGCATCCGCACTCCCTGCGCCCACGGTAGCTACTCCCTTGGATAAAGGCATCTTGACTGCCTTTAGTTCTAATGCCAAAATCTGAACACAACTCCTGCAGTACCACTCTTGCCCATTGTGTGGCACTGTAGAGCCCTAACATTCTCTTACTGACTTGATTCACTAAAATCATCACTGCTCGGCTCCTTTTGTTCATAGATTAAAGTTTTATATACCTAAACCTTCCTTGACAAATACTGTGAAACCGACATCAAAATCTGTCCAGCAGTTCTTGAGATTAGTCCGCACGGGCAGACGCCTACCAGAGATTTTATTTTATATATAAAGAGATATTGTCTATGTGCTGTATAATATGTTGTCATTATATAACTAAAGCTAATAACAATATTAATGGCAAAACCACAGTTACAGTATTTTTCTGCATATTCATCTTAACCCCTTTCTACTTTTAAATTTTTTATTTCAATTTTCACCTCCTCCATATGTCTAACCCTAGTGGGATTTCAGGAATATTTAAATCCCCGCCCCACAAAATAGCCTGTGATTTATACAGCATCACTTTAGAACAGTAAGTGAATGTGCTTGTAGCACAGTAATGTGTGACTGAAACTTAGTGGAGAGACACAGTGCCGTTCGGCAATTTAGTTTCATAAAGTGGATGGTAATGTCTCTGACAACCGCAGGCCCCACTTCCTTCCCTAGATTAGCTAGTATGTTACGTGTCACTACAGGAACTGCGACCTGCACCCTGTTACGTTGTAGTCTGACTTATTGCAATGGATAGTAATTCTGCTACGTGTGTATAATACATGGATCTAACAAATATAATGTGAAACATTAACAGATATATAACAGATATATAAAAAAATTTTTAAGTACTAAAAGAAATTATTTTTAGATTATAAACTGCAAAACTGTGCAATAACTACAAAGATTATAGGATTTATTGACAAACAACTAATCAGTAATTAGCTTCCATATGTCTTGTTAGACAGTAAAAGCAAAAGTTGTTTGATAAAGTTTAGAGAACATTTTGCACCAAATTGTAATGTTAAAAAATAAGTCGTAATAACTCATGTTTGGGAATAAGGTACATGATGATGATGATGATGATGATGATGATCAATATTAGTTGTGTTATTACTACGTGACGTAAATGTGTACATATAGCTCAGATTAAAGGGTAGATTTAACAAGAAGTGATACTCTTGCTATCACTCGTTACCAATGTTTAATGATACTCCAGCCAATCAGCTCCTGTCATATTTTAAACATGATAGGAGCTGCCCATTTATCATACGTAACGAGTGATAACAAGAATATTGCTCGTTGTTAAATCTGCACCTAAATTATAGAGTATTGTATTATAAATCAGATATCCCAGTTACATCATATTATTGACTAATGATACAAATTATGTTTTGTGGCCGGTTAAGAGCTCGTTTCATCATTGCCCTCACCAAACTAGCTTATACATGGACACGTGGGAGAAAAACCCCACAATAATCCATGTCTACGGTATAATGACAGGTGGATCTGCGATGAATGGCAGCCAATGGTACAGATGATTACTCTGTCACTTAATGATGTTTTTCTATATCATTCATCACCACAATAACAGTACATAGGAGTTTAATCACTTCTACAAATATCACCTAATAGTCATGTCACATTGAAAGATAAATTACTGAAGATTTCAACTATATCATTAACGTCTTTCCAGCCAACAGTCAGTGCCTGATTTAATAGTCCAAGCCCTATGAATACATTCACCATTCCACATTTGTGATTTTTACGAAGCAAGGGGTCTCTGAGGAAAGAAACATATCTGAAACGTCAGACTTTAATCATTGGGGCTGCAGTGTCTTTCATTGATGTGTGAAGTCCCACGAGTGACGCCTCTTTTTGTTTATAAATTTGCAAATATCTCCCCAAAACTTTTTTTCACGTTGTCATTATGGGGTATTGTGTCTAGAATTTTGAGGGAAAAAATGAATCTATTCCATTTTGGAATAAGACTGTAACATAACAAAATGTGGAAAAAGTGAAGCGCTGTGAATACTTTCCGGATGCACTGTACGATACCTGCTGCAATTCCTCCATTTCTGCCTGCAGCTGCATCCCCCATAGGTTTCCATGGGGGATGCAATGCTGCCTGATGTATCAATATTGGTTCCCGCTGCTACCGCAGTGGCCGGGCAGTGGCAATTGCAGGATTTGCATGGGGGGGGTTTCCAGATATGTGCTATACAGATAGATAGATAGATAGATAGATAGATAGATAGATAGATAGATAGATAGATAGATAGATAGATAGATAGATAGATACAGATGGGTCCATGCTCATCTTGGCTTCTTTGCTGCGCCTAGGCACACCATGGTTTATTAACATAAACCCTTCATCTATTGTTCTCAGCTGCAATGCAATACAGAGAACAATACAGCAGGGGATTAAATCATTACAGCAGGGGATTAAGTCCGACTGCCCTGGCTCAGTTAATCCTATTAAAGGCCAAGATAAAGGTGGACCCATCTGTAGATAGATAGATAAATAGAACCAAATACAGAATGGCGGCACTCAGACCCTGTGTAGTAGCAAAAAAAAAAGTGAGTTTATTCCTCCTTCGTCTCCTACATTTCTGGACTGTCATCAGGAATAGGATGCAATGATACAGAGCAACATTCATAGATACAAATAGATAATTACCTGATATAGGGGGTAATTCCAAGTTGATCGCAGCAGGAATTTTGTTAGCAGTTGGGCAAAACCATGTGCACCGCAGGGGAGGCAGATATAACATGTGCAGAGAGAGTTAGATTTGGGTGTGGTGTGTTCAATTTGCAATCTAATTTGCAGTGTAAAAATAAAGCAGCCAGTATTTACCCTGCACAGAAACAAAATAACCCACCCAAATCTAACTCTCTCTGCACATGTTATATCTGCCTCCCCTGCAGTGCACATGGGCCCTCATTCCGAGTTGTTCGCTCGGTAAAAATCTTCGCATCGCAGCGATTTTCCGCTTAATGCGCATGCGCAATGTCCGCACTGCGACTGCGCCAAGTAATTTTGCTATGCACTTAGGAATTTTACTCACGGCATTTTCATCGTTCTGGCGATCGTAATGTGATTGACAGGAAATGGGTGTTACTGGGCGGAAACAGGCCGTTTTATGGGCGTGTGGGAAAAAACGCTACCGTTTCCGGAAAAAACGCAGGAGTGGCTGGAGAAACGGAGGAGTGTCTGGGCGAACGCTGGGTGTGTTTGTGACGTCAAACCAGGAACGACAAGCAGTGAACTGATTGCAGATGCCGAGTAAGTCTGAAGCTACTCAGAAACTGCTACGAGGTGTGTAATCGCTATATTGCGAATACGTCGTTCGCAATTTTAAGATGCTAAGATTCACTCCCAGTAGGCGGCGGCTTAGCGTGAGCAACTCTGCTAAAATCGCCTTGCGAGCGAACAACTCGGAATGACCTCCATGGTTTTGCCCAACTGCTAACAAAATTCCTGCTGCGATCAACTTGGAATTACCCCTATAGTGCAGTAGGTTCAGTCCTGAAATGTAAGAGGAATAAACGCACTTTTTATTCTACTACACATACTCTGAGTGCCACCATTCTGTATTTGATATATTGGGGGTATATCAGCCCATGGAGGGCATCAGAGAAAGTTATCCCTTTATGGCTAAAGAAGATTGCTGAATATATCTATATATACCTTCCAACTTCTTAATCCGGTGAAGAGGGATATCTGTACTCACCAGAGGCGCGTACCTAAAATTAGGGGACGTGCCCTCGTGGCAAGTGCAGCGGTCACAAGCCATGCTCATTATGGGGGCATGGACAGCGCTCTGTGAGCTGTGGCCCATACCCCTTGTCCATATTTGCCGGTCACCCCCACTCCCTCCATAGACAGAACAGGCACCCTGATCACCACCCCTCCCTCCATAGAGACAGCACAGGAACCCTGATCACCACCCTCCCTCCATACACAGATAATACAGGCAAACTGATTACCCCCTCCCCCCGCCCCCCCTCACACACAAAGACAGCAACACTGATCAACTCCCCCTCCATACACTGTTTATTCCTCAACACCGTTCTAATACACCCCCCCCCCCCCCTGCCCCTGGCTCCACATTTATGCTGATCAAGATCAAAGGAGCACCTGTACTGTAGAAAACAGGCGCCCGCCCGCTGCTTCAAAGGAGTTACAACTTACCAGAGCCGTGGCTGGGGAGTGAAAACACAAGAGAGCGCCGGCTGTCCTCCAGACTCTCACCTCTCAAGCAGCCCCGCCACATGAGAACAGCCTGAGAGGAGCTGCTCCCCCTGCCAGCAGCCAGCCTACCTCTCTGAGTGCGTGTGTGATGCAATGGTGGGCAGCCACTCGCTACTGCAGCCACGCAAGGGTGTCTCATACTGCCTGAGGCTGAGCTCCGGCAGACATGTACTTTAATTTAAAAAAGAATTGTCCAGGTTCAGCACGACAGATCAGCGGCCAGGGGGGGTTTCTAGATACTCAGAAACCCCCCCTGCATGCGCGTATGCAGAGTTCCCCAGGAAATGGTCCCTGTGCATGGCGATCACGATGACTGCGCATGCGCAGAGGCCCGAACACCACACTCAGCGCTTCTCAGGGACGGGCTTCAGGGCCGGTGTAAGGTCTCTATGCACCCTAGGCAAATCTCCAACCTAGTGAAGATGCAGGTGGCCACTAGGTGGACTAGGGTATATTGCATTATTATTATACACATGCAGAAAAAAGAAACAACACTCATGGACTTTTAAAGTGAAAAAGTATATTTTTGTGACTTTGTTCACAATATACAGTACTTTTACTTTCAAATCTTTGAGTGATGACCGTTCTTTCTGCCTATGTATACATGCTAGCTGGCATGTTGGCAATTGTATAGGACACTGAGGCCAATTTACTTTTTTTTTTGCTGAGTGCTGGAATAATCTCTATCTATCTTGTATACATTGCATCTGTATATGGGGTCTGGTGGGATATTTAATTGTATGTGTATACATACATACAGTATTATATACAGATATACATATATTTGTATGCTCCTTATTGTGTTCCATCCCCCCATCTGTAAGTTAATTACTAAACCCCCCCACCCCCCTCCATATGTACTGTATTGTACCCCAGTGCCTGTGTTCCCCTATTATGCTGTTTACAAGAGCAAACCACCCACCAGGCTGTAAGGTGTGTACTGCCTGTGGTCCTGCAGAAACCCCCATGGGTTACTTACCTAATAGTTGTTTCCTTGTTTTCCCTCATAATTGGTACGGCTCCTCTTACAGGCGGCAGCAGCATTACAGCGATGCTGCAGGTGCAGACGTGTACGGGCCTGCATCAGGACTAAGAGGAGCGGCCGTGGGGGTGCCCCTTTGGGAGCCATAGTTACATCCGCATCCTATGTGCCTTCATATGACATGATGTTACACTTGTTAGCACGGAGGAAGCGCTGAGGCACTCTGTGGTACAGCCTGATGGTGACGGCTGCACCTAATTAGACCCAGAGCAGCAGCCAGCGCAGTGTAAGGAGGAGGCCGCACACAGAGTCATCCTTTAGTTTTTTGCTAGATGAATTTAGTGGCCCCCCCAAGAGTCGGCGCCCCTAGGCAGCCGCCTAAAGCTGCCTAATGGTAGAGCCGGCCCTGACGGGCTTCCTATCCCTGCCTGTACCAGGTGATACATCCACCTGATATGATTGCATTATGCAATGCTATCTGGGTGCGATATTAGCAATCAGGATTGCATTGCATATGTGGTCATTGGTAAATGGGCTCCATAAAATGCCAACCAATCAGCTTCTGTGTTGCAGCTCAGCCTGTAAAATGACAGAAGCTGATTGGTACTTTATCTCTCTCCAAGATTTGATAATTCTCCCCCCAAGTCTGCTAAACTATCAGTCACTCCTTGTTGATCTGTTAGAAGTATCTTCACCTCCACACATGGCAACTTGCTGCATAGAAGTGAGCATGGCAGACATATCTGAGTATTAAAGCTCCAGCTCTTTCAATTATATTATTTAGTTCAGAAACGCACCACATGTAATACTGCACATATATTCATATCAAATTCTGGATTTAAATTGCTGCATAATAAAAGTAAAGTGAAAATTTCAATATTTATTGTGGCTGGCAAATTGTATATAATGGGAGAATAATACTGTTTTTAGTTGAATGTGCATAAAACGTATAAATTCTTTGTATAGAAAGTTTTAAATATTAGTTCTAAAGCGAAAAGTTTTTGAAACAATGTGACATTTTTTTATCCATTCTGAATACAAATCAGAAATTGTAAGAAAGGCATTATGAAGACATGGAAATTAAATGACATTTAGATCATGACATATAATGTATCAAATGCCTTTCATACAGAAATGTTCTTAATTCTTGAAATGTTGAACTTTAATAAGCCATTTTCTGTCTCTATGGTGAGGATACTGGTGAATTAACAATTTATCTTCTACTGGTAACACACAGGCCTTCTCTGCCTCAGTACTTAGAAACAGGATCCCTGTCCATTTTGGACATGTGTACTGATATTGGCCGCATTGGGTGAACTCTAGCCAATCACTAATGTCCGAATCGCCAATCGGCAAGAATAAGGAAATGGGAAATTTACAGGAAACTTCACCAATCAGTTACTCACATGTAACATGGTTGCTTAGAGAAAGTACAAAAAAAATAATCAGGCCCAAAATACCAGTATCAGACAACCTGATGGTCTCCTTATAAATTAATGCTGCTTTCACAAAAGCAACTCTGAATTGCTTTAAAATATAAAAAGTTACAATGATTTAAAACTGTGTATCATTTTATGTGAGGACATACAAATATATAAACCAATAAAAATGTATGTTTAATGATATTAATAAGTTTCACATATAAATATATAATATAATCCACTAAATCTAAAAAGACAATCCCCTATTAAAAAAAAAAAAAAAACGTTAATCTAGAATATTGGTAATGCCAGTAATAGAACCTAAAAAATTCCAGGTGAGTTCACAGTAAATTAATAAAGTGCTCAACAGTGTGAATCCAGAGTAACTGGCAATGCAATATAGTAATGGATTATATTATATATTTATATGTGAAACTTATTAATATCATTAAAACTACATTTTTATTGCTTTATATATTTGAATGCCATCTCTTAAACATGACACACAGTTTTATCACTATAACTTATAGTAAGTCACACAATGCTGCATACAGGTCGTAATAAAAATATGTCAGAATTCAAATATTTGTGTAAACCCATCAAAATAATTTACCGTAAATGCTCTAACATCAATATTCACATATCACAATTTTCAAAATGTATCTCTTTTTCATAACTATATGGTCTCGTGTTTACAGATACTGAAAAATATTTTTTTGCTTCCACTGCAAACTCTTATTAGGCTATCTGAAGACAGAAGTCATGTCTGAGCTTGTTGCGGTCGATCCGAGGTTGGTAGTGTCCGCGTTGTATGGATTTGAACCTGCACAGTGGTTTTGATGCACTAATCAGTTCAGTAACTGGAGTCCTTCACAGGCAAATCTGCTGTCCGTGCACATAAATGCACATTGACCAGGGTTCGATTCAGTTACTTGGCTGGGAGTTCTGAAAGTGCCGACGCCCATCGCTTTTCCTTTTAACGTCGTCACACAGAAAAGCCCGTGTGTGAGGTTCTTTGCAAAATAATTTCATTTATCCACTATGTTTTTCCAATGTGGACCCTATTTACACTAATAAATATCTTTGTACAAAGCAAAAACGTATTCTCTAAAGTTCATTAATGTCTCCATCTTCGATTTTAGTCTAGCGAGAAATTCTCTTATTTTTTGCCTTTACCCATAGTTTTGTTTTTAGAAACATTAAAATTAAACCAACCACTGTAACTACCTGAACAGTGGTTCTGTGCTTGGTTAAGTTTCTGGATGAAGGCGCTATATGTATTCTGCATTAGATGGTAAGTAGGATGCAGCCAAGAGTTCAAATAATTTTGCACTCATTTACAAAGAAACGCTGCCGCCTGGCTCTCTTCTTGGCCTGGTTGACCGCAGTCCTCACAGCGCATTCAAACACCTGGGGGACTCCACGGTTGCTAAGAGCTGAGCACTCCAGGTACCCTTTAGCTCGGACATCCTGTGCCAGCTGCTTGCCATCAGCCGAACTGATGCATGGTACACGTGAGTGATTTACCTCTCTCTGATCAGTCTGTGTGGCCACAACTAGCACTGGTATATGTGGCAGATGGTGTTTGATCTCAGTAATCCACTTGTTCCTCACATTCAGAAATGAGGTGTGGTTGGCCACTGAGAAGCACAGTAAGACAATGTCTGCATGCTGAAGTGAAATGGGACGGATACTTTTGAAAGCATCGTTGCCGGCTGTGTCCCAAAGTCCAAGGCTGATGGGGTGTCCATCCATGAAAACATCTACCCCTGTGTTCTCATAGACAGTTGGTCTGTAGGAGTCTGGAAAGGTCTCGGATGTGAAGCGAACAAGAAGTGCAGTCTTGCCAACAGCAGCATCCCCCACCAACACACATTTAATGGAATTCATCTTCACGAGGTCTAGTGTCTAGAGATGTTGCCTGCTATGGAGACCTTAGCTTCAACCTACAGAATCCCATGAAGTCCCAGGATGTGACAGATACGTGATGGATCTCCCTAGGTGTTTTTATTGGTAGGCATCGGTATTCGGCTACCTCTACCGTTCTTTCCCAGGGATGTTACTGCATCAAGGTTCTGAGGGAAACAATAAAAATGACATTAGTTTCATAAGATAATACATTGTTTTATATAACAAAATAATTACAATTCCTGTTATCTGCAATATTGGCCCATTGCAAATAGACCTTTTTGCTAACTAGTACATAATTAAGCACAAGTTAATAATGGCTATTACCCTGTTTTTGGCTACATCAGGGCACAGTATAGCTGATGTTGAAGGTAAGGTGGATTATAATTGTAAGCCAGCTATAGGAAATCAAATAAACATTCCAACATATATAACACATCACTCACCACAGTATATGTGCCAAAATAAAGAAAAATAATTAAGGCAATTAATTCTCAACTGTATATGAGTATATGTGTTTTTGATGGTGTTGTTTCCTTTTACATTATGGTAATAGTGTATGTCAATGTATACTGGTGACAGCCATACAAAATAAAACTCAATTGCTTTTATCTGTTTCTAAGTATCACCTGGGCACCACACTACAAAAAAAGATATCTCGGAGCTGGAAAGAGTCCAAAGGAGAGCTACAAAACTGATTAAGGGGTTAAGGACACTGGATTATGAGGAAAGGCTTACTAGGTTAGATATGTTTTCACTTAAAAAGAGGTGTCTAAGAAGAGACATTACTCATGTTTTCAAATATATAAAGGGACAATACATGGAGCTTTCAGGCGATTATTTATTGAGAGATCTCTACACAGGACACAAGGACAACCCCTGAGGTTAGAGGAGAGAAAATTTCGTACCCAATGAAGGAAGGGGTTCTTTACAGTAAGGGCAGTAAAGATTTGGAATTCACTGTCAGAGAAGGTAGCAATGGAAAACTCAGTAAATATGTTTAAAAATGGATTGGATAAATTTCTAACTGAAAATGATGTCCAAGTATATAGCATTGAAATTGAATGTATTTTAGTAAGAGTGTGCACTCCAGTTATCAACTAGGCTAATAACAGTCGTCACTTGAGTCATCATAATTGACCCAGTGTAGAATAGTGTAGAAATTTTAAATACAGGATGAACTCGATGGACAACTTGTCTTTTTTCAGCCTCATTTACTATGTTACTATGTTCTACACATTATATCCACTCACACTCCTTTCACACAGAAAGGCAAATTCCGGTGTGAAGAAGTTCTACCCAGTAATTTGCCGATAAACATGGGTCCTTTTTCTATATGAAAGGGTCAACCTGGGTTGAAATTCCTGGGACTTTGACCAAGGAATTTACCAGGGTCGAAGACCCAGGAATTTCGTCCCGGGTTTACCCTCTTACATAGACGAAATACCCATTTTGATCTACAAATTACCCGGTAGAAACTCTTGACCCGGTTATTTGCTTGTCTGTGTTAAAGGGGGGTCAGGCAGGGACTGGCAAAACTACCTGGCACTGAGATGCTGGGTAAATGCTCTGGATTTTCAGACGCTTCTGTCTGAAAAGGGTATAGGTGAGGAGTATGAGATCGCAAATCTGAGTATGCAGTTGCAGAGGTATGATCCATACACAGAAACAGAGTACCATCGACAGTTGCGGTTGACCCATGGCTACTCAGAATAATGTGGATGCAGTCGCAGCAGCGCCATGTTTTTAATCGCAAGTGATCGCAGCTGATACACGCCCCGAAAATGGCCATGACATGTCTGCGCTTTTCCAACTACTCCCCACAAACGCCATGTTAAACCCACGAACGGTCACTTCCTGTCAATCACACTGCAACTGCATTTCACAGAGGCTGCGATTGCAACGCAGCTTTTGTACGTTCGTAGTGTGTTTGCAGTGCATGCGCAGTCTTCTGATACTCGTCCGATTTGCATTTCTGGAATATAGCAATCCAAGCTAAATGAGGGCCTATGTACTAAGCCTTGGAGAGAGATAAAGTGGACGGAGATAAAGTACCAGCCAATCAGCTCCTAACTGCCATGTTACAGTCTGTGTCTAAAAAATTGTCAGCTAGGAGCTGGGTGGCTGGTACTTTATCTCCATTCACTTTGTCTCTCTCCAAGGCTTAGTACATAGACCCAATAGTTCGTAGATGATCATACACACAGTCAGACTAAAAGGATTTACGTCCATGCCCAAAAATTCATTCTCAGTTATCACATTGGGGGTCATTCCGAGTTGTTCGCTCGGTAAATTTCATCGCATCGCAGCGATTTTCCGCTTAGTGCGCATGCGCAATGTTCGCACTGCGACTGCGCCAAGTAAATTTGCTATGCAGTTAGGAATTTTACTCACGGCTTTTTCTTCGTTCAGGCGATCGTAGTGTGATTGACAGGAAGTGGGTGTTTCTGGGCGGAAACAGGTCGTTTTATGGGTGTGTGTGAAAAAACGCTGCCGTTTCTGGGAAAAACGCGGGAGTGGCTGGAGAAACGGAGGAGTGTCTGGCCGAACGCTGGGTGTGTTTGTGACGTCAAACCAGGAACGACAAGCACTGAACTGATCGCAGATGCCGAGTAAGTCTGGAGCTACTCAGAAACTGCTAAGAGATGTCTTATCGCAATATTGCGAATCTTTCGTTCGCAATTTTACTATGCTAAGATTCACTCCCAGTAGGCGGCGGCTTAGCGTGTGCAAAGCTGCTAAAAACGGCTTGCGAGCGAACAACTCGGAATGACCCCCATTATTCTTAAGATTAACTCTCATTTTGGGGCATCACATTATGATACTGAGCCAATTTGGCAATAACTGATTCATTATTAGTGTAAATGACTGAAGGGAAAAAAAGGAACAATGAAGGCATGGACTGAAAGGTGTAAAAATGTTCCATGTTTGTTTGTTTGTTTGTTTGTTTGTTTTTTTAAAGAATATTATAAAAACTTTAAAGACTATTGAGAATCTGGTTGATTATGCATATTAGACAATTATGTCTATGACAAGACAAGTTAATTGCACTTTCCATTTCAAAAGTTCCCCCTAAAAAATTAGCAGTAGTAAATCAACCAACATTTCCAAAATAAACCTTTTTTAATAATTAACTATGGAATTTACAGTACATTTGTGTAATAGTATAAGAGAAATATTTCACACCCAAAACCGATTAATACATGGTCAGAACTCTTGAGAATTGCAAGCACTATATTTATCCAATTCACCATTGCATTATTGCATGCTACGATCTGTGACACAGTGTCACCAATTGTACCTGCCATACACATTTGGTGTGAAATATTAGTTACATTTAATAAACACAACCAGTTTTTTGCGTCATTCATCTGATGGTCATTTTTACATTGAACTTTTTTACGATCAGTAGGGCTCTAACAATATTAATTAATACCAATAAAAAGAGTAATAAAGTCATTCATCTTACAGCACTCTATATAACAACATAAGCATAACAAATATAACAGTCTTAAGTGAGCAGGAAGACATACATAGAAATATAATATGCATAAAAGGTGAAAAAATGCCCAAGATTATTTAATTTTCAGTTCTAGAGTCACTGCCTAAATAGTGTTTCTACGGTTTGCAGAAAATACTGTCAAACCTGGCTAAATAAGTAGCCACATATTATATTAATTATCCAGTATTTGTGTGGCCTAATCATATGCCAGAGTAACGCACGACAGCATAAATTCTAACAAAAACAACTAACAAGCATACAGTGAAGAAAAATATAAATCCCTGCAATACCATTATAATGTAAGGTTAAACAAATAACATTTAATCCACATTTCTAGTATCTATGAATATTTACTTATATACATATAGGTGCATTTTTACATTTGGGAGAAATGCATCCACTATAAGGCATCAATAAAATGGCTAAAACCTTCCTATTACAGCAGGAACAACTTGTCTCTACTACGAAGAAGAAAAGGTTCTGCTTAAACACGCACACAGAAACACAGAAGCATATTACTGTATATGCCCTGGCAATATGGAAATCAGCAATCTGCACCAGCGAAGCGTTTGCAGTCAGCAGCAATTTGCTAGAGATCATCATTACCATTCACTATTTGCACCTGTCCCTGACCACCCGCTCTTATGATTTCATCAGACACGTACTGTATGCGTCTGTCCTGACCTGCATGTGTCAACAATTTCCCTCGTCCTGCTTATCTAGGTGCAAGAACTGCAGAATCATGCAACTCTGTATTGGGAACAGCCGTGTGATTTTATGCAACATACACCATCCGAACTGGCTTAGTGTTCAGCCACTAATGTATAAGCTATAAATATTGTATATGACATTAATAGTATTTTTTTCCAAGTATATTGGTGTCTACACAGAATATTCTTCTGCAAAAAAAATTACTTTAAGTTCTCCAAACTTTTAACCCCCAAATGTGGTTCTTACCTGCACATGGATGAAAGAGACCCCACTCAGTAAGGTATAGACTAAGCTTTAGCTAGTAAGAATGCATTCTCTCTGTATGGTGTAATGCATCTCATTATCTGGTATCGTCATTGAGCAGTGTATGCGGAGAGTAATTATGAGGAATTCTAAGCAGGCTTCTGAAAATAAAGTAATCTCTAACCATTTACCAAAAAAAACTAGGCCTGCTCTACTAGTAACACCCATTTATGCTGCTGCCACCGGATGTAATAAGTAAACATTATCCTTTCTTATTTTAATATTTGCATAATGTATTTTCCTTCATGCCACACAGCCAATCATTCTCATCCGCACCACTAAGGCGTCACAAAACTTAGTCGTGTTGGTCATTAGGTAAAACAAATCATACTAAACACAAGTCATATGTAAAAACACAACAAGAACATACAAAGCGGACAAAGTAGATAAAGCATAAAACATTTTACTGGTATCTTATTTTTAGACTTATATTAGAGGAAGTGAAATAAAGTCTTCTTGGGTAAGAATATACAGTATAGTAGTTATTGTAATTAGCATGATGTGGCAAAGGCTTTCAAACTGCTGTGTTACTATGGGGGAGATATAGCACAGAAAAAGGGAAATGCAGGTGGACACTCTAAGCACTAAGGACATTGGTAATCAGAACAATTCTAATAAACTCCGCAATTTAACATGGAGTAAAATTGAGGTTCTCAGCTTAATTTTTGGCCAAAAATATGGGCCCACCTACCACGACTAGGTGACCTCATCAGGTAGGTCTCTAACATTCCTAAGGTTCAAGTCTGGAACACGGGGCCCCCCGGGCCAGAACAACACAACAACCCCAAGGCATCACAAGTGTGGTACTTCAAGTCCCATCATGGTAGCACCTCTTATTATGCTTAGAATTAGGGTGTGCAGTCCAGCCCTAAAACCTTCTACAGAGGACAAGTGGAGAAGTTGGCCATAGCACCAATCATCTTTTAGCTACCATTTATCACGTGCATTCAATAAAGTAGAAACTGATTGGTTACAATGAGCAACTTCTTCTTTCAAAGATAGGATACGATACCCATGAGGCCTAGTTGCCTTAGAGGTTAAAAATAAAGTAACATAAATAACCATATTATGTGGTCTATTTAAAACTATACAGTTGAGTAGTAAAAGAAAGAAAGAAAAAAAAACAACAACCAGTGCCATTAGAGTACATGTAATATAATTAATAGATACCCACCAGATACTAGTTTTATTAGTCGGATCACTCTGAATGTTATCTGATTTGAGTTACAACAAATGACTGCTCTTTATACTATACCAGGCATGGCTAACCTGTGGCTCTCCAGATGTAGTGAACAACACATCCCAGCATGCCCTGCCACAGTTTTACCATTCCCTAATAGCAAAACTGTGTCAGGGCATGCTGGGAATTGTAGTTTCATAATAGCTGGTGGCCAGGCTTGTACTATACTATTACATTAGCCTTAGATTAGTATCAGTGGCTACTGCTACCTTGGATAGCTCGGAGAAGGGGGGAGGGGGGAAGGGTCTGTATGATCCTATGCATGCACACAAATGAGAAAGTCGGACGGCTTCTAGGGACTGCATCGGTTGCAGGGGGTTTGTAGTCCTGCAGCACAAGTATAAGTATAGGAAAATAACATGTATAACTGTGTAGGTTGGGACTGCAAAGCTTCAAAAATGAGTCATCTGAGCAGTGATGTGTGAGAAAGGGGACTTGGTGCCCAATAAGTTGCAATATCCACCCGTAGGTGCAAAATTGTTACCCTCCTTGTTCAGTATCACTTCGCACTTGTAACAATGAACTGCTCGTTCTACTGTGAAAAATACCTGACTGAAACAACAATTGATACATGTGATAGTAAATGTTAGGCTATTAATTATTATTACTACTTTATTAACAATCACTTGTATATCGCCAGCATATTCCAATGCACTTTACAAATGGGATCTAAACAATAATAAAGCAAGACTGGGTAATAACAGACAGACAAAGAGGTAAGAGGGTCCTGCTCGCAGGCTTACACTCTAAATAACCAGCTGATTTTACTGCTGTAACTTCTGGGTTGGGGATGGAATCCCGGCGGCCGGGAGGTCAGTATACAGACACCGGGATCCCGGCTATCAGAATGCCGGCAGAGCTAGAAAGCCCTTTGTGGGCTCGATGGCTTGCTGCGCTCGCCACAGGTTCTATTCCCACTCTATGGGTGTCATGGACATCCACGAGTGGGAACAGCCCTGACGCAGCTGTCAACATTCTCTGTAGTCAGGATCCCGGCGTCAGTATTCCGACTGCTGGGATATTAACTATATCCGTACCTTCTATCCATACTGAAAAAACGGACAGTTAAATGAACTGCTGATCAAGGACTAATTCCATAGCTATGGTGGGATATACCGTACATGCTGCGATATCAGCAGAAAGATCAGGCAGTGTCTCAGCAGGTGTGGCCAAAACAGCAGCCATGGCTGATAATAGCCCAATTAAAAACTAAAGGATTATTAACAGGCATGTTGGATAAATCTGGTAATGAGATACTCCCTATGGGCCTCAGTTTCACAACACTCGCAGATCCATGCGCTAAACCAGTGGTTCTCAGACTGTGTTCCGTGGGACACTTACAGGGGTGCCTTGGGTTGATGGTCCAGGACCAATTCAAATTATTTATGGTCAATGTAATAGATACAACCAGTGCTGGTGGCTTCAATCATAAAATATGTGCACAAACAGAAGCAAATCTTGTTCCTTACCACACAATTGAACATAAGGATGCCATAAAAACAATATTTGATTTAATATATTTTTCTAAATTTCTCAATAAGAAACTTTTGGCCTAGGGGCGTCGTGAACAAAATTCTGATACTCTAGGGCGCCATGATTCAAAAAAGTTTGGGAACCACTGCGCTAAACAGAGAAATCTCTTGGGCCGACCCCTGCCCAGACTTTGTAGGGAGAGACAGAACATGTCTCAAAGCAATTATATTAATACTGTTCACCTTGTTTTTTGACACACATTGTTTTAATGAGAACTTCTCTCTTTATGTTGCGATCAGTGTAATCGGTAAAGAAAATATAAATCTATTTTACCTTACCACCAAGTGACGGGGAAAATAATCACAGGCGCTGACCTTCTCTCTCGGTGAGACACTATACAATTCCCATCTGTGACAGCTGCTGCTCTAACTAGGGGCCACTTAACCCATGAAATTTAACAAATTAACTAAAATTATTCAGAGCGCTGCTGTCCAGAATGGAATTGAAAACAATAATACTTTAATACTTTAAATAAAAATATTTATTAAACAATACACTAAGACATAAATAAAATCTTTACTGCAATCAATAGCAAACAATCACATTGATACGGAATATTAAAAAGGTTCAGCTGATTTACTTAATGTTTCTACTCTTGCAACAATTGTTGCTGTCTCCGTGTTCCAATGTGTCAATATTTAAGAGACACTATGATGATAAAGTGTAGCAATCTTCCATCCACATAGATGATTAGATCCGTGTATTGACAAAACACGCCCACAGTTCACACTAAAGGCCAGTACTCACGGGCCGCTGCGGAAGAGATGTGTGCTGAGCGTGCGGGGGAAGACCGGGGGGGGGGGGGGGGGGCGCTCATTTCAACCAGCGGGTGAAATGAGCGATCCGCTAGATCTAGGCCAATCTAGCACCAGGGATAGCGATGCGCGGGGCTGCGCATCGCTATCGCTGTAGGGGAACACACGGAGTGATCGCTGCTTAAAATCTAAGCAATCTAGTCAGATTGCTTAGATTTTAAGCAGCGATCGCTCCGTGAGTACCCCCTTAAGAGTTCCGCTAATTGTCCAATACACAGTCAGTAAACTGTAGATGAAAGAAAAAATAGTGACTTGATTGCACTAGTCACAATGACATAAGGCTTTCTCACCTAAATAGTGAGATCCTGCAAACAAGGTTTGTCCTTACTAAATGTTGCTCCAAATTGTAACGTGGGTCATTCCCGGCAAGCTTTCACATTTATCTCACCCGCACCACTCGAGCTGTGATAGTGTGACGTCTCCTCCGTCCCACTGGATAGCAGGATAGCAGCTCCCTCCGGCAGACCAAGTGTATGTGAAGACAGCAACACCGCGCATCTCTCTCCCCTCTTCGTGCGTGTTTTGTCAATACACGGTAATCATCTATGTGGATGGAAGATTGCTACACAGCCGTGTGTAATGTTTAATAAATATTTTTAAAGTATTAAAGTATTATTGTTTTCAATTCCATTGTGGACAGCAGCGCTCTGAATAATTTTAGTTACAGTGTAATCGGTGTTGCTTTGATTTAAAGATTATTGTACCAGTGTGGCAGAGTGTTTGTAAAACTTCACTGCTGCCAGTGCTGGTGCTGCTGTATCACATAGCTCCAGTGCTGCTCTGTCACACAGCTCCGGTGCTGCTCTGTCACACAGCTCCGGTGCTGCTCTGTCACACAGCTCCGGTGCTGCTCTGTCACCAGAGAGTAGCTAGGGTTTTTGGAGCCCAGGGCAAGATCAATAATGGCGCCCCCCCCCCTTCCCCAAAAACAAAACTAAAAAAGAAAGTATGTGCGCACACCACTGGTTCACTGTATCTAAAGATATCAGGGTGTGTATGTATAAATGTAGGTGCAGTGGTCGAAGTGGAATTTTTGAAGAGGGAATGAAACAATGAAGGTTGCAATTACGCGCGTGCCCCGGAAAAGGGGGTGTGGTCACTCAAAAGGGGGCATGTCCTTCAATGTAGTAGGTCTCCTTATGCTATCTAGTATTGGTGCCCCTTTCACATTACAGCACACGGTATGAGCCAAAATTCACATTATGGGGTATATTCAATTGAAGTCGGATCCATTCCACATGCATTTGTCAGAATGGATCCAACAACCCCTATTCAAATCTCATCTCAATTTGACTTTTTCAAGTCGAATTGAGATGAGTGACCCAGGAGGAGGAGAAGGGGGGGGGAGCCGCGGGGGACAGCCACCGGCAGCCAGAGCAGACCAGCGCTACAGTAGCGCTGCAGAAGGATGTCACACAGCCGCCCGACCTCACGGCAGTGTCCACCCGGCTCCAGCAAGCTTGCTGGAGCCGGGTGGACGCTGCCGTGAGCGGCGCGGCTGTGTGACATCCTGCTGCAGCGCTGTGCTGTAGCGCTGGTCTCCTCTAGCTGCCCGCGGCATTCCCCCGTCTCCCTGCGGCTCTCCCCCCTCTCCTCCCCTGGGTCCGCATCTCAGTCCAACATCTTTTGATGTCGGACTGAGATTGTTGAAAAGGGGGCCAAAACCTGTCGGTTTTGGCCCTTTTTCGACACAAGCACGTGGATTGGCAGCTATTCCACCGATCCACGTGCTTTTCGACAAGTCGAATTCATTGACTTGTCGAAAATATTGAATAGGTTGAATCACGATTCGACCTTAAAAAGTAAAAAAACTGCTGTCTTTTCGGCACACAGAATGAGCCAAAATTCACAATATAGCACACAGTATGAGCCGAAATTCACATTATAGCAGACGGTATGAGCCGAAATTCACATTTTAGCACATGGTATGAGCCGAAATTCACATTATAGCACACGGTATGAGCCGAAATTCACATTATAGCACACAGTATAAGCCGAAATTCACATTATAGCACACGGTATGAGCCGAAATTCACATTATAGCACACGGTATGAGCCGAAATTCACATTATAGCACATGTTATGAGCCAAAATTCACATTATAGCACACATTATGAGCCGAAATTCACATTATAGCACACGGTATGAACCAAAATTCACATTATAGCACACGGTATGAGCCAAAATTCACATTATAGAGTGAGGGGATCCTACCCCCTTAATTAACTAATCCTGTGGGGCACTGTGGTGAGGGGAGCCTACCCCCTTAATTGACTAATTGCAGAGTTTAGCAGCGGAAGAGTTGCAGCGGTTTCTCACCCCAAGCTGCGGCGCTTCTGCCACCTCTGATACTCCACGTCTTCGGCGCCACCCGGGATGCAGAGCACCGCACCGGGGATGCACCCTTTTCAGTGTGGTCTGCTGTGCTCTGAAGGGGGATCTTCTCTCCTGCTGCAGGATCCTGATGTGCGCATTCCTCCCCGCTGTTCCACACCATCTTCTTTAAGCCAGCCAGGGTCTTCTGCGAGTCCTTGCTCCGGTAAGCGGGTGTCCTCTGCGATGCCGGTGCTCCCGTTGCTGGTCAGTCTCCTCCCTTGCTGCAGGGTCCCGCTCCACTGAAGGTTGGATGTCCTTCCCCGGTCCTGTGGCTGGCTGGACTCCTCCTCTTCTGCGGCATCTTCTCCACTCAGCGCGGATGGCTCTGGTCGCTCTGGTGACAGGCACAGGCAGCTCCTCTCTGGCATTGGTCCTCTCCTGTTCCTGCGGCTCGCTCCCTCACTCACATCTCTTCAGCTGGTGCGCATGTCTCTGCTCCTCCTCCGGTCTTCACTGAGTCCTCCAGGGCTCCATCCTACGTGCTGCTGCTGTCTGATAATTAAAAAATATATATACTTCCGGGTCTGTGGAGAAGTGCCGCTACTTCGACCTACTTACATATATATATATATATACAAACAGAGAACCCAGCACTCACCAAAGTAAACTCACTTATCCTCAACAATTCAATAAATAAATGATGGGGGTTTAGTTGGTGGATTGGCCAATGCACGGAAGCCTGCATACCGATTTTCAAGGTACCCCACCTTCATGCAGGTCCTACACTATTCACAGAGTCTTAAAACCTGACTACTTCACTGCTGCATCATCTGCCTGCTAGATGTAATGTGTACCTGCCACAGACTTTATGGCTTTTAAAGGCACACTAGTCACCTATTGCACTGGCTCAAAGATGATTGCTTCCGTGCATTGGCCAATCCACCAACTAAACCCCCATCATTTATTTATTGAATTGTTGAGGATAAGTGAGTTTACTTTGGTGAGTGCTGGGTTCTCTGTTTGTATTTATTAGAGCGATGTGGTCATGGGCTACATGCACCCCGCCCTGTGAGTGGTAAGTACAGCTGTGTACCCCGCTTCTGTGGTGGAGAGTGCAGTGTTACATGCACCCCACCCTGTGAGTGGTAAGTGCATAGCTGTGCCCCGCTTCTGGTGTGGTGAGTGCTGTGGTTTTCCCTCTGTGTGTATATATATATATATATATATATATACACACAGACACCTACACATAAAACACGTACATGAAACACATACACACAAATATCCACACAGACAGAAAATATACACACAGAAGACATACACACAAACACACGCATACTCCTGCTTACCCCTCCAAGCCGGACACACACACACACACACACGCCAGGGACATGCGGTGACACGCACACTCCTGCTTACCCCTCCAGGCAGTGCACACACACACACATCCTTACCCCACCAGTGCTGGACACACAAACAGGCACACGCACACACACCCCCCTGCTTACCCCTCCAGCAACATACATACATGCTTGCTTACCCCTCCATTGCTGGATACATGCACACACACACACACACACCCCTGCTTACCCCTCCATTGCTGGACACATGCACACACACACCCCTGCTTACCCCTCCAACAACACACACACACACCCCTCCATTGCTGGACACATGCACACACACACACACCCCTGCTTACCCCTCCAACAACACACACAAACCCCTCCATTGCTAGACACATGCACACACACACACACACACACACACACACGCTTACCCCTCCAACAAAACACACAAACCCCTCCATTGCTGGACACATGCACACACACACCCCACCCCTCTTACACCTCCAATAACACACACACACCCCTCCATTGCTGGACACTGGACACGCTTGCAGCTTACCCCGGGCCCTCCATCATTGTCAGCGGGTGGGTGGCAGGTCCGGACCAGGGCCCTCCTTGTCTGCGCACACTGGCGCTCAGTCACAGCGGTGGCCGGGAGGCAGACGGCAGGTCCGTGGTGGGGGCATTCCTTCGCGGTGCACACTGGCGCTCAGCCACTCACAGCGGCGGGTGGGAGGCAAACGACAGGTCCTGGGCCCTCCCTCTATTCATTGCACTCTCCTGGCCACGTCTGCGAGTGCAATGAATAGAGGGAGGGCCCAGGATGACATGACACGTCTGGAGGGATCATAGCGGCGCTGGCAGACGAGCAGCGGCAGGCAGCATGGGGCGAGCGGGCCCTTCTGCTGGGGCTGTTACGGCGCCCAGGGCACGTGCCCTGCTCGCCCCGTGCTAGTTACGCCTCTGTCTGTCACACAGCTCCGGTGCTGCTCTGTCACACAGCTCCGGTGCTGCTTTATTACAATGCTTTCTATTTGGGGATTTACATTAACTATTTTCAGGAAATGGAGCATGACTATGACTTGTCTACCTTGGTTTGACTCTCCGTACTGGTTTGTGTGTGAACTAAACGGGTCCGGTATGAATGGTCGACAATGTTAAGGTTGACACTCATTAGGTCGACCACTATTGGTCGACATGGACAAATGGTTGACACATAAAAATGGTCGACACATGAAAAGGTCGACAAGCTTTTAAATTTTTATTATTGGTGTCGTTTTCTGCGTAAAGTGACAGGGAACCCCAATTAGTGCACCGCGTCCCCTCGCATAGCTCGCTTTGCTCGCCATGCTTCGGGCAAGGTTACCATTACCAATCGTAGTCCACGTGGATCGTAAAGTATGAAAAAGTTCCAAAAAAGAAATTTTTTTTGAAAAACTCATGTCGACCTCTTCATGTGTTGACCTTTCACGTGTCGACCATTTGTCCATGTCAACCATGTCAATGTCGACCAAGAGTGGTCGACCTTAACATTGTCGACCATCTGAACGGATACTGAACTATACACTAGTAAATCTACCTGCACTGGATCTACTAGCAAAAAAACAAACAAACATCAAATAGACAACAAACAATTGGGGGAGATTTATAAAATCTTGGAGAGAGATCAAATGGAGAAGCTCCCCATAGCGACCAATTTCTGTCATTTTACAGGCTGTGCACAAAACATTACAGTTGCTATGAGCAACTTCCCTTTATTTCTCTCCAAGATTTGACCAATCTTCCCCCCTAAAACATCAAATAAACCAGTCTAAAAATAGCCAAAACATATTTTATTTACTCAGGAGAACTAGATTTTCAAGTGAACTACTTTGCAATGTGATGTGTCAAAATTGCAAAAATATTTCTTAAGAACTGTTTCACTGTATAATGTACACATTACACATTTACATCACATATTTTTACCAAATATTCTATAAAAATTGAATGCGCAACTCTCATGAGAAAGCCAATATGACATTTAAAAGGAAAGATGGTCACCTCAAACTTCAAAAAAGTGACTGGTCATAAGAGCATAATCCAATCAGCCATGCAGCAGTTAATAGTAAATGAACAAACCCCTAAACTAACCCTAACCCTAATACCTAAACCCTAAAGGGCAGATTGGATGGGTCATATCTGCCACCAAATTCTTTGCTTCTATGTAAGTCTTCCACCAATAAAGTCTCTTGCACATCAGATAGGAAACTCCAAAGATAGGAAACTCATGAACCAACTAACCTGTTTCAGGAACTGTAAAAGCCAGTCCTAAGGAGATAAATAAAATAAAATGTTCTTCTGATTCCGATATATAAAGATTTCTATACATTAAAAAAATACGGGTATAGTAGGTTATGCCGGCGGCCGGGATCCCGGCAAACAGCATACCGGCGCCAAAATCCCGTCCGCTGGCATACCGACAGCTAGGCAAGCACAAATTAGCCCCTTGTCGTGGACCCCCCTAGAGGGAGAAAAAGTGTCGGTATGCCAGGTGTCAAGATTCCGGTGCCGATATACTGTGCGCCGGGATCCCAACAGAACAGCCGGCAAACTGAAGTCCACCCAAAAAATACAGCAGGTGATTTTACTGCACATTTTCTACCAGCACAAAACACACTCCTGTCTATAAACAAAATACACCCAGCAACTCCACTGGTGTCTTTTACACACAAAAAAAAAAGAAAAGAAAAGAAAAAAAAAGGGAAAACTGAAGTTGACTGCAATATATTAAATAGGGCAGACTTCTTTCATGACTGTAATGTAAACCTGCAAGTCAGTAGCTTTCTGGATGGGTGGAGGCTAAAGAAAATATTGTACAGGTTACAAAGCCTTTAGTCAAATATGTCTACTAAATATTATTAATATGCATTTAGAAACTGGTTCTCAACTTCAGAGCCGTAACTACGTGTGTGCCAGGTATTCCTGGCACACAGCGCAGTCGCCCTGAGGGCGCAACGGCCAGCATTCTATGCCAGCGGCTTGTAATGAGTCAAATTGACTCATTACAAGCCGTCTGCGCTGTGTGCGCCGGAGGAGAAGAGGAGAGGAGCAGCTCCGGCGTCAGGGGAGGACCCGGAGGAGGGAGCGGGACTGATGCCGTAGCAGCACTATGTAATTGGTAGCGGTGTCGCTGCAGCTGTCCCTCTCCTTCCGCATTGGCTGGCCGGCGCTGCTGTGAATGCTGGGATGCACTTCTCTCATGCCAGCATTCACAGCGGCAGCGGCCATCCAATGCGGAAGGAGAGGGACTGCTGCAGCGGCACCACCACCAATTACAGTGCGCTGCTGCAGCTCCCGAGTACCCCTCCCTCCTCCTCCTCCTCCCCTGCCCGGGATCTGCCTGACTGCCTGATCCAGCGGGGAGAGATGGTAAGTATCTATCTGTCTGTCTGTCTGTCTATCTATCTATCTATTCTGTCTGCCGTACTGTGTAAAAAGGGGACGCTGTATGCCGTAATGTGTAAAAAGGGGGATGCTGTCTGCTGTAATGTGTAAAAAGGGGGACGCTGTCTGCCGTAATGTGGAAAAAGGGGACGCTGTCTGCCGTAATGTGGAAAAAGGGGACGCTGTCTGCCGTAATGTGGAAAAAGGGGACGCTGTCTGCCGTAATGTGGAAAAAGGGGACACTGTCTACCGTAATGTGGAAAAAGGAGGACTGTCTGCCGTAATGTGTAAAAAGGGGGACTGTCTGCCGTAATTTGTAAAAGGGGGACTGTCTGCCGTAGTGGCGCTACTGTGCATTGTAATTTGAATAATGGAGACTACTGTGCACCATAGTATGAATTGGTATTATTTTGTGGCCACACCCCTTCCCCATTAAGCCATACTCCTATATTTTTTGCGCGCGACTACGGCGCGCACTGGCCCTAGGAGGGTACCAATGCCATTTCTTGCACATGGCGCTAAAATGTCTAGTTACGGCACTGCTCAACTTATTGGTGCTCAGGGCACACACAAAAAGTAAGTTTAGCCCTGCGGCACTGCACCTGAGAATACAGAGAAAAACTGAGAATACAACCGAGTGCTGAGTATATAAAGTTACAGTACAGACATACTAGTGTCGCTTAAATTAGGTGTGAGTTGGGTCCTGGGACAAAGTGGTGGGCAGGGCTGGGAGGGGAAGGGGGGGGGAGACTGAGGTGACCTGGCATATGTTGGGTCCCAGTGCCGTCACTATTGGGGTGTGGACTTTACCCAGGTGTTGCCCTTCAAGTGATGACAACAAAATGACAGCTCCTTTTCAGTAACAGGGAGTCGGGAATGATCATCATCATCATCATCATCAATAGTCGCTTCTGATTGACAAGGAGCATCTTAAGCACTGCCACTGATACTCTTACTTCCTTAGCTTGGCTCCTGCTATTTATTTGCATTATCTAAATTATGTTTGCAATCGGTCTGCTGCAGAAAAGCAAATTTACACTTTATTTTAAAGCAGAAAACAATGGCTGTAGTAATCTCATATGACATGCCACTGAATTACTGCAGTCATACTTGCCGATTTCTTTATACCCTCTCCGATAGAGCTGAACACTCATCAGCGTGGCCCCACCCACCATTGTTTAAACCCGCTATTTGCAGCATTTTATAGTGGGGCGGGCTAGGATGATGTGGGAGATGGGCCAACTCTGTCTGGAAGCCAGGAGAGCCCCCAAGTTTGGGACTCTCCTGGATCTTCTGGGAAAGTTGAAGAATTGTGTTTGAATATAAGACTTCTCTCTTAGGGATAGATTTACTAAAAGCTTCTGAAATTGAGAAGTGGTGGTGTTGCCCATAATTATCAATAAGGTTCTGTCTATCATTTTCTAGGATGCAATAGAGAAATGATTGCTTGACCACTAATTTCCACTAATTTTAGAAGGTTTAGTAAATCTACCCCTAGGGTCAACCAAGCATATATGCTACCTTATATTGGAGCTGGATGCATCTTCCTATACGTCCAGTATGCAACCTATGCAAAATACTTCCTTTTTTAAAAACAACACATTTTGCACCTGTGTTTTTGGAAAATACATCCAAATCTGTATGAGCCCCAATGTGGTTTGTTTTTAATTTTACAATGAAATAAAAGAGGACAGGTGTTCCTATTTGTATCAGCTACAAGCCTACAATATCCAGAAAGCTGAATGTTGTACACATTTATATATGCGCACGCGAATTATATAGTTGGTACTGAGGAAAAATGACGCATTGCGTCTGCGCATCACTGTCTCTCTTATAGGGAGGTCAATTCCGAGATCGGGATCAGCGGGATCCCGGGACTTTGGCCCAAAAATGCCGGGATTTGCAGGATTAGGTTGGCATTTGTTTTTTTTGCCAGGAAGCACAGAGCAGTAGCAGCACTCCGCTCAGACGCTACCCAGCTGTGTGCGGCATGACATCAGAAAGGTCACACTGCGCAGCCCCATACCAGCCGCCCCTTCAGCCAGGCTTGCCCGCTTTAGCGGCCGCGTGATGGACTGGGAGTCGGTACTAGTTGGGACGGGATGGGAGTGCACTGGTAGTGGTACCTGTGCTCCTGCCTGCCAGTGAGTCCCAATGCCCTGGGCTGACCCTGCCTGGACTCTGGAGATGGGTGAGTCAACTTGAATATGTGACCGTGTCACACTCTGTCCCAGGGCCTGGTTTCTCTAACTGTGGGGCTGGGCTAGCTGGGGGGCCCTGAAAGAAAGTTATTTTATTTCTGTGGGGAGCTGGAGGGAGGCATGAAAGTTTTTTTTTCTCCTGGTAGGTCTGCTGGGCCATATTTTCACTGATCAACTCAATCCCTGGTATCTGACCCTGGGCGGGATGTACCAAGCGGAAAATGCGGTAAACTCCCTGTTTACCGCATTTTCCTGATGTACTAACCCCCGGCCGACAGGACAGCGCCGCGGCGGGGTACGCCAGCCTTAGCTGGCGATAGTCCATAGAAGCCTATGGGCTTCTCTCCGCGGCGCTGTGTGAGGGATCCGATCGGATCCCTCCCAGCATGCCCTGCGGCCACCCCCTGTCACCCCGCGCATGCGCAGACTGACTCCTGGGGCCGAATCCCGGAAGTCAGGCTGCCGCTGCGCATCGCGGAGGACAGCTCTTATCGGAAGAGCTGTCCTCCGCAATGCTGATCGCATACGTTAGTACATCCCGCCCCATAAAACCTCATTAATTAGTGTATTTTCAATCCCGGAAAAACAATTAATATAATGAATGTCATTTGCCTAAACACATAATAATGCACCAAAGAAAAAGCCTGATACACAACATACACATCCTTTTAAGTGTAAATAGATTAAATAATTATTTGTTCTTTACTTTTATCCTATCTACCCAATAAACATGTAATAATGACACCCAGATGAATTCTAGAACGGTCATTTTCAATCTCAACAGGCTTACCGATTGACAATGATTCCCAATACAGAAACCTGGGGCGATCCGGCACCGGATAGACTAATCGGGAAAAATACTAACAATGTAGAAGAGAAAACCAAATTTGGACAATAGATTACCCTAAGAAAATAGGGGAAAAGAGGGGGCGAAAAGTTAGCCCTTCCAATATTGTATGCAATACACGTATAGATGATAATTTTGTCCTACTTGGTGGTGCACCCAGAGCCAGAAAGTATGCGAACTTTAATACAATGGGGAGAGGAAAGAAGGCTCTTGTGTGGGCGCACTCTTGTGAAGAAAAATATATATTTTTTTGATAAGATAATTAGGATGAGATGTTAAAACATAACTTTTATTAGCTTTTATTACACAAAAGGTTATTACCGGAAAACTATCCTTCAAAATGCAACATAGAAAGCATCTTGGTAAAATAAAATGTTCTGGTCTCTTATTGGTAAAGAGTGTGTGAAAGGGTGGTAGACATTAGTTGGTCATACCCCCATTCCCCTTGACCAGTACAGACTTGCTGTATTAATGGAACCACAGGGTGGTCGACACAAATTTAATGGCTATGCTCTGATGGCTTGTAGGAAATAAGAGAAATGATCAGAAGTCACTCCTCTCGATATATTACAAGAAAGAAGACGACATGCACCTGTCTAAATTCAGGAATGATAACGGTAAAGGCAGGTATGGTACCTCACGTAGATGGTGCCTGTGAACGACAGGTCTGGAGGTTGTTGGATAGAAAAAAAAGTGGTGATGCTGCTGTTGGTGTTACTGCCACATAAGTGAGGAAAATCCTGCTCTACAACACCAGGTATTCACAGGTGGTCTCCCTTCCTGGTACTGACCTGGCCCAACGCTGTTTAGCTTCCAAGATCAGACGAGATCGGGCGCTTGCAGCGTGGTATGGTAGTAGAGAATTTTATGTGAGCACCAATGAGAGTGCACCTAGATATGAATAATGAAAATTGAGACCGACAAAAAAGAGGTAGATAAAAGATCGTGTAAATGGGTGGATCTGCTTTTCACGTTAGACCCGATCCAAAATTCCCACTCACGTGGTGCAGTGTACCGGGAATCGTGAATGAGAGTCCACGAAAAAAGTGGTGATCTATCTAAAATAGAATTTGTGAGAGTTACTACTGGAAATCACAGACAGAGAAATTCCTGGCTGCTGGTATATTGAGATTTATCCATACAGATAGCGGTATATAAGAAAAAATGCTGCTGAAACCAGGTGAATAAGTGGTCATGCAGTTTTTAGTAAAAACTCCAGATGGAGTTTGACATTTGTTAAATTGTATGGAGAGGTGTTAAATTCACCGCAGCTGCACCAAAATATATCTGTTGAATAAATGTATCATAGGATATTTGCCTTACAGCCCAAGCTGGGATATACAATGCTATAATAGGTATAAGTTAATTCTATGCATGCATCAATTGCTGTGAGAAGGCAAAAATAGAAATAGATGGAAACCAACACATTCGTGAATGTAACAGATATATGAGTCACATGTATGAGCAGGTAACACTTTAAAGAAATAAGCTGATTTCCAATAGTGTGCTAGATGCTGAATAAATGCTGATGCAGACCTCTGATCAGTCACCCCTATGCTGTACACTCAATACAAAATAATTAAGGCAGTGCTGCTAAGAATTGCAATAGGAGTTGCTATCCGTGGTATGCAGCCACTGGATAGAGGGGCTTACGATTTCACCAGAGTTATGAAGAAGCCAAGAGAGCAAGAAAGGTAAGTATGGCTGGATGCCAAAATGCGGTAGTGTCGACGGGACCCCTGTTCCTGGATGCGGAAGACGCGTTTCGCCCTAGGGCTTGTTCACTTCCGGGTTCCGTACTGCCTAGTGTGGGGAGAGAGCTTATATGTCCGTCCCTGTTAGGGCTTAGCCAATCCGGAGATGTCGTCTGGTGGGTGTGATCTCCCCCTGTCTGTGGTTGCTAGGAGACCGCCGTGATGAAGACGTCAGATAGGAAGGCGCGTCACACATCGCGAGATCGCGGACGCCATCTTGGATGTGGGAAAAATACCCTTGCAGTTGGAATTTGTGTGGGCGGTTGCTAGGAGATTACCATTGCGGAACTAAGATGTCAGGACGCGAGGTGGGAGATGCATCACCCATCGCGAGATTGCGGACGTCATCGTGGATATGGGAGGGATGCGTTTGAGATCAATGTAAATGGTTGCTAAGAGACTCCCATAGCAGAGCTAAGACATCATACCTGGGGAACTAAAACATTTAGTGATGGTAGATCGCTATTTAAGATGTGGAAGATAATCAGCCATAAATAGATAGCACATGCCCGAATAAATAACTTGCACTGTAAGAATACTGATAGTATAGATTGTTAATGACCGACCATATGATTAAAAGAAATATGCGAAAACAAAATAAATATAGAAGAGAACTGAGAAAAGGGGGGATAGGGTTATAAAGGTAAAATGAATAAATTAATTAAATAAAATACATATAGATAACTATACATATTGGTGTAAATGTTAATAAGACTGCTGATTAAAAAGGAGGTTGGTGGAATGGGGAATAGGTTTAAAATAGGCCTGGTGGAAGTTAGTGAGGGATATGCTGAGTTTGCCTCCGGCATAGGTGAGTTGAAGATGGATGCGGGAGTAGGGGTAGAGGGATAACTTACAAAAAGGAAAGTGAATGGATCTTTCGCTTGAACAGCCTGAAACCTTTCGGTCTGAATGAAACCATTAACTACGGAGTTTTCCTGTAAATAATATTTCATCAGACTTTCCACTATCACATATACCTTACAATTTTACCCAGTAATTTCCCTACAGGAATTCATACACACATACCTTTCACTTCATGCCTATTACATGCACATTTTTACACTAATCACATTCCGACACCATCTTACATCTTTGCACAACCCTAATTCTCCTCACACCTAGTCTTATTTTTTCACACCAGCCATGCCTACCTCACATACCACCGGTCTTCCTCTATCAACAACCAATCAGGTACACCTACCCCTCACCTCCTTTCCATACTGGCATACCTTAATCATTTTTGTTTTTGCCCGTGGTCACTGCACATTAATGCACCCACAATCATTCCTAACCATTCCCCTTCATGTTGTTTCCTCACCACACACATTTATTGGTTCCCCTCACACACTCATAGTTTATTCCTCGGACACTATAATAGTTATCCCTCTACCCCTACTCCCGCATCCATCTTCAACTCACCTATGCCGGAGGCAAACTCAGCATATCCCTCACTAACTTCCACCAGGCCTATTTTAAACCTATTCCCCATTCCACCAACCTCCTTTTTAATCAGCAGTCTTATTAACATTTACACCAATATGTATAGTTATCTATATGTATTTTATTTAATTAATTTATTCATTTTACCTTTATAACCCTATCCCCCCTTTTCTCAGTTCTCTTCTATATTTATTTTGTTTTCGCATATTTCTTTTAATCATATGGTCGGTCATTAACAATCTATACTATCAGTATTCTTACAGTGCAAGTTATTTATTCGGGCATGTGCTATCTATTTATGGCTGATTATCTTCCACATCTTAAATAGCGATCTACCATCACTAAATGTTTTAGTTCCCCAGGTATGATGTCTTAGCTCTGCTATGGGAGTCTCTTAGCAACCATTTACATTGATCTCAAACGCATCCCTCCCATATCCACGATGACGTCCGCAATCTCGCGATGGGTGATGCATCTCCCACCTCGCGTCCTGACATCTTAGTTCCGCAATGGTAATCTCCTAGCAACCGCCCACACAAATTCCAACTGCAAGGGTATTTTTCCCACATCCAAGATGGCGTCCGCGATCTCGCGATGTGTGACGCGCCTTCCTATCTGACGTCTTCATCACGGCGGTCTCCTAGCAACCACAGACAGGGGGAGATCACACCCACCAGACGACATCTCCGGATTGGCTAAGCCCCAGCATCCAGGAACAGGGGTCCCGTCGACACTACCGCATTTTGGCATCCAGCCATACTTACCTTTCTTGCTCTCTTGGCTTCTTCATAACTCTGGTGAAATCGTAAGCCCCTCTATCCAGTGGCTGCATACCACGGATAGCAACTCCTATTGCAATTCTTAGCAGCACTGCCTTAATTATTTTGTATTGAGTGTACAGCATAGGGGTGACTGATCAGAGGTCTGCATCAGCATTTATTCAGCATCTAGCACACTATTGGAAATCAGCTTATTTCTTTAAAGTGTTACCTGCTCATACATGTGACTCATATATCTGTTACATTCACGAATGTGTTGGTTTCCATCTATTTCTATTTTTGCCTTCTCACAGCAATTGATGCATGCATAGAATTAACTTATACCTATTATAGCATTGTATATCCCAGCTTGGGCTGTAAGGCAAATATCCTATGATACATTTATTCAACAGATATATTTTGGTGCAGCTGCGGTGAATTTAACACCTCTCCATACAATTTAACAAATGTCAAACTCCATCTGGAGTTTTTACTAAAAACTGCATGACCACTTATTCACCTGGTTTCAGCAGCATTTTTTCTTATATACCGCTATCTGTATGGATAAATCTCAATATACCAGCAGCCAGGAATTTCTCTGTCTGTGATTTCCAGTAGTAACTCTCACAAATTCTATTTTAGATAGATCACCACTTTTTTCGTGGACTCTCATTCACGATTCCCGGTACACTGCACCACGTGAGTGGGAATTTTGGATCGGGTCTAACGTGAAAAGCAGATCCACCCATTTACACGATCTTTTATCTACCTCTTTTTTGTCGGTCTCAATTTTCATTATTCATATCTAGGTGCACTCTCATTGGTGCTCACATAAAATTCTCTACTACCATACCACGCTGCAAGCGCCCGATCTCGTCTGATCTTGGAAGCTAAACAGCGTTGGGCCAGGTCAGTACCAGGAAGGGAGACCACCTGTGAATACCTGGTGTTGTAGAGCAGGATTTTCCTCACTTATGTGGCAGTAACACCAACAGCAGCATCACCACTTTTTTTTCTATCCAACAACCTCCAGACCTGTCGTTCACAGGCACCATCTACGTGAGGTACCATACCTGCCTTTACCGTTATCATTCCTGAATTTAGACAGGTGCATGTCGTCTTCTTTCTTGTAATATATCGAGAGGAGTGACTTCTGATCATTTCTCTTATTTCCTACAAGCCATCAGAGCATAGCCATTAAATTTGTGTCGACCACCCTGTGGTTCCATTAATACAGCAAGTCTGTACTGGTCAAGGGGAATGGGGGTATGACCAACTAATGTCTACCACCCTTTCACACACTCTTTACCAATAAGAGACCAGAACATTTTATTTTACCAAGATGCTTTCTATGTTGCATTTTGAAGGATAGTTTTCCGGTAATAACCTTTTGTGTAATAAAAGCTAATAAAAGTTATGTTTTAACATCTCATCCTAATTATCTTATCAAAAAAATATATATTTTTCTTCACAAGAGTGCGCCCACACAAGAGCCTTCTTTCCTCTCCCCATTGTATTAATGATTCCCAATACACCAGAAAATAAAAAAATCATAAAATCCAATCAGGTTACAGGTGTTAGGCGGTGGCACTTCTAGTAAAAGTAATGTATGTACCTCCCATGCAAATGAGACGCCATCAGCAATCACTCTAAGAAGAGGATCTATCCTGATGGTACAATACGGGTTTGTTTTGTGGGATGGTTGTTTTCCTGACCTTACTGTATATAAACACATGCAGGGCCAGTGATAAACTACCAACCAATCAGCTCATAACAGACATTTTTTAAACACAGCCTGTAACAGTTAGGAGCTGATTGGCTGGTACTTTGGGGTTTATTCATGAAGCAGTGAAAAGCGCGGAGAAGTGAGCCTGTGGAGAAGTTGCCCATGGCAACCAATCAGCTGTTCCGTACAATTGTATAGTATGCAAATTATGTTACGTCAATGCTGATTGGTTGCCATCGGCAACTTCTCCACTGGCATACTACTCACTTCTTCATGAATAGATCCCTTTATCTTTCGCCACTTTATCACTTTTCAGAAACTTAGTACATGTGGCCTTGTACGTTTCAATATATTGTTTTCATTTTTCAAGCAGTGGCAAAAAACCCTCAGAAGAGCATATATAAGCAGAGAGACAAAGCAGAGGAAGTTTAAAAACTCATTTCACGGAGCAACTGCTCTATAGAGAAGGGTAGGTAAACGTAAAATCCTGCAATGTCCTCAGGAGAAACAAGAGACTATGTTTCAGTGGATATATGGCAAAATTAGAAATTAAAAAATGGCAATCCTCATCACAAATCTTACCCTATATTAGTGCGATCTGCAGTTTTCTGCCAGTGCTGTATAATGTGTTACCTGTTTTTAACTATAAACCAATCAATCTCTATGTATTTTACTAAAACTTTTATGGAAAGCCTAAACTATTCATGCAACTGTTAAGGGGGGTACACACGGAGAAATCCGACTAGATTGCTTAAGCATGGATCTGTCATGTGTATGCCCCCCTGCGATAGCGATGCGCGGCCCCGCGCATCACTATCGCTGGTGCTAGATTGGCCTGCATGCAGCGCTGTGTGAAGTGAGCGGCCCCACGTCCACCCCCCTCGCTCCCCCCCTGAGCGGGGGGGAGAGATGTGTGCTGAGCAGTCTGTGTTAAGATCGCTCAGTCTTCTCCCGTCAGTACTGGACTTTACCACACTGAAGGGCAGATGTATTAAGCCTGGAGAAGTAATAAAGCAGTGATAAGTGCAAGCTGATAACGTGCCAGCCAGTCAGCTCCTAACTGTCAATTTACATATTGGAGCTGATTGGCTGGTGCATTATCACCTTGTACTTATCACTGCTTTCTCACTTCTCCAGGCTTAATACATCTGCCCCTCAGTGAGGCTCATTGCTACTGTGGGTGAACTATCTAACAACAGATAAGTCATTTAAAAGATGTGTCAGGGACAGAGCCAGCCCTAGCCAATTTGATGCCCTAGGCAAATAGTTCTGCATCTGACCCAGCAACATACAGGCAGTGGAGCCCATCGGGGGTTTGCCCTATGCCCCTGTGGGCCAGTTCAACCCTGCATAAAGCCACACAGTAATGCCCATAATACACATAATTCTATACAGTAATGCACCTTACACATATGCCCCACATTAGTAATGCCCATAATACACACAATACCACACAGTAATGCACCTTACATATATGCCCCACATTAGTAATGGCCATAATACACACAATACTGTACAGTAATGCACCTTACATATATGCCCCACATTAGTACTGCCCATAATACACATAATGCCACACAGTAATGCACCTTACACATATGCCCCACATTAGTAATGCCCATAATACACATAATGCCACACAGTAATGCACCTTACACATATGCCCCACATTAGTAATGCTCATAATGCACATCATGCCACACAGTAATGCACCTTACACATATGCCCCACATTAGTAATGCTCGTAGCTTTTTTTAATAAAACTTACTTTTGCTTGTTTGCGTGCTTGTAGTCAGTGTGTGCGCCCATGCAGCTACCTGGATCCGTGGCTGCATTTTGTGAGATGGGGGTGGCAGGATGGGTGGGTGCGTGCTTGTGCTCTCACCCATTAAAGGGGCACCCATACAAGTGATGTGACCTCCCAGGGTATGCCATCCTTTGCAAGCCTCACCCTTTATTTTCGCTTGCTGGTTGAACACAGATGGAAGCAATGCTCAGATACTGCCACACTTGCTGGTTATACAAAAAGATCAGTATCAAACATGTAGCAACTGTCCATTCTCTTCACTGTTCAGTATGTGTGCTGGTGTCCGTTACTCCCGGCAACTGCATGCCCTTTATTTTATACTGCGGGAGTGATATGCCCTGCCCTCCAATCTGACGCATTCGAAGTCATGCTGCATTGACGTTTCATATAGAAATAGTGCAATGCAACTTACTGGATGGCAGGGAAATTTTACGGCATGGACTGACTGATATATAAAGTGTGGGGAGAACACTGCCCATGTTATGTCCCTGCAGAAACCTGGGGTTTGCACAGGGATAAGGGACACACACAGGATGGCAGGGTCCCCCTCCCCTATGTGCACAAGCAGTATAGGTGATGTCAGATTTATGTGGAGCAGTCTTCCCCCAAAAAAATGTGGTATCATAAGGAGCCATCAGTAATAACCTTATATAGCCAGTGAAAATGTCACAGGTCCAGGAATTACAGTTAACAGGCTTCTGCTGTCTGAGGTCTCACAAGTCAAGGGCATTCAAGCATGTCAGAGGTAGTTTAAGGGGCTGTCTGCATTCTATTGACAAATTTAAACAGCAGTGTATAAAAGTACTGATTGAATGCATTTGGAAAGTAACAGATAGTTTGCAGACTGTCCCTCCCAGCATGAGATACTGCTGGGACATGCTTGGATGCCCCTAGACATGCTTGGATGCCCTAGGCAAATGCTTAGCCTGCCTATAGCTAAGGCCGGCTCTGGTCAGGGACATACATAAATATACATACATACGCATATCTTTACACAGGGTTTGAAAATACCGTTTGAGGTTTTCATCTGGTCCAGTAGTATGGCTAACTGGTGGCTGAGAGAACAGCTGGGAGTGGTAGTACAGCGGCTTTGAGAGCCATACATTACATAGATTATTACGGGTGTGGATCATTAGATTGACAGTGTCTAGGTCGACAATGTTTAGGTCGACCACTATAGGTAGACAGTCACTAGGTCGACAGGGTTGGAAGGTTGAGAGGGTTTCTAGGTCGACATGTGCTAGGTCGACAGGTCAAAGGTCAACATGATTTTTTATTTTTTTTAAATGGTGTCGTTTTCTTCGTAGAATGACCGGGAACCCCAATTAGTGCACCGTGTCCCCTCTCATGGCTCGCTTCGCTCGCCATGCTTCGGGCAAGGTTACCGTTCCAATCGTAGTCCACGTGAATCGTTAAGTATGAAAAAGTTCAAAAAAAGAAAAAAATTAGAAAAACTCATGTGGACCTTTTGACCTGTCGACCTAGCACATGTTGACCTAGAAACCCTGTCGACCTTCCACCCCTGTCGACCTATAGTGGTCGACCTAAACACTGTCGACCTAGACAGTGTCGATCTCCAGACCGGATCCCGATTATTACATGCTGCCAGATACATCAGTAAAAACAAAACATGCCTTGTGTTTCCCCTCCAATTTGTAACAGGCCTTACTCATATAGAAACAGTATCTGAAACTAACGAGATACAAAACACTGTTTAACTATTTATTTTTCACAGACAACAAGCTCTGCATGACCGATAATAGAAAAACAATCTCTCCACGCTATTACCTCGACAATAGCGACAGACCTCTGAGATGGAAATTGTTTTCTTTTGTCTGCTGTGATCAAATACAACATAAAAGAGCACGATCAGAAACACAATGTAATATTATATTTCTACACAACACAAAATGCCAAAATTATTTATCTGTTCTCTGCAATTTATGAGACATGTCAATGTTGAAATACAAAAGCAATTTGTTACAAAATAGTCCATCTTCACTTTCCTCTGCTTTTCCATCTTTTTATCTGTGCTTAAATGTACAGAATCGTGATAGGTTATGATGGCTTAAGGTCTTCACTTGCTGTTGCTTTTACTGCATACTTGCCTACTCTCCTGGAATGGCCGGGAGGCTCCCAAAAATTGGGTGACCCTCCCATCCCCCCGGAAAAGCAGGCAAGTCTCCCGATTTCTGTGCTGCAACCCCCCGGCCCGGCCGCCCACTTAGTGAGTAAACTGGACGGTCCGGGCAGTCGATGACGCGATTTTTGTTGAATCGCGTCATCATAGCCACGCCCCCTGCAGTATAATGTCGGTAATAGCACCATTATACAACGGGGGGCATGGCTTAAATGATGCGATACATCAGCCACGACCCCACCCCGTCTTTGATTTAGATATTCTATACTAAGTATGTTTATTATTTGTAAGCAATGTATGCGTTGTATTGTATCTATTCGCACATCATTGTTATTCATGTAACAAAGGTCATTGTAAACAATTTTGTATCAAGCTACAGAATCGCTTATAAAAATATTTTAAAAAAAATCACTTATGAGATGCGCTAATAGAACAGATTTCATGGTGATCCAAGTGTCGCTGCAGTAGTAATTAAACATTCTTAAACAATTAAACCCGTAAGATATACAGGGTAATATGATGACAAGTACTATTGCCCTTTCATAAATACTGTAGATCCCTATACCCTGTATACAACGTTGCAGGCAGAGAGGTCTTCATTACAGGTACAACACCTATTTCGATATTTTCTCATTTAACCGCTTCAGTGCTTTGCCCGGAAATCTTACGGGTTTGCCAGCGAAGACAGCGATGGCAACCCCGGAAGACTTCCGGGCATACTACTGACTGATACCCCAGGGACAGCCGTGCAGCGTGCACGGTGCCCGGGAATCAGTATACACCATTATGGAGTTTGGGCTTAGCAGTAAAATGCCTTATGCTGATCCTGGGCACCGCAAGGCGGCCAGGAATCAGCGCTAAGGCTGACGATCATCAGGTGATTACCTCGCCCTGCCCTATCAGTCGCCCCCCTGCACCTTCCCCCCTCTCCCACTTCAGTTTAACCCCCCCCCCCCCCCCCCCCAGAATGCGTTTTTAAATTAAAAACTTGCCACTGAAGGGGTTAAATTTATTGTTCGGTCAAGACAGTTTTAGGGTTTATTAAAGAATTAGTTTACATTTATACTTTTCTTTAAATATTATTTTAGACAATCTAGAGATCCTTTGGTAATTGAAGGTTTTTAAATGGTTTTTCAGATTTATTTTTGGTGGATTATGGGATTTGTTCATTTAATTATTTTTTTTAAACCGGGGCTGCTGTGTATATAATTATATTTTGATATATTTTTAAGGCCATTAAACACATTTTTAATATCTAGTTCAGAAATATATACAAGCTGACAGGCTAGTATGAATTTAATTAGGATTATGCTAGAGCAGGTTGACTCACCAATTAGTTTAATTAGAGGGGGGAAAAATATTTAAAATGATATTATTTTTATCTTGAATATTGGAAAATATCTTCCAATTAACTGTTCTCTTTCCCACAGTAATTCTTGATTAAGTTGTGTAGTGTTGATTAAGTTGTGCGTATATCTATACACATTACAATGGGGGATATTCAATTGTTTAAAAAGTCAGTTTGGTGTCTGTTTTTTCCTATCTAATAGACAGGAAAAAATAAACACCCAACCGACTTTTCAAACATTTGAATTCCCCATATATATATATATATATATATATATATATATATATATATACACATATATATATATATATATATATACACATATATATATATATATATATATATATATATAATAAAATAAAGGATCTGAGGGTGCTAACTGAATGTTATGTAGTGCCACCTTACAAATATAACATTTTACAATAATCAACAATATAAAATGTTGTTTTTAATAAAAATTCAGACCCATTACAGTGTCATATAAAAGTATACATAATTACGGTACATATAAGTACAGTATATACATCAAGTCACTAGTAAATTCCAATACAGAAAATCTTTCCAGATCTTGTCCACTTGAAAATGGCCTGAAGCCTTCTCTTTATCTAGCTATAAACCATTTTGTGTATTGCACAATATTAATTATTGCTGTCCCATACATGTGTGGCCAATGAAGTAAAAAAAACTGGGTTTCTTGTTATTGTCACAGTACATATCTCAGCATAGTAGTGGTACAGTACTTATGGATGCTTAGTGCATTGACCACATTTTTAGTCTGTAGTGCTATACTGGCCGCTCTCACTCTTCGGCTCTTATTTAAGTTAGAGCAGGCAGGTGAAACTCTTAAACATCCTAGTGATATTTGGTGGACCCCCTTCTTTTAAAGTAAAGCATTCATTACCCTCAAAACCAGAAATAAAGACACGTAGACTTGAATTTTGGCAGAAAAATTGCTAGCTATTTATTTGACCCTAACCAGTAGCAAACCTGTAATAGAAAATTTTATTAAGATGCCGATCCAGCCGGCATATGGTGGCAGCAAAAAGAACGGCTCTATTAACCTAAATTAACCTTAAATTACTAAAAATTCGAAACCATCGTAATTTTACTACAACTATCACAAACCGGTAATAGGTGACAACTCAACCCCCACAGTGACTACCCACCGCTCCTGGGTGCCCTGCCGCTGCCTTCCCGGACGGGTGGTCAAGCGGCCAATAAGTCGATGGAGGTGAGTGCACCTAAACCACACCAAACTGTAAAACACTACAGCTTATCATACAAATACCAAACTGACGTTCTTTTCCGCCAACAGCGAAAGACTCATCCCCAAAGTCTTCGCACCGCCACCATAACCTACCCTAACTCCTGCAAAACGAAACCCAGATCCTCCAGGAAAAACATCATCCCCTCATTGGATAGATGTACCCCATCAGGCCGATAAAGGTGACTGTCTCTGAACCGAATCCTAGGGTGGCGAACTACCTTGCCCCCGTGGGACAGCACCCACTTCGCCACCGCCCCGTTCACCTTTTTCCGGGCCTCATCAATCTGGCGACCATCCGCCACACCCCTCCAACTCAACCTCGGCACCATCAATGAAAAAACCAACACACAATTGGTCCATGCAGCGGCCACACTTGCCAGATCTTGTATCATGGCCCACCGCAGATCCAAGGATGTCCTCTTCCCCAGGTCATTGCCACCTAGATGGACAACCAAGACCCTAGGGACTCCATGCTTGCTGGCCTGACTAACTAGCCTACTCTTCAGCTCGCTCCACATCATCCCTCGCCAGCCAAGCCATCTGACACCCTGTGCTCCAGGCAACGCCTGAGCCCCCTCCGAGCCCACAAACTTGGCTGCCCAGTATACATAAGAGTGGCCGACCACCCAAATAGCCAAATTGTCTTCAAACCAACCTGAAGGGGAAAAGAGGGGTAAATTGATTACTAAAAAGCTTCATTAATTGCTTTCACCTGAAGGATCTGCCAAAAAGAAAAAACTTTAGATCTCGCTATTGCAGCAGTCCCGGCCTAGCCGAACTGCACCATGCTTCTAGCCAATTTGAAGCGAACATAGACACACAAAGGGGAAGTTCAAAATAAAATCAACGAAATTAAAACAGGGGGGGGGGGGGGTATAAAACGGGAAACACATGTAATAACTCAGCTGGAGGTGAAAGCGTAAAGACCTGCTGAGGGACTCTGATTAGAACAGATTAGCCGAATTGTAGATTAGAATTCAGTCCGTCAAGTCAGGCAAAAAATCGCAAAATAACTCCAGACCCCCGCTGCCGGCTCATGCCAGCAACGGCGAGTAGCTAATCCCTGAGTAGGATAAAAAAAAAAGGGGGAAACAAACCAACGCACAACATCATAACTCAAAGAACTGTCACAACATGATATAAAACGCAATTAACAAAACAACACGCGCAATCCGACCTCACGCAACGGGGCGAATATATCGTCTGTAACTTGACGACTTCCATCGCCCCACCGCCTGGATTTCAGTTCTGGACAAACCCGCCGCCGCAGCCGACGTCGCAGTGCCTATACGAAAGGAATGGGTACCGAACGCAGCGGGTGGAAGGCCCAAGCTCGCCAAACAACGACTCAGCATCCAACAAAATTGGTATTTCGTTACCGGCAGGCCGTCGTAATGCAATAACCATGACCCCCTCCTAACGGGTCGCACCGCCACATATTGCACTGCCAAACCTACTGGGCAAACGCTCTCCTCATGTGCCGGAACCAAAGTGACCCAACGACCTCTCCCCACTTGGTCCGTCTTAGAGCGCCGCAGTCTGCATAGCAAGGACCTCTCACCCACCACCACGTCTCAGACCAGCATGCGCGAATCTGTTCTCTTGGAAGGCGCTACCAACTCCGAAACCCTAAAGGCCCCGTGGAAAGCCATTGAGAACGCCAAACTGAACAAAAGCGTCTCAAACCTGGACGACGCGACTCGCCCAACCGCCGCAATGACGGCCGGCAACAAGGCCGCATCGATGGGCCGCCTCCTATCAGGTGGCGTCGGCGCGATTCGCGCCCATCCTTTCATCGCCTTCCGCAGAACATCGCTTTTTGTCACATCGGGGACGCCCCGCAGTTTGCTGAAAAACGAGACCCCAGCCAAGTACCGGGATACCACCGCTCGGGACCTACCCGCAACATACAGCTGCCAAATAAAAGAAAGCATCAGCCGATGCCTGCTCTTACCTTGTTGCTGACGTCCTTGGACAAACTCTTCCCACTCGCTCCAAGCTTGTCCATAAGCCTTGAGCGTGGCTGGCGCGACTGACCGCAACGCTAGACCCTCCAGTCCGGCCCGATCACCTGCCAAACATAACCAGGACAAAGAAAACCTTGTTCGTCGGCCTCGGGTGCCAACAACCAAAACCTTTCCCACTGCCCTCGCGACAAAGCGTCGGCGATTCCATTCTCCAAACCGGGCACATGTTGCGCGCGGAACCACAGGTTCCTACGCAAGCATGTCAAAAGCAATTGACCCAGCACCCGCAGAACCAGCAACGACTTTGCCCTCTGGTTATTAATCGCATGCACCACTCCCAGATTATCGCATCTAAACAAAATGCTGCGATTAGCCAGCCGATCGCCCCAGACCTCCAACGCCACCATAATGGGAAAAAGCTCCAGAAGCACCAGGTCCTTAGTTAGACCTTCGCTATGCCACTTCGCCGGCCAGGATGCCATGCACCAAGATCCCTCCAGAAAGCAACCGAATCCCGAGGCACCTGCTGCGTCGGTGAACAGCTGCAACCGCTCGCTGTCTACCGCTGGCGCTTGCCATATACACACCCCGTTGAAATCCTCCAGGAACGAGGCCCATATGGCCAAATCCCTTTTTATTTCGGAGGACAAACGCACAAAATGGTGTGGTCTGGCACCACCCGCCGTCGCCCTTTCTAGCTTCCGGCAGAAAACCCTGCCCATCGGTATTACCCGACAAGCGAAGTTCAACATGCCCAGCAAGGACTGGGCCTGCCGCAGCGTGACTTTGCGCGACCCCTCGAACCGGCAAATAGCATCGCGGAGCTTCGAAACCTTGTCCCGAGGCAGTCGACACTCTCCCGCTACAGTGTCAATTTCGATCCCCAAAAATGCCAAACAGGAGGCCGGACCCTCTGTCTTATCCACGGCCACGGGAACACCGAAGTGGTAAAACAGAGCTCGGATGCTAAAAAGCAAGTCGCCGCAGCGTGGAGAATTACCCGGACCCGCACACAGAAAGTCATCGAGGTAATGGGCGACCCCGTGACCCCCTGACGAAGACTCCACGCACCAATGTAGGAACGTGCTAAAACGCTCGAAAAATGAGCATGAAACGGAACATCCCATCGGCAAACATTTGTCGATGAAATACTCCGCCCCAATCCGGAAACCCATAAAACGGAATGAGTCCGGATGCAACGGCAATAACCGAAAAGCTGACTCAACATCGATCTTAGCCATGAGGGCCCCAGTCCCGTAGCTGCGGACCATCTCCAGTGCTTCGTCGAATGACTGATACACCACCGAGCAATGAGCCGGCGGTATTGCGTCATTGACCGACGCCCCCGCCGGGTAAGAAAGATGCTGAATGAGCCGGAACGTGCCCGGAGTCTTCTTAGGGACCACCCCGACCAGAGAGATGACCAAGTCATCCACCGGGGGTGATAAAAACGGTCCCTCCATCCTGCCCAACCTAACCTCTTTCTCCACTTTCTCCCGTAGCACTCCCGGCAAGGCTTGAGCAGATTGGAGGTTCCTACGTGCCCGCACGGACACCTCGCTCGCAACGGGCAAGCGAAACCCAAACTTAAAACCGGAAAACAAAAAATTTGCATCCTCCCTATTCGGATACAAGTCCAGCCACCGGCCCATAGTCCCCAATTTAATTGGTGTTGGAGCCCTGCAGAGCGGTCCCGCTCGTGGCTTGTCTAGGGAAAGGTTGCTTACCCCGGGCCCCCTGCCGACCGCCTTTGAAGCAGGAGGAGGCTGGGTGGGATCCGCCACACTGCAGGCAGGAGTGTCGAAAACGACACTGCTTGCCGAAGGAACATGTCGCGCTGTTAAACGCGAAACACTTTCCTCTTGTGGCGGCCCGCCCCCCTGCACGGACGGCCGACCCACCTGGTTTGGCCAATCCACCGTCCGCGCCGGACCCCAGGGCGGACGACCCTGCGCGTCGCCCGTCCGCCCCCGGTTTCCGGGGTTCCTCAGCCTGCTGTGAGCCCCGGGTTACCTTTAGCCAGACCTCCACATCCTTGAATCCGAAGTCCATGACTCGCAACCCGTCCTGCTTCTCCCTAAACTCCTGGTCATACCGACGCCACTCAGAGCCCGAGGACGTGCGCTGCATGTCGTGTACGAGATGCAGGTACCGGATTACATTCATGTGCTCCTCCGGTCTGTCCTCCAGGTAGCACGCCGCAAATACCCAGAAACCGGCCAACCAATTATCAAAGGTCCGGAATGCCTCCGCCCCAATGCCCTTCTTTGCGACCGCCGCCTTATAATCTTTCTTCGCGGCCTTCGTCAGTACAAAGACATCCACGAAGTCCCCCTTCCGAATCTTCTTGCGGCAGCTATCCCGCAGGCCTCGCATAACGGCGGTGTATTCACAGCGAACGACCCCGGGCAAATCGCGGCGCTTCTTGGCCCTCCGGGCTTCCTCGCTAAGCCGCTTGCGCCTCTTCCGCCTCTTCTGCTGCCCCGCCGCCCGCTTGGCAAATTTCGCCGCCCTCTTCTTCGCCCGAGTAGTGCTACTTACATCGGACGCCTGCGACGACAGAGAAGATGAAGAGGAGGAAGAAGAAGAGCTACGAGAACTATCGCTCGCGGAGGAACCCGATACTGACTGCACCACCTCACCTGATGCCGTCGACCGCTCCGACATGGAATCCTCTGGCGCGTCCACCTCGACATCTTCCTCCATGAAGTCTTCCATCCCTTCTTCCTCGTGCTCCCCTATAAAAGACAAAGAAGAGGGGGACCCGGCCCGCACTCGCGGCGCATGCCGAGCCCTACGAGTGGGGGGCGCTGCGGCCGCGCGCCCCTGCCCCTCCTATCCCGGACCTATCTCCAATTCCGCAGCGGCTGCTCCAAGCTCCCGGCAGGCGCGTGCCACCCGCTGCGCCGCTGAGGCCCTCCGCCTGCCGGACCCGCCTGCCTCCGCAGACGCGCCGGAACTTGCTGCCGCCCTCGGGGAGGCCACCGCGGCTAGCGGCCCCAATGCCTCCACCACTGTGGCCAGGGCCGACGCCAGCGCCCCGGGAGGGTTCCGACCGCCGCGAAAACCGGCAACGGACCCTGAAGGACCCCCGGCCAGCGCCCGGGCGCGATCCCGCGCCTGGCGCCCGACGGTCGTGACCCGGGCATCCGACGCCCGCCGCCCCAGCGGGAAAGCGAGGGCACCCCTGTCGGAGCCCTCCCTTTCCCCATCAGAAAACACCTCCTCCCCTTGCAAATCGGAGCTATTCCCCGAACCTGGGGAGGAGCCGCCGCCCTGCCACGCAGCGCGTGCCGCGGCCCTGCGGCCACCAACCCATTCCCTGTCGCCCCTCCTCCCCCGAAAGCCGCTGTATTCCGGCTCCGTTGGAGTATTTTGGGGAGACAGGGAGGACCGCGGCGCTGCTGCGCGCGCGCGCACAGCCCCGCCCGCGGTGGGCACGCGCGCACTCCGTGCACGCGCCCCAGCACCGCGCACTGCCGTGTCCCCGTGTGCTGGCCTTGCCCGCTCCTGCCCAGCGCTGCCTTCCACATGCCCGCGCTGCACTCCCCTGTCCATCTCCCCCCCCCCCCGGTTCCTGCCGGATTCCGGCCGCCGGGGAGCTACGAGAGGGGACAGAAATGCGGCTGGCGCCACCCGCGGCGAGCGTGGGCGTGCGCGCGTCCCACTGCCTCCCGTCATGGAGCTCCCGGCCGCCGCATCACTTACTGCCGCCGCGCGAGGCTCTGATACAGGCCCCGCGCGGCGAACAACCGACCCCCGTCCGGCCCTCTCCCCCCGCCCGGCACTTCCACCCGGCCGCGGCAAGGGGGGAGAGATAGAGGCCGGGTCCGTCCGCACAACCTGGCGCCCTCTGCGGCGCGCATGCGCACGCCCACCCGACGCCGCCACGGACTCCGCCGCTCCTGGAGCCGATGCCCGTCGACCTCCGGGCGGCCTGAACGGACCTCCGCCCCCCCCCCCCCCCGCCGCCCGCGCCCAGCCGGCAACGCCGGCCCGGCCCTCAGCGGCGAGGCCGATCTGGCCCGCCGTGTTGTCCTCCTGCTTGCACTCGTGGAGGCCCCGGGGGACTGGGCCCCGTCCCCCAGGCCAACCACCCCTTCCCCTGGCCCAGCTCCATCGCTAGAACCGCGGTACCGAGCTGGGGGCCCAGCGGAACGGTGAGGGCGGGCAGACATAATTAAATGCTTAAAATGGCACAGGCAGAGGGGACACAGCAGAAGTGCACACACAAAAAACAGCACCAAATATGTGTGAACAAATTAATGTCTGCACTGCAGCACTCACCAAGGCAAATCACCACAAGAGAGAGCTAAAATGGCCTCACCTTCCCTATATATATCAAACCCTCCCCTTCAAAAAAGGCTGTACTTTCCTCACAGCTAGGTCCACCCCTCACCAGATGTTTAACTCTTTCCTTTCCTATGCAGTCAATTCTCTCTCCAAAGCAGTCAAGGAACACAATGTAAAGAATACACCCAAAGGATCCTTGCAATGATCGCCGCATTAACTCACTAACTGGAATACACATACTGTAGCATGCACACCAGTGGTGCAAGTAGAAATATTTTCTTACTGGTACTGATAGTAAAAATGGGCATGGTCATGTGTCATGAAGGAGTGTGGTCACATGAAACTAGGGGAGCGGCTACAAGACAATAGGGGCATGGCCACATTATGCCACACATCGTAATGACCCTTACACATTATGCCAGACACCGTAACACCCATTACACATTATGCCACACACTGTAATGCCCATTACACATTATGCCAGACACGTAACACCCATTACACATTATGCCACACACCGTAATGCCCATTCAACATTATGCCACACACTGTAATGCCTTACATATTATACCACACACCGTAATGCCTATTACATACTATGACACACACAGTTATGCCACTGACACCATTTTATATCCCAGTTGTGGGCTGGTGGTACTGAGTATCACCACCATATTTCTTAATGGTATGCTGTACCACCCCACTTTCAGCACTGATGCACACTATGATAAAACTGAATAAATGTTAACAGTTACCTGGACATACAATATATAGAGATACTGGAGTAAAAAAACAACAACAAAAAAACAACTATATATACAAATTAAATTATATACATTTATCGTCAGCGTCAGACTAAAGCTGGGTACACACTTGATGATAAGCTCCATGGGCCTTATTTAGGTTTGTTAGCAAACCAAAAAAGTTAGCAGTTGGGCAACACCATGTTGCACTGCAGGTGGGGCACATGTAACATGTGCAGAGAGAGTTAGATTTGGGTGGGGTGTGTTCAAACTGAAATCTAAATTGCAGTGTACAAATTAAGCAGCCAGTATCTACCCTGCACAGAAAAAATATAACCCACCCAAATCTAACTCTCTCTGCACATGTTACATCTGCCCCACCTGCAGTGCAACATGGTTTTGCCCAGTTGCTAACTTTTTTGGTTTGCTAACAAATCTGTATAATTTCCCTCATGAGCGATATCACCTAGTGTTTTCCCTACCCTCCCGGGCAGCTGATATAGCGTGTACACACTGTATGATATCACAAACGACATCATACAATGTGCGTACATGCAGGTTCTGACGATACTGTCAGATTGAGCTGCATGTACGGGCGACAGTATGGTTCATTAACGACCCGCGGGAGCACACATTGTTCGTAGCATACACCCTGGGCATATTACAACTGATAACCCTATCGCATAGTGTGTATGCACGTTAAATCTAGATACATACTAGACAGATAAAAGAAACAATCCACAATTGATTTATTGCGACAGATTGAACGATCCTATGGACATCATATTTCCTGTATATACAGTACACAATTACAGTTCCTATCTCAACGATAAATGTAATTAAGGTGATGTTTTCAAATATACTTTGTGAGCCCAATTAGGTTCACATTGCATTTGCTACACGACAATGGCTTATCGGGACCAACAAACGTGGAGCACTCCAGAAGTTGTGGCCTGACCCAATGCATTTGTGAATTACTCCAGGTAAGGGTCAACTCCAGGCCTACTTGCACCCTGAGCGAGAAAATTTGAAGCACCTCCCCACCCCCACTCAATGCGCGTGTGTTATGGGAAAGTGGGTGTGGCCTCACAATTTTATATTATTATTCCAAGCTATAAATATATATAATCACACCCTCCTCTACACACACACTCAATTAGCATCCTTACATATAATGCCCACCATAGTGCTCCTTACACATAATGTCCCAAGTATAGTGTCAGATACACATAACGTTCCAGTATAGTGCCAGAGACACATAATGTTCCCAGTATATTGCCAGATACACATAATGTCCCCAGTAGTGCCAGACACACATAATGCCCCCAGTATAGTGCCAGATACACATAAAGTCCCTAGTATAGTGTCAGATACACATAACATTTCAGTATAGTGCCAGTTACACATAATGTCCCCAATATCGTGCCAGATACACATACTGCCCTCAATAGTGCCAGATACACATATTGCCCCCAATAGTGCCAAATACACTTACTGCCCTCAATAGTGATACATTCACTGCCCCAATAGATCCAGATACATAACCGCCCTCAATAGTGCCAGATGCACATACTGCCCCAATAGTGCCAGATACACATAATGCCTCCAATAATGCCAGAAACACATACTACCCCAATAGTGCCAGATACACATAATGCCCCCAAAATAGTGACAGATACACAGTGCCCCCAATAGTGACAGATACACATAGTGTCCCCAATAGTGACAGATACACATACTGTCCCCAATAGTGCCAGATACACATACTGCCCCCAATAGTGCCAGATACACATACTGCCCCCAATAGTGCCAGATACACATACTGTCCCTATAGTGCCAGATACACATACAGTACCCATAGTGTCAGGTACACATATGCCCCCAGGAGTGCTGCTCACCGCTGCTGGGCTCTGCTGCTGCCACTGTGTCCAAGGGGAGTAGAGCACACGCATGCCTCTCCTGACCCTCAGTCTGGTCCCCCATTTTCGCCAGTGGCCATCTCAAATATAGTGCCAGTTCATGAGCCAATCAAAGCTTGCGGTCCAGCAGCCAATCAGAAGTGCCACTACCGGTCCATGAGCTCTGATTGGCTGACAAACTGGCGCTTGATATGAGATTCCTGACAGCTGATGGCCACCCTTAGGAGTCCGGCGCCCCATATTGCCACTCCTAAGAAATGTGCCTTGGGCCGGCCCTGCTCCAGGTGCTGTGTACACCTCCTAAGCAACTGCGAAGTCTACTTTAAGTGTAAATTTTTATGCATCTCAGCTGTCTCCCAGGGAAGAAGCAGCCTAATTTTGAATCAAAGATGGCAGTTAAAAGCTGCTCTATCCAGATAGCCACATAGAGGTGACAGTGCAGGGCCGTGTTGGTAGCCTTCATGATTCATCCAGGGGAGCAGGTTTGTTAGTCTATGTCACTAAGGGAGTTGGTAGTCTATTTCCTGTGCATGCCTCTGGTGTATACACTATGCAAAGATCTGACCTACAACCCACTTAATGCTCAGTGTGAACTTACGTTAAGTTATTTTAAGAACAAAAGACCAGTGGATTTTATTTCCCAATACATGTCTTGTGTTCATATAATATTTATGTAAGAAGTGTGGCCATATTTACTTGTAATTTACTTCATCAGCATATTTTAGTGGGATGGAAGTAATAGTATTGCTATTGCAAGGATCACGTTTAATTATTACCAAGGGGGTCTGGAAGAGGCTCAGTGCTTGTGTGGTATATTTCAGAAATTACCAGCGTCAGGGCTCTTCCAACCCTCTTATGGTGTGTGTGTGTGTGTGTGTGTGTGTGTGTGTGTGTGTGTGTGTGTGTGTGTGTGTGTGTGTGTGTGTGTGTGTGTGTGTGTGTGGGGGCTAGGTAATTAATTGGATGAACAGGGTAGGAACGCTGCTATCCTTGCATAAAGGACAAAGGATTTCTATGACCTATGTTTGTTTTAATGGAAACAAATAAATATACACAGTTTATAAATAAAAGCCTAAATACATCGATGCAACATAATCTAGCACTAGTTTTACTTTTTATCCATTCAATCCCAAAATGACAAACAAAAGTAACCTGACTTTCAGTTCCACTTACAAGGGGGCAAAAAAACAAAAACAGTAATGCAGTTTATATAAAATACTACTACCACTACTACTACTACTACTACTACTACTACTAATAATAATAATAATAATAGTAATACTAAAAAAACAAAAAAAAACAAATAAAAAAAAACTATTTGTTAACAGGGGGTTTGTTGACAGAATAAAGTATGCTATGACTGATTACAATCTGAGATGGTGATAATGGTGATAACAGACAGTGTTAAGTGGCAGTACAGATGGCTGCAATAAAAGACTCAATTTTAATCCCAGTGTTTTCTTCCTTTTATGTAAAATGCTAGAAGCCATACTTCCTTAACATGTAAATGCAATGTGCCTAGATGGTGTGCGATTTTATCCTGCAGTCGCCACCGACCATGGAGGAAGCATTGTGCAAGAATCAACTATTGGTTCATGTAAGTCAGGGAGAGGAGGTAGGACTGCGGGGGGAACAAGGGTTGCTGCTGAAAAAATGATAGCTCTATCCAGCTCCTCATACATCTCTGATTTAACGTTGCACCCTATTGAAAAACAGCAGCACATCACAAATAACATATAATGTAAGAGATTATTTAATTTGTATTTTTTTATTTTGTTTATCCGGGGCGCCAGAGGTAACACATATGTAATGTTACACGAACACAAAAAAAGTTAACAAAACATAGGACCTGATTCATATTTGCAAGCAAAAAAAACCAAGCAACTGGCCAAAATCATGTTGTACTGCAGGTGGGGCAGATGTAACATGTGCAGAGAGAGTTAGATTTGGTTGGGTTATATTGTGACTGTGCCGGGTAAATACTGGCCGTTTTATTTTGACACTACAATTTAGAGTTCAGTTTGAACGAACACACCCCACTCAAATTTAACTCTATTTGCACATGTTACAATTGCCCGACCTGCAGTGCAACATGGTTTTACCCAATTGTGTGCTTTTTGCTTTACTTACAAACGTTAGGACCATAGGGGGTAATTCCAAGTTGAACGCAGCAGGATTTTTGTTAGCAATTGGGCAAAACCATGTGCACTGCAGGGCAGGCAGATATAACATGTGCAGAGAGAGTTAGATTTGGGTGGAGTGTGTTCAATCTGCAATCTAATTTGCAGTGTAAAAATAAAGCAGCCAGTATTTACCCTGCACAGAAATAAAATAACCCACCCAAATCTAACTCTCTCTGCAAATGTTATATCTGCCCCCCCCTGCAGTGCACATGGTTTTGCACAATTGCTATCAAAAATCCCTCTGCGATCAACTTGGAATTACCCCCATGGTTCCAAGAAAACAGTGAAAGAGGAAACTGCTCAACAATTGAAAAACAAGTAGTTTCACGCGATGCAAATTTTCAATAAAACTGAAAAGGACACTATCATTTCATGATTTTCATTTAGAAATAACTTACCAGTAACAGTTCAAGAATTTTTATTTTATTTTAAAAAAACAAAACATTGTTTTGCGATAAATTTTTATTTTTGACTATGGAAAGATATTTTGATACAATGGAGTTGTATGTTGGCACTGCTTTCTTATTGACTTTGGGGGTAATTCATAGTCGATCGCAGCAGCAAATTTGTTAGCAACTGGGCAAAACCATGGGAGTCATTCAGAGTTGATCGCTCGCTAGCTATTTTTTGCAGTGCTGCGAACAGATAATCGCCGCCTATAGGGGAGTGTATTTTTGCTTTGCAAGTGTGCGATCGCATGTGCAGCCGAGCGGTACAAAAAAGTTTTGTGCAGTTTCTGAGTAGCTCAGAACTTACTCAGCCGATGCGATCACTTCAGCCTGTTCTGGCCCGGAATTGACGTCAGCCACCCGCCCTGCAAACGCTTGGACACTCCTGCATTTTTTTCCAAACACTCCTAGAAAATGGTCAGTTGCCACCTACAAACGCCTTCTTCCTGTCAATCTCCTTGCAATCGGCTGTGCGAATGGATTCTTCGTAAAAGCCATAGCTCAGTAACGATCCGCTTTGTACCCGTACAACGCATCTGCACTTTGCGGTGCATACGCATGCGCAGTTCTGACCTGATCGCAGCACAGCGAAAAATCCTAGCGTGCAATCAGGTCGGAATGACACCCTATGTGCACTGCAGGTGTGGCAGATATAATATTTGCAGAGACAGTTAGATTTGGGTGGGTTATTTTGTTTCTGTGCAGGGTAAATACTGGCTGCTTTATTTTTACACTGCAATTTAGATTTCAGTTTGAACATACCCCACCCAAATCTAACTCTCTCTGCACATGTTACATCTGCCCTACCTGCAGTGTACATGGTTTTGCCCAACTGCTAACAAAGTTGCTGCTGCAATCAACTCTGAATTAGGGAGGTTATTCCGAGATGATAGTAGCTGTGCTAAATTTAGCACAGCTACGATCATTCACACTGACATGCGGGGGGACGCCCAGCACAGGGCTATCCCGCCCGCATGTCAGTGCCGCCCCCCCCCCCCCCTCCTCCCGCAGAAGTGCAAAGGCATCGCACAGCGGCGATGCCTTTGCACTTCAAGAGTAGCTCCCGGCCAGCGCAGCTTTAGCGTGCTGACCGGGAGCTACTCATCGCTCCCCGTCACGCAGCTGCTGCGGCCCGCCCCCCGTTCGGTCCGGCCACGCCTGCGTTGGCCGGACCGCACCCACGAAACAGCGGGCAAACGCCGCCGTTCCGCCCCCGCCTCTGCCTGTCAATCAGGCAGAGGCGATCGTAGCGGCCCGATGGCCTTCGGCATGCGCTGCGGCACCGGCGCATGCGCAGTTCTGACCTGATCGCACCGCTGCGATAAACAGCAGTGTCCGATCGGGTCAGAATGACCCCCTAGGCCCTATGTGTGCTACTGTAACATTCACAAACTGCACAAAGCAAAGATAAAAAGAAACACAAAGGAACTACAAACAGATAAAATACACATATATACAAAGATACAAAGCAACACATGGATAAGCTACACATTACTGTATATCAAGGTAATTAAATCTAATTTATTGTTATGGGTGTATAGTAGCTCATATCAGGCTTACTCCATCATTAACGTTTCTTTAGGCAGTTTCGTAGATATATGTATAATAAAACGGTCTGACCGGGATGAATAGACTAGAAAAAAGCCGGACCGCGGCCACAAAATGGCGGGCAAACGCTGCTGTGGCGCCCCCTCCCGCCCAGCGACCGCCTGTGCCTATCAATCAGGCAGAGGCGATCGCTGGGCCACAGCAGCCGTCGGCTGTTTGGCATGCGCCGGCGCATGTGCACTTCTGAACTGATCGCTGCGCTGCGCTGAACAGCAGCGTGCGATCAGGTAAAAATGACCCCCATTGTATTGAGACAAATGATTTGTCACTTTCAAAATATGTTACACAGGGGTTCATTTTTTAAACTGCTTAGGATGGGTACACATTTAAAAACAATATATTATCCCAATTTGTCTTTTCCGGCCAAATCAGAATGACAAATCAGGCATATCGTTAAGTATCTATGCCTAATTTGTTGTTTCAATTTGCCCAGAAACAACAGATCAGTCAAATGATTGGAACGGGCGAGACAGGGATTTTTAACTTGCAGTATTGTGCCAATACTATAGTGGATGACCGATCATCGTTGTCCACCGATCAAAGTGTCTGATCACTAATTGGCGTTGGCAGAACGGAGGATTGGGCCGTAGATGTATGGGCCCCTTAAGAAACAGCTGCTGTAAAACAGTTACAATTAGACAAAGGAACAAAAAAGAAAAAAATGGAAATCCCCAAACTTTAAAAACTACTATTACTACTAGGCTGGTGTTTGGCACAAGACGTTTCGGTGAAACCCGATTCTATACGATACTATGGAAATAAACAAGAAGAACACACCTGTCTTACTTCACACTAGTGACAAATTCAGGGTGGCCGGTGTTCCACTCCACATGCTAAAGAATGACATAAGACAGTGTCTCCCTTATGAGCCCATTTATTAATAATCGCATTTGCAAAGCAATCCGGTTGCGATATTAGCATTGCAATATGTAATTATTCCGGGTAAATGTATTAACGAGCACCCTCGAGGACAGGGACTTCGAAAGGAGCCCTTACCCATCCCTGCAATGAGCTCAGTGTACTGCCAGGGCTCCTGTGCCTGTTCAGCCGCCATTGCTGGGGAAGGTCCCGTGGGAACCTTCACCTGTTTAAGACTGCGATGTGTAGCTCATAGGCTACAGCGGGATAACGCCATCTTCAGATGGCGGTAGCTGCTGGAGCCAATCTCTGGAATGCTTTGCATTACAAAAGTTGGTACATCTGGTAGTATAATATCCCCTTAGAAATGGGGGTTGCAGCTGTTGGCAGGAATGGAGGGGTCGAAGCACGTATCAGAGATATAGGCGTGGTCCCTCTGTGATACATTTAGGGGATGCTAAATATTTGTGATTAACACCTGAAAAGAGGGGTTTGCAGGGATTAAGCTGCCAATATTAAAAAATAAATGGGTCCCTTAGCGAGTGCGAACAACACAAGTGACAGTCTTGGGACCTAGACAATTTGGGGTCTATTTATGAAGCAGTGAAAAGTGCGGAGAATTGAGCCAGTGGAGAAGTTGCCCATGGCAACCAATCAGCATTGAAGTAACATTAATAATTTGCAAATTATACAATTGTATGGAGCAGCTGATTGGTTGCCATGGGTAACCTCTCCACTGGCTCACTTCTCCACTCTTTTCACTGCTTCATGAATAGACCCCTTTATTTGGTAGTTTGCACCGTAGTGACAGAATACAGCGTTCTGCCTGAACACTGCACGCTGCAAATGGCAAACCACCAAGCACCTCCGTATTAGAAAAGGAAATCCTGTGACCTGTATCAGGTCTCTCAGTCATATTAGACTCATGAAAACTTGACCCAATGATTTCAGCACAAATACATCCAGTTTGCAGTGCACTAACATTTTGGATACAGGTAAAATAGAAGATCCATAATAAGCTAATTAGAGTTTCCAACAGTTAAAATAAGGAAACAATAAACTGATTACTTTGCATCACACGCTATTACCCGTGAAGATATCTGATGATTGTTTGTACTTTATATCTGTATACTCACTTAGAGATATTTGGGGAGCACGGTTGGTGTAATGGTTAGCATTACTGTTGCTGACCGCTGCTGAGAATGCTGGGATGAGGGAACCGCATCCCAGCATTCCCAGCAGCGCCGGGCAGCCAATACAGAAGGAGAGGGGAGTGCTGCAGCGGCGCCGCTACCAATGACATAGCGCTGCTGCGGCTCAAGTCCCCCTCCCTCCTCCTCCTTCTCTGCCTCCGGCGCTGCTCTCCCTCAGGGCGCAGCGCACGGCACCCAGCAGAGGCGGCATGTAATGAGTCAATTTGACTCATTACATGCCGCTCGCCGTGCGCCCTCAGTGTAACTGCGCTGTGTGCCAGGCACACAGGTAGTTACGGCGCTGCAGTTTTCAGTCACCGCCGGCTGCTGCACTTTAACCCTTGCACTACCTAATTTTAAAAACACACCATGGGAGGGGTGTATATAAAAAAAAACGCCACTGAAGGGATTAATACATCTGCCCCAATGTTCTCCTCCTTACTCACAGTCTACCCCATCAGTGTCATGAGTGGGTCTTTCTTCTCTCACGTGCTTTTCCTTCCCTTACTTATACTATAACTTGCGCCATGCTACCTACAACACCACTTAACCCTGTTTATTTCCCACCCTGTTGCTTATATGAGGGTTATGTCAGCTGATGCAGCAATGTTTATAAACCATGTACTTGTCCTGCATTGTCTAGTACTGTTAGTCACTGTTGTCTTCTTCTGCTCATTGTTGATATGTTAGGTGCTGCAGAACCATACTTGCCTTCTTTTGAAAAAGCATTTCAGGGAGATTATGAAAGTAACACCATCAGCGTGGACGTGTACTACTACATCTAAGAGATCTGTCATGAAAATGCCTTACATCCAAATGTAAATGAGCCCCAAAGTTAGTAAGATCTATTTGTTGAAGAAAAGACTCTTATATTTTGCAGGACTTGATTGTGTATTGTGTTTTACAAGAGGTTCCACATACTGTAAGTGGCCACAAGAAACCTTTAAAATGCATGTAGCCATAGGGATCAGTGTGTCTTATAACCAATATAGGGAAATGGCACTGATGATACCATTTAAATGTATGTATCTATGATTTCTTTTCTTTTTTTTTTCAGGGAGATTGAGGGACCATTCAGGGAGTGAGGGAGATTGCTACTATTTCAGGGAGTCTCCTGCAGAATGAGGGAGGGTAGGCAACTATGTGCCTTGTGGCGCCATATAAAGGAGGAGGATAATAATAATAATAATAATAATAATAATAATAATAATAATATGCACACAGCCAGATCAGATGCAGCTAGATAGTGCTGCTTATAGTAATTAACGTATTTTGTAGCACCAATCCTCTAACATTATTAAACGTTAATTTTGTGTGGGCTAACAGCACTCCACTTCCGCTAGCCGCTGGCCAACCATTTCCACCTCTCCAAGCATAAGTGTACAAAACTTGCAGATAAACAAAAATCTACATACAGTACAGAAGGTTTTAGTGTTCATGTACAGTATAGAAATGTGTACCTTATGCAAAAATAAATAAAATAAATAAATTAATGAATAAAAAATGAATGTTCATCTTTTTCACCTAAATCACCCGTTTCCCCTTAAATAAATAAGATTTTACTTACCGGTAAATCTATTTCTCGTAGTCCGTAGAGGATGCTGGGACTCCGTAAGGACCATGGGGAATAGACGGGCTCCGCAGGAGATAGGGCACTTTAAGAAAACTTTGGACTCTGGGTGTGCACTGGCTCCTCCCTCTATGCCCCTCCTCCAGACCTCAGTTAGGGAAACTGTGCCCAGAGGAGATGGACAGTACGAGGAAGGATTTTTGTAAATCTAAGGGCGAGATCCATACCAGCCACACCAATCACACCATATAACTTGTGATAAACTTACCCAGTTAACAGTATGAACAACAACATAGCCATGGTTCAACCGAAAAACTATAACATAACCCTTATGTAAGCAATAACTATATCCAAGTCTTGCAGAAAAAGTCCGCACTTGGGACGGGCGCCCAGCATTCTCTACGGACTACGAGAAATAGATTTACCAGTAAGTAAAATCTTATTTTCTCTAACGTCCTTGAGGATGCTGGGACTCCGTAAGGACCATGGGGATTATACCAAAGCTCCCAAACGGGCGGGAGAGTGCGGATGACTCTGCAGCACCGATTGAGCAAACAGGAGGTCCTCCTCAGCCAGGGTATCAAACTTATAGAACTTTGCAAAGGTGTTTGTCCCCGACCAAGTAGCTGCTCGGCACAACTGTAATGCCGAGACCCCTCGGGCAGCCGCCCAAGAAGAGCCCACTTTCCTAGTGGAGTGGGCCTTAACCGATTTCGGTAACGGCAATCCTGCCGTAGAATGCGCCTGCTGAATCGTGTTACAGATCCAGCGAGCAATAGTCTGCTTTGAAGCAGGAGCGCCAACCTTGTTGGCCGCATACAGAACGAACAAAGCTTCAGTCTTCCTGATACTAGCCGTTCTGGTCACATAAATCTTCAAAGCCCTGACTACATCCAAGGATTCGGAATCCTCCAAGTCCCGTGTAGCCACAGGCACGACAATAGGTTGGTTCACATGAAAAGATGAGACCACTTTTGTCAGAAAGTGAGGGCGAGTCCTCAACTCTGCCCTATCCACGTGAAAAACCAAGTATGGGCTTTTATGTGATAAGGCCGCCAATTCGGAAACACGTCTTGCCGAAGCTAACGCCAACAACATGACCACTTTCCACGTTAGGTATTTCAACTCCACAGTTTTGAGTGGTTCAAACCAAGGTGACTTGAGGAAACGCAACACCACGTTAAGATCCCAAGGCGCCACCGGAGGCACAAAGGGAGGCTGAATATGCAGCACCCCCTTCACAAAGGTCTGTACTTCAGGAATAGAGGCCAATTCTCTTTGAAAGAAAATGGATAAGGCCGAAATCTGGACCTTTATGGACCCTAATTTTAGGCCCAAAGTCACTCCTGTTTGAAGGAAGTGAAGTAGACGGCCCAAATGGAACTCCTCCGTAGGAGCAGCTCTGGCCTCACACCAAGAAACATATTTCCACCATATACGGTGATAATGTTTTAACATCACGTCTTTTCTAGCCTTGATCAGGGTAGGAATGACTTCCTCCGGAATCCCTTTTTCCGCTAGGATCTGGCGTTCAACCGCCATGCCGTCAAATGCAGCCGCGGTAAGTCTTGGAACAGACAGGGCCCCTGCCGCAGCAGGTCCTGCCTTAGAGGAAGAGGCCACGGATCCCCTGCGAGCAACTCTTGCAGCTCCGGATACCAAGTCCTCTGTGGCCAATCCGGAACAATGGCCCTCATTCCGAGTCGTTCGCTCGGTATTTTTCATCGCATCGCAGTGAAATTCCGCTTAGTACGCATGCGCAATATTCGCACTGCGACTGCGCCAAGTAATTTTACAATGGAGATAGTATTTTTACTCACGGCTTTTTCATCGCTCCGGCGATCGTAATGTGATTGACAGGAAATGGGTGTTACTGGGCGGAAACAGGCCGTTTTATGGGCGTGCGGGAAAAAACGCTACCGTTTCCGGAAAAAACGCAGGAGTGGCCGGGGAAACGGGGGAGTGTCTGGGCGAACGCTGGGTGTGTTTGTGACGTCAAACCAGGAACGACAAGCACTGAACTGATCGCAGATGCCGAGTAAGTCTGAAGCTACACTGAAACTGCTAAGTAGTTTGTAATCGCAATATTGCGAATACATCGGTCGCAATTTTAAGAAGCTAAGATACACTCCCAGTAGGCGTAGGCTTAGCGTGAGCAACTCTGCTAAATTCGCCTTGCGAGCGATCAACTCGGAATGAGGGCCAATGAGTATTGTTCTGACCCTGCTTCTTCGTATTATTCTCAACACCTTGGGTATGAGAGGAAGAGGAGGAAACACATAGACCGATCTGAAAACCCAAGGTGTCACCAGAGCGTCTACCGCTACCGCCTTAGGGTCCCTTGACCTGGTGCAATACCGCTTTAGCTTTTTGTTGAGACGGGATGCCATCATGTTGATTTGAGGCAGTCCCCAACGATCCGTGATCTGTGCAAAGACTTCTTGATGAAGTCCCCACTCTCCCGGATGCAGGTCGTGCCTGCTGAGGAAGTCCGCCTCCCAGTTGTCCACCCCCGGGATGAACACCGCTGATATCTCGCTTACATGGCCTTCCGCCCAGCGTAGAATCCTGGTCGCTTCTGCCATGGCCATTCTGCTCCTTGTTCCGCCTTGGCGGTTTATATGAGCCACTGCCGTGACATTGTCTGACTGAATCAGAACCGGTTTTCTCCGAAGCAATTCCTCCGCTTGACGCAGGGCATTGTATATGGCCCTCAACTCCAGGACGTTGATGTGGAGACAAGACTCTAGGCTTGACCAGAGACCTTGGAAATTTCTTCCCAGTGTCACTGCTCCCCAGCCTCGGAGGCTTGCGTCCGTGGTCACCAGGACCCAGTCCTGAATGCCGAACCTGCGACCTTCTAGTAGGTGAGCACTGTTCAGCCACCACAGAAGAGATACCCTGGTCCTGGGAGACAGGGTGATCCTTTGATGCATTTGTAAATGGGACCCGGACCACTTGTCCAAGAGGTCCCATTGAAAAGTCCTCGCGTGGAACCTACCAAAGGGATGGCCTCGTAGGAAGCCACCATCTTCCCCAGGACCCGCGTGCACTGAAACCTTTTTTGGTTTTAATAGGTTCCTGACCATGGCTATGAGTTCCTGAACTTTTTCGATCGGGAGAAAAACCTTTTTCTGGTCTGTGTCTAGAATCAGCCCCAAAAAGGTCAGACGTGTTGTAGGGACTAGCTGGGACTTCGGCATATTGAGAATCCAGCCGTGTATCTGCAACGTCTTCATGGACAGAGACACGTTGTCCAGCAACCTCTCCCGAGATCTCGCCTTTATGAGGAGATCGTCCAAGTATGGGATAATTGTGACCCCCTGCCTGTGCAGGAGCACCATCATTTCCGCCATTACCTTGGCGAAAATTCTGGGGTCCGTGGAAAGCCCAAACGGCAACGTCTGAAATTGGTAGTGACAGTCCTGCACTGCAAATCTCAGGAACGCCAGATGCGGGGGGAATATCGGAACATGAAGGTAAGCATCCTTTATGTCCAGGGACACCATCCAATCCTTCCTCTCCAGGCTGGCGATGACCGCCCTGAGTGATTCCAATTTGAACTTGAACCTCTTCAAGTACAGGTTCAGATTTTTCAGGTTTAAAATGGGTCTGACCGAACCGTCCGGTTTCAGGACCACAAACAGGGTTGAGTAATATCCCTCTCCTTGCTGGAGATGAGGAACTGTAACAATCACCTGTTGAATACACAATTTTTGGATTGCTGCCAACACTAGCTCCCTCTCTGACGGGGAAGCCGGCAGAGCCGATTTGAAAAATCGGCGAGGAGGCAAGTCTTCGAATTCCAGCCTGTATCCCTGAGAAACAATCTCTAACGCCCAGGGATCCACCTGCGAGTGAACCCAGACGTGGCTGAAAAACCGAAGACGAGCCCCCACCAGATCTGCCTCCCCTCGGGAAGCCCCAGCGTCATGCGGTGGACTTTGCAGACGCAGGGGAGGACTTCTGCTCTTGGGAACTAGCTGTGTGCAGCTTTTTTCCCCTGCCTTTCCCTCTGGCAACAAAGGATGATCCCCGTACCTTCTTGTTTTTATTGGAACTAAAGGACTGAATTTGATAATGAGGTGCCTTTTTTGTATTCTGCGGGGGGACATAAGGTAAGAAATTTGACTTACCAGCCGTAGCCGTAGAGACAAAATCCGAGAGGCCGTCTCCAAACAACTCCACCCCTTTGTAAGGCAAGGACTCCATATGCCGCTTTGAATCGGCATCTCCCGTCCACTGTCGGGTCCACAAGAGCCGCCTAGCAAAAATAGACATAGCATTTATTCTGGAGCTTAATAAACAAATGTCTCTCTGAGCATCCCTCATATACAAGGCAGCATCTCTGATATGTTCTATGGTCATATGAATGGCATTCCTATCTAAGGTGTCAATTTCCGTAGATAAGGAATCTGCCCATGCCACAACCGCACTACAAACCCAGGCCGACGCCATAGCCGGTCGAGCAATAGTACCGGAATGATTGTAAATGTGCTTTAAGGTAATTTCCTGCCTGCGATCAGCAGGTTCCTTGAGGGAAGCCGTATCCTGAGAAGGCAGTGCCACCTTTTTGGACCAACGTGTCAGCGCCTTGTCAACTTTTGGTGAAGATTCCCAGCGTATCCTATCAGTTTGTGGAAAAGAATACGCCATGAGAATCCTTTTGGGAACTTGTAGTCTCCTATCCGGAGATTCCCAAGCCTTTTCGCACAAGTCACTTAATTCAAATGAGGATGGAAAAGTGACTTCAGGCTTTTTCCCTTTATACATGTGTACCCTCGTGTCAGGGACAGGGGGTTCCTCAGTAATATGCAAAACCTCTTTAATGGCAATAATCATGTACCGTATACCCTTTGCCACCTTCGGCTGTAATTTTGCATCTTCATAGTCGACACTAGAGTCAGTATCTGTGTCGGTATCTGTGTCATCGATCTGGGATATGGTGTGCTTCTGAGACCCCGAAGGACCTGGCGCCCCAGGGACAGGCATGGACTGGCTACCTGACTGATCCCTAGCTTCTGCCTTGTCTAACCTTTTATGCAATAGATTGACATTTGCATTCAAGACATTCAGCATATCCACCCATTCCGGTGTCGGCGTTTCCGACGGCGACCTGACATTCAAGCACTCCCCCTCCACATTAAGCGAGCCTTCCTCGTCAAACATGTCGACACACGCGCACCGACACACTTCCCACACACACAGGGAACCGATTTCCTGAAGACAGTATCCCTGTCAAGGCCCTTTGGAGAAACAGAGAGAGAGTATGCCAGCACACATCCCAGCGCAATGACCCTGGAGACCAACACCAAATGTTTTTCCCCAGCAGCGCTGTATAATATGTAAACCGCCAGTTATGTGCCCCCCCCCCCTCTCTTTTAAGCACCCTTTCACCGTGTGTAAGCAGGGGAAAGTCCGGGGAGCTTCCTCTCAGCAGTGCTGTGGAGAGAAAATGGCGCTGGTGAGTGCTGAGGGAGAAGCCCCGCCCCCTCGGCGGCGGGCTTCTGTCCCGCTCAAACTTAGTAAAATATGGCGGGGGCTCTTTTATATACATGTACAGAGCCCGCCTGTACATGTATATAGTCTTTTTGCCATGCAGGTTTATATTGCTGCCCAGGACGCGCCCCCCCCCCCCCCCCCCCCCCTGCACCCTTACAGTGACCGGAGTATGTGAGGTGTATGGGAGCAATGACGCACAGCTGCAGTGCTGTGCGTTACCTCAGTGAAGCTGAAGGCTTCTGCCGCCTGACGACTTCTGTCTTCTGTAATTCTAGCTCTGTGAGGAGAACGGCGGCGCGGCTCCGGGGGTGGACGCCCAGTAAGAACCTGCGTTCACCCCCTCTGGAGCTAATGGTGTCCAGTAGCCGAGGAAGCAGAGCCTATCTTTGACAAGAAGGTCTGCTCCTCTCTCCTCAGTCCCTCGATGCAGGGAGCCTGTTGCCAGCAGTGCTCCCTGTGAAAAAGTAGTAAAAGGTAGAAAAAAATACAAACAAAAATGCTTCTAGGCAGAGAACTCTGGAGAGCTCTCTGCAGTGTACCCATCTTGCTCTGGGCACAGTGTAAAACTGAGGTCTGGAGGAGGGGCATAGAGGGAGGAGCCAGTGCACACCCAGAGTCCAAAGCTTTCTTAAAGTGCCCTATCTCCTGCGGAGCCCGTCTATTCCCCATGGTCCTTACGGAGTCCCAGCATCCTCAAGGACGTTAGAGAAATAAAAAAATAAGAACTCTGCTGGAAAAGACATAAAATAATATTTTGGTAAACTAAAATATACGGTATATATTTGTACATTTCTTCTCCTTAAATAGGGGAAGGGTAATAAACCCTGCAGCAGACCAATTTTCATATTGTAAAAAGAGCATGATCTTACATCACAGTCACGGCATGTGCAGATAGGGAAGGTGGCCTAATTAGTGCCAATTTTCCATTTGTGAATGTGGGAAGTTATAATAATCAAGGTACAGTATATGTAATGCAAGACCCAGAAGTAAATAAACTAGAGATGAGCGGGTTCGGATTTATTCGGTTCTTTACGCCAAAATTATCGCCATTTCTTATTTTCTGGATTTTTTCTAATGGCTAACCAAAACCCGTGACGTCCGATAGCCAATAAGGAGATTCGGGTAAATCCGAGTAAAACCGAACCCGCTCATCTCTAAAATAAACTTCATGGAGAATTATGAGCAAACTAAAAAAAAAAAATGGAGCAAAAAAATGGAGCAATTTGCAACTAGAACAAACCATGGAGTAATGTAAGTGGTAAAAATACCGTCTGCTTTATCATTGAGTGAACAAATACTGCACAGCTTTATCGTCATACTTGAAATGAAGACTTAAGTTTGGACACACCACTTCCCAACTATAATCTCGGCACATTTTAAATCGCCCTCCTCTGCAGTGCAACATGGTTTTGCCAGGCACAAATTGCTAATTATTTTTTTTGTTTACGCCTATCTCTGCATAAGCTCCTGTACAGGGTGCAGTGCATTACACTGGTCAACACTATGCCTATAGTCAAGAATTTTTCGGTCTTATTAGCAGATATGAGCGGGTTCGGTTCCCTGAGAACCGAACTCTATTGTGCCTACCTACCCGAGTCTGGATCGGGTTTTCCCGCCTGACTCGGAAACCAGAACGAGGCAAAACGTCCTCATCCCGCTGTCGGATTCTCTCGGGGTTTGTATTCCATATAAGGACCTGCGCGTCGCCACCATTTTCACTCCAGTCTCTGAGAGTGTAGTGAGAGGACGTGTCTCCGTCCTCAGTGTCTGTGTGGGCGGGAAAGTGGTGTGGCGAGTCTTGTGCTGTGTTGTGCTGCTCAGTCCAGTCCAGTGTAGTCAGTGTATTGTGCTGCATCAGTCCAGCTAGTCACAGTGTTGGTGTCCTCTGCTGCTAAATGTCCCCAGTGCTGCTGTATAAATCCCTTGCAGTTTTACTGTGTTGTCTTGCATCACACCAGGGGTAGTGTCTTGCGCAGCATTAGTCCAGTGACCAGTCACTGTGGTGGTGTCCTCTGCTGCCATATAGGCAGTGTTACTGGCATATAATTCCTGTGATACTGGCATATAATTCCCGTGATACTGGCGTATAATTCCAGTGATACTGGCATATAATTCCAGTGATATTGCTGTATAATTCCAGTGATATTGCCGTATAATTCCCATGATACTGGCGTATATTTCCCATGATACTTCCATGTAACTCCGGTGATATTGCCGTATAATTCCCGTGATACTGGCGTATAGTTCCAATGATATTGCCGTATAATTCCCGTGATACTGGCGTATAGTTCCAGTGATATTGCCGTATAATTCCCGTGATATTGCCGTATAATTCCCGTGATACTGGCGTATAATTCCAGTGAAATTGGCGTATAATTCCTGTGATACTGGCGTATAATTCCCGTGATACTGTCGTATAATTCCCTAAATACTGGCATATATTTCCCGTTATACTGGCATATAATTCCCGTGATACTGGCGTATAACTCCAGTGATATTGGCGTATAATTCCTGTGATACTGGCGTATAATTCCTGTGATACTGGCGTATAATTCCTGTGATACTGGCGTATAATTCCCGTGATACTGGCGTATAATTCCAGTGATATTGGCGTATAATTCCTGTGATACTGGCGTATAATTCCTGTGATACTGGCGTGTAATTCCCGTGATACTGGCGTATATTTCCCGTGATACTGGCATATAATTCCCGTGATACTGGCGTATAATTCCAGTGATATTGCCGTATAATTCCTGTGATACTGGCGTATAATTCCAGTGATATTGCCGCATAATTCCTGTAATACTGGCGTATAATTCCAGTGATCCTGCCGTATAATTCCAGTGATCCTGACGTATAATTACAGTGATCCTGCCGTATAAATCCAGTGATCCTGCCGTATAAATCCAGTGATCCTGCTGTGTAATTACAGTGGTACTGGCGTATAAGTCCAGTCCAGTGATACTGCCGTATATGTCCATTGATACTGCCATATAAGTCCAGTGATCCTGCCGTATAATTACAGTGGTACTGGCGTATAAATCCAGTCCAGTGATACTGCCGTATATATATATATATATATATATATATACCCTGTTGCAAAGCGGATTACTGAGGCCATAACAGCTATGCTGGTGTTAGACGTGCGTCTGGTATCCGCCATTAGTGCAGTGGGACAGCAGTGCCAACCCTAGATGGGCCAGGTGTTTGTGCCGCACACTTGTGTCACTTAGCTTAGTCATACAGCTACCTCATTGCCCTCTTTTACTTCTTGGCATGATGTGCTGTTTGGGTACTATTTTTTTTTAAGTGCCCTTCTGTCTGACACTGCAATGGCACTCCTAGATGGGCCAATTGTTTGTGTCGTTTAGCTTAGTCATACAGCTACCTCATTGCACCTCTTTTTCATCTTTGCATGATGTGCTGTTTGGGGCCTTTTTTTTAAATATATCTGCCCTCCTGTCTGACACAGCAGTGCCACTCCTAGATGGGCCAGGTGTCTGTGCCGCACACTTGTGTCGCTTATCTTAGTCATACAGCAATCTTGGTGCACCTCTTTTTCATCTGTGCTGTTTGGGGCATGATTTTTTTGAAGTACCATCCTGTCTGACAGTGTCGTATAAATCCAGGGGTACTGCCGTATAAGTCCAATTGCAGAATTTTTAAAAAATGACAGAGGCGTGCAGGAGATGCTGTCAGTGGACTGAAAAATTGCGGGCCACTTTCAACATTCAGCCACTGCATGCCACTACTAGATGGGCCAGGTGGTTGTGTCGCTTAGCTTAGTCATACAGCAACCTCGGTGCACTTCTTTTTTTTCTTTGCATCATGTGCTGTTTGGGGCCTATTTTTTAAATCTGCCATCCTGTCTGACACTGTAGTGCCACTCCTAGATGGGCCAGGTGTTTGTGCCGCACACTTGTGTCGCTTAGCTTAGTCATACAGCAACCTCGGTGCACCTCTTTTTCTTCTTTGCATCATGTGCTGGTTGGGGTATGATTTTTTAAATCTGCCATCCTGTCTGACACTGCAGTGCCACTCCTAGATGGGCCAGGTGTGTGTGCCGCACAATTGTGTCGCTTAGATTAGTCATACAGCCACCTCGGTGCAACCTTTTGGCCTAAAAACAATATTGTGAGGTGTTCAGAATAGACTGGAAATGAGTGGAAATGAATGTTATTGAGGTTAATAATACCGTAGGATCAAAATTACCCCCAAATTCTGTGATTTTAGCTGTTTTTTATGTGTGTTTTTTTTAAATCATCCAGATCCAAAACAAAAACAAAAACATGACAAGGTGGTTTTGGCAAAACCAAACCAAAAACAAAACACGAGTGGAGCATTTGAACCAAAACACGAAAAGTGCCCGCTGCACATCGCTACTTATTAGGGTAATTTGCGGGTGCTGATTCTGAATATGACATTGGTTTTCCCAGACTGGCTCTACTTTTTGAGATAATTGGGTACCCCATGAAAAACAGTAAAACGCATATTAAGTTTTGGATATGCAGAACTGTGTAGCTTAGCATGTATAAATTACCTCAAGACACTCAAAATTTACATTTCTTTGATGAAACAACATATAAACATGGTAAACGTTTAACATTTGCTGCTTTAAAAACAGCTGCTTATATGATTTTCTTTTATCACAGTCACATATAAGACCCCAACATTAGTCAGACATCATATGCCTGTCCCATCTACCTTGATACATCTCCTCCATCACTTATGTCCTGGTGAAATCTCTCACCTTGTTCCTCACTGTAGTCTCCTAAATTAACAGGTAATCTGTCCAAGTGACTGTGAAGAAAGTGCACTTCTATGCTCAGATTTGCCCCCATCTTCTGCAAATTTTTTAGCATGTTTTCAACCAATACTTGATATTTATCTGCTTTGTGATTTCCCCAAAATATTCTTAATGACAGAAACATAACTGTTCCAAGTAGAAGATTCAACAGGATTCATAGACTTTATAAAATTAGAATCATTCACAAGTTTTCGAATTTGTGGACCATTAAAACACCAGTTTTTATTTTTCAATGCTTAATCCTGGAAATGACCTGCAAATATACTTTAAGCAATCACAGTCTCTATTCAGGGCCTTAACAAATTGCTTCATTAATCCCAACTTTATATAGAGAGGTGGAAGAATGATCTTTTCTCGATCAATCAATGGCTCGTTAATGATGTTTGTGAACGGAGAAACAAGTAACAAAGTACGAGATGCAGTAAGTACACAATGAAGATCAAACCACAACTACTAAGACAAGCAGGTCTAAAGCGCTTATGGGAAAAAAGCAATTTCAGGGTATATGCAATATCTAAAAGAATAGAGCCAATCTGGGAAAAAACAATGGCATATTTGGAATCAGCACCCTCAAATTACCCTAAATTAATTCGAATATCCTTGACTATAGATTTTTTTTTTGATAGGTGTTATCTGTACATTCACAATGTCATCATGGCAGTAATATTGTGATGGTAACTGTGGCCAGAGACCCCAACTCACGTGTATAAAATGGCCACTGTGGCACTGATGGTGTTAACCATCATGCTCCAGTGCCATCTTTAAAGGGGACAATAGGCACTAGGTGCCAAGTTTAAAATGTAACGGCGCCAGAACTTGAAAAATTTATGTTATACATGGCTGTGTAATGTGCTGCAGCCACCTGCCTCTCACACAAATATGCTTCTGCTCCATCCACCTCCCTTTCACACTCATATACATACCTCCCAACATGATCGATTCCAGGAGAAACAAAATGCTCTGTTCTTGGACTTGCCTCTTAATTTAGGATTGTCGTCACTTGTGTAGAAATAGTTAATTGTTATGAAAGGTGTTTCACCACAGGTGTCGGCAATCATAAATTAATAGGGCAGTCCAGTAACAGATCATTGTGGCCCTTCTGGAATGGGTCATGTTGGGAGGTATGCATATACCCCAGGCATCTCCCTCTCAGAGATATATACACACACCTTGGGCTTAGACCTGATCGCAGCAGCAAAATCTTTCTCTAATGGGCAAAACCATGTGCACTGCAGGTGGTGCATATAGAACATGTGCAGAGAGAGTTAGATTTGGGTGGGTTATTTTGTTTCTCTGCAGGATAAATACTGGCTGCTTTATTTTTACACTGTCATTTAGATTTCAGTTTAAATACACCCCACCCAGATCTAACTCTCTCTCTGCACATGTTATATCTGCCCCACCTGCAGTGCAACATGGTTTTGACCATTAGAGAAAAATGTTGCTGCTGCTATCAGGTCTGAATTAGGTTCCTTAGCCCTAGGGATGTCCATCGGTGGGCTGCACATCGATGGTTGCCATCCATGGCACCATCAGTGATAACCATCGATGGTACTTAAACTAAACCATCTATGGTGAACTATCAATGGTTTGCACCACTCAATGGCCACCACTGGGAGGTGCTGGCCGGGCCGAGGGCCAATGAAACTTGGGGGCGGGGCTAAGCTCTGTGCCAGTAAAAATAATAAAAAATTTTTGGTTATACTCAGCCATCGATGGCAGGGAACCATTGGCTCTGTGTCATTGATGGCAAAACCATCAACCATCGGTAGTTAACCATTGATGTTTGCCAACTATTGATGGATGATAGCCATCCCTACTTAGCCCTTCCTCACGGCTGTCAGACGGAGTGTCCCAAAGTTATAGTTGGACTTCTGCGATCCTGCTGACATAATATTGCCCTATCTCTTACTACTGTTAAACGTGTTGCTTCCTTGTGTTCTTATGCATTTGTTAGTCCATATTGTCGTTTACAGTTATACACTCGGCCACAGTTGCAGAGGCGGACCAGGCACCTGTCTGTCAGGGCCGAGGACAAGTCCCGGCAGTCCTCCCCTGATGGTGGCCCTATGTAGCAGTTTCCTGCACTTTGTTAGTGGTCAAAAATGGGTGTAAATAAGTAAAGCATTCTGCAGATTAAACATCGGAAGTTCCACTCAACTAGCTGTAGTGAAGTGTGAAAAGAAAAAGAGAAGTTAAACGAGTATATACACAGTATATGTAACCTCCAGGAACATCTGAGGACACAGAGGCTTTCCACAGCACACAGGGACTGATTAATATATGTACAAGACCCGTTCTGAGCATGTACAGAATAGGTCTTGCAATGTCACTCACAGTCCCCTGTCAACCACAGCATGATTGACGTGTTGCAGCGTTTGAGGGGCGAAGTGGGGTCGGCATCGGGCACCGTTCTTCAAGACAGGGGGCATCGCTCCCGTTTTAAAGGCGTAACGGGTCCAGGGTCTGTATCTTCAGATGCAGACTTCCTGGACCCCGGTGTCCAGATCCCATGGCCAGCCTGAGTAAGCTTTATCTTACGCAGGCTGGCTGGTGCCTATAACAGCTGTGAACTGCGATCGATGGTTGCAATGGTGATCCAAGGCTGCATCCTCAGACGCAGCACTCGGATCCTCACTAATGCTAACAGGAGGCATCCTCCTGCATTACAATTTTAATTAGATGGAATTGCACGATTCCATAGAAAACATGAATCAGGCCCACAGCACATACATTCATACTGCAGATAATTTGTGCCCCCCCCCATATTTAACCCAGGGTTAGTGTGCGCCCTAGGCGCGCATTGAAAATATAGGGGTGTGGCTTCATGGGGAAGGAGCGTAATCACAAAATAATACCAATTCATATTACGCCGCACAGTAGTCTCCATTATTCAAATAACGCCACACAGTAGTGCCTCTTATACACATTACACCAGGTAGAGTCCCCCTTTTACACATTTCATCTGGTAGAGCCAGTCACATATTATTCCAGGTAGAGCCCCCTTTTACACACTATGCCAGGTAGTTGCCCACTTTTACACAGTGCACCAGGTAGTGTCCCTTTTACAATGCCAGGTAGAGCCCCTTTTTACACGTTACGCCAGGTAAAGCCCCCTTTTGCAATGCCAGGTAGAACCCCCTTTTACACATTGCGCCAGGCAGAGCTCCGTTTTACATATTGCGCCAAGTAGAGTTCAATTTTACACATTGCGACAGGTAGAGTTCCCTTTTACAACACCAAGTAGAGCTCCCTTTTGCGGTGACCGGACCTTTTGAATTGGTGGCATGCACAGTGCAGCATATAATGTGAATTTGTGGCATGCACAGTGCAGCATATAATGTGAATTGGTGGCATGCACAGTGCAGCATATAATGTGAATTGGTGGAACACACAGTGCAGCATATAATGTGAATTGGTGGCATGCACAGTGCAGCATTCGCATGGTGATGCCCTGTGCAGTCTGCGCACGCACAGAAGTCGCAGTGCGCCTGCACACAGTGAGATGCAGGCGCACTGTTTGCGGGGCGGAAGGGGGCATTTCGGTTATGTTTTAGAGGCGTCTCTGTAGCATTGGAGGGGCGCGGTCTGGACAATGCAGGTATGTCTGGACCATATGCAGGGTGGGCCGCAGCAGTTGCGTGACTTCACATGCAGCCGCTGCGACCCAAAAGATGGCAGGTTGCCGTCTGCCTTAGCAGCTAGCCAGCGTAGGCAGAGGGCAGCCCAAAGTATGAGAGAGCATCGCCGTTGTGCGATGTGCTTGCATGTTTGCAGGGGGGGGCAGGACCCGGCATGCTGGGTGGACTTGCCCTGTGCTGGGCAATTAATTCAGCATACTGTCCATGCTGAATTAGGCCCACAGAGATAATGTCAACATGCAATTCAATAAAAGTAAAAATAAACCATAAAATCTGTGCAAGATATACATATAATTAAAAATTACATTTTGGGGTAAATTTACTAAGAATCGTGATGGCAGAGTTTAAACACAATTGGCATTGCAGGAATACACTCAAATTTACTAAAATTTGTGTTTGACAGAATCGTGTTTAATAGTCTGAGAAGGGTTCCTCAAATTTTTAGAAACAGCAACGGGCTCCACTTGCAGGGAAGTACTGACACAGCCAGGGAACATACTTGGTGGGGTCACCCCGGCCAAAGCATTAACCCACCCCACAACTAGTCAGAATTTTGGGGAACTCTTCAGTGTTCCCCAGGCCTGGGCTGATGCCCAGGACTACCCCCTACACCTCTGGTCGGTGGGAGTGAGGTTGATAGTTTCAGATTAAGTCAGATTTAAGTAATATTGTCTTTTACAGGGTAACTACAGGTCCCACCAAGCCACCCCTGCATACCAGAACTTGGAGAACAGGGCATTTAATGGCCCACTGGTCCCTTGTAAGATAAATATATTTTTTTAAAACACAGTATACATTACACACCGAATGTGGGAAGTTTATTACACACACTCACAGAGTACATACATACTTTGTCCCTGGTGCCGGTTGGTCTTCTTCTCCAGTGGCCTGGCTGTTGATTAGCTAACAGAGAGCCACTCACAGCCAATAGCACGGTGTTGGATCATTATATACGGGGACCCCTACAGATTTTGTTTCCTGTATTTTTTTGAACCAGGGCTGTCTCAAAGAGTACAGGGGGGGTGCGTGCGTGTGTGTGTGTGTGTGTGTGTGTGTGTGTGTGTGTGTGTGTGTGTGTGTGTGTGTGTGTGTGTTTTTAATTGATGTTTATTTCCTTACTTTTACACAGAGAAGTACTGCACAGATCACACTGATCTATACAGGCTTCTGCAAACACGCTGCATAGGGGGGACATCTATTTCTAAAGTGCATTTTGATCAGTTTCCTGTGTTTTAAAACACGATTCTTAGTAAATTTCTGTGTTGTATTCTTTTCAATTGAAAGTACTTGCAAGCAGACATGGGCGGCTCAGGGATAGTGTCTCACGGTATTTCACTTAACAATGCCGTGAGACCGACTGTAGACAGAGGAGCTCCTCGGCGACTGCAATTAATAAACAGCTGAGCTGCCAGACTGGTCTACTCCAGTTGAAATAGCAATGAGTGGGGGCTCCGGGACGACCGCCCCGTCACCCCTGATTAATCCGGCTCCGGCACTTGGCCTCATTGCTATTAAAACATTAATCCAAGGAGTTAGCATGCTCATGGGGATTATTTTCAATATGTTTTCATTTAAAGTAATAAATTCTACAATAAAGAGAAATATACCTTCAGAACAAGTCGTGATTAATTGTTGTTTTACACGGATAGAATTATCTCATCTACTATTTGCTTAAACTCCAGATATATGATGTCATTCAGTCCATCAGGTATTCAACATTTCAGATTCAGAATTCATGCAGCTTCTTGTCAAGATGTGTTACTACTGTGCTCTTCATAATAATGCCTGGACACACTATGGGGTTTATTTACGAAGCATCGGCTTGTAAAACCAGGCACTGCTGGTTAAGTTCATGCCCGAATAGCAGTGCTTTCGAAATAAACCACTATGGGGTATATTTTCTAAGCCTTGGATGGAGATACAGTTGACAGAGATAAAGTACCAGCCAATCAGCTCCTAACTGTCATGTTTTAAACCCAGCCTGTGACATGACAGTTAGGAGCTGGTTGGTTGGTAATTTATCTCCGTCCACTTTATCTCCATCCAAGGCTTAGAAAATAGACCCCATAGTAGTTTATTTCGAAAGCACTTATAGACCCCCTTAGAGGAACATTTACTAAGCAGTGATAAGAGCGGAGAAGTGAGCCACTGGAGAAGTTGCCCATGACAACTAATCAGCACTGAAGTAACATCTATAATTTGCATACTATAAAATGATACAGAGCTGCTGATTGGTTGATGGGGCAACTTCTCCACTGGCTTACTTCTCCACTCTTATCACTGCTTAGTAAATGTACCCCTAAGTCACTGTGGGGTCTATGTACTAATCCTTGGAGAGAGAAAAAGTGGACAGAGAAAGTACCAACCAACCAACCAACCAACCAACCAGCTCCTGTATTGGTTGGTTGGTTGGTTTCATAAATGACAGGAGCTGATTGGTTGGCACTTTATCTCCATCCAAGGCTTAGTAAATAGACCCCAAAGTGGACGAAGATAATGTGGACGTAGATAAAGTACCAGCCAATCAACTCCTATCTTTCATTTTTCAAACACAGCCTGTGACATGGCAGTTAGGAGGTGATTGGCTGCTACTTTAGCTCTGTGAACTTTATCTCCATGCAAGGCTTAGTAAATAGACCCCTTTATCTTTCGCCAACGCTTAGTACACAGACCCCTATATTCGTTTTGTGTCCCTTATTTTTAGGATATGTGTTATACATTCTACATATTGTAATTTACATGAACATTGTAGCAAATAAATGACATATGCACTGTTTAGGTTTCGTTTTACAGAATACAGTTTTAGTTCTTTTGCAAGTAGTAATACATCTTCACTTGTAAAGTTTTGAAATGGCCAGTAATTATAGTGGTACTGATAACACTGGGCCTGATTACAGATGGACGCAGTACACACAGCAGATGTATATTTGGAGCTAACGGCACAGGAGTCGTCTCGTGTAAATTGATGCTTCCTGACGGCTTCTGTGATACGCTGCTGCGTCTGAAGATGGGTTACTCAGGATGGCCAGTGTTTCCGCTCTGTCAGAGCCGACTTGTGTTCAGCTGTGCATCAGGCCCAAAATGTGCAAACTTCCATAGAAAAAGGAGGATTCTGATGATTTCAGTATTAACTTTACATTAATATAA